>NC_134353.1:577729425-578034791 GCF_048569485.1 Anomaloglossus baeobatrachus | reverse complement strand
TGAAACTAAACCACTTTAGCCATCGCCATATAACCATGACTGGTAGTTAATGGACTAAAACCCGCAATGTGAAAAAACCATTAAAAATTACTGTTGCAGAACACAGAAAGCACTTGCCTGAACTGGGTCTAGCTCTATAAATTCTAGACCTTTAAGACATCAGAGATATTGTGTGAACTGGAATAGAATTCTGAAAAGGACATCGAGTCCGATGGTTGTTTCTAATGAGTATTCTTTTCATTATGAAAGTCAGGCTGTTTTATAAACTAACAATAAAGCAACATCCAGCTAGAATATCTAATACGGGTCAAGTAATTGATGGGCATTGCTTTTTCATTTTGATGTTTCTGATATCATAACAATTGAGTAACCAGCCTTGCTCTTTTGAATCCTTCTGATACTTCAACATATTTATTATAGTGTGGATAACTGTTATTTTATTCATTTTAAGAGTTGTATAAATCCAGTAGAAATCTAGGAAATAAGCTAAAATTACAGTGTACCAATGCTTAAAAAACAATTATTATTTCAGTAGCATATGAAATCATAAAAGAAGAAGAAGGAAAAAAATAGAGGTGCATTCAGTCACTAATATTAGAGTCTTTGAAAGTCAATAATTTTCTAACTTAGTGTTTTTATTGAAATCTCTATATGTAAACTGTAGAATTCAGGCTACACGTTTTCAACATGCAGCTCCTAACAAAGAGCTATCCTTGCCATATCCTTATGGACCAGTCATTCTTTTCTTCACAGTAGTCCATTGGCAGAAGTCTCGGGCTTTCTTCATTTAGCGTCTTTAATTGTAGTCATATACCTTTTCCTTCTGGCTTAGAAAACCTATACTTACATGATCAATTGATATTTAGGCTTCTGTTCAGAGTCTCCATGGATTGTTCTGGCACTCTTTACTGCAAAACTAGCGCAGCATGCGGTAAAGTCAAAATAACAGAAACTTTGTTGGGACCTCAAGGGACCTTATATTAATTTAGTGGGGTCCATAAGGGCTTGTTTAGATCCACCATTGAATGGCTTATGGACATTATTTGTTCCTTCCAAACTTTAATGCCTAGAGAGGTATCTACATTGAGCAGACGATTATATGTGAATAGTTTGTTATATAGTCTGGAGAAAAAGTCTCTTTTATTATATACTTTTGTTTCTCCAAGCTGTCAGACTGCCAAAGAATCGTCTGACGGCAACTTGCAAAAGATGAAGAGACGATGAAAGAGTTAAATGCTGCGCTGCCATGCATAAAGACAATCCAGGTATAACAAAAGATCTCTTCTTGTCCACCCTTTGGTAAAACCCTATTTGTGTTCCTTGTCTTCCAGCTTTTTATAGGACAACTTACAAAAGAAACCCACACACAAGAAGCCCCGACATTTGACTCTCAACCCCAGAGACTGGACCTTTCAAGTGCTGTAAAGCCTTCTCCACCAACAGCACTCGCAGTATTATCTGCTGTCTAATAATGTACCAATGGGTTTACTATAGCAGCCATGGGCCTGAGGCACTTCTGTGAAGTTTAGCTCATAGGAGACCTCAACTTTAACTACATTGTGTGCAGAATTATTAGGCAAATGAGTATTTTGATCACATGATAATTTTTATACATGTTGAACTAATCCAAGCTGTATAGGCTTGAGAGCCAACTGCCAATTAAGTAAATCATGTAATGTGCATCTCTGTAATGAGGAGGGGTGTGGTGTAATGACATCAACACCCTGTATAAGGTGTGCTTAATTATTAGGCAACTTCCTTTGCTTTGGCAAAATGGATCAGAAGAGAGGTTTGACGGGCTCTGAAAAGTCCAAAATTGGGAGATGTCTTGCAGAGGGATGCAGCAGTCCTGAAATTGCCAAACTTTTGAAGCGTGATCACTGAACAATCAAGCGATTCATGGCAAATAGCCAACAGGGTCGCAAGAAGAGTGTTGGGCAAAAAAGGCGCAAAGTAACTGCCCATGAATTGTGGAAAACCAAGCGTGAAGCTGACAAGATGCCATTTGCCACCAGTTTGGCCATATTTCAGAGCTGCAACATTACTGGACTATCAAAAAGCACAAGGTGTGCCATACTCAGGGACATGGGCAAAGTAAGGAAGGCTGCAAAACGACCACCTTTGAACAAGAAACATAACATAAAATGTCAAGGCTAGGCCAAGAAATATCTTAAGACTGATTTTTCAAAGGTTTTATGGACTGATGAAATTAGAGTGACTCTTATTGGGCCAAATGGTGGGCCAGAAGCTGGATCAGTAAAGGGCAGAGAGCTCCACTCCACGTCAGATGCCAGCAAGGTGGAGGTGGGGTACTGGTATGGGCTGGTATAATCAAAGATGAACTTTTGACACCTTTTCGGGTTGAGGATGGAGTGAAGCTCAACTCGCAGACCTACTGCCAGTTTCTGGAAGACAACTTCTTCAAGCAGTGGTACAGGAAGAAGTCGGTATCGTTCAAGAAAAAAATGATTTTTATGCAGGACAATGCTCCTTCACATGCATCCAACTACTCCACAGCGTGGCTGGCCAGTAAAGGTCTAAAAGATGAAAAAATAATGACATGGCCCCCTTGTTCACCTGATCTGAACCCCATAGAGAACCTGTGGTCCTTCATAAAATGTGAGATCTACAGGGAGGGAAAACAGTACACCTCTCGGAACAGTGTCTGGGAGGCTATGGTGGCTGCTGCACGCAATGTCGATCGTAAACAGATCAAGCAACTGACAGAATCTATGGATGGTAGGCTGTTGAGTGTCATCATAAAGAAAGGTATATTGGTCACTAATTTTTGGGGGTTTTGTTTTTGCATGTCAGAAATGTTTATTTCTAAATTTTGTGCAGTTATATTGGTTTACCTGGGAAAAATAACAAGTGAGATGGGAATATATTTGTTTTTTATTGAGTTGCCTAATAATTCTGCACAGTAATAGTTACCTGCACAAACATATATCCTCCTAAGATAGCCAAATCTAAAAAATATATATATATATATATACATATATACCGCACAGACCAAAAATAAAGAGTTTTCTTTATTTTCATGACTCTGAAAATTGTATATTCATATTGAAGGCATCAAAACTATGAATTTACACAAGTGGAATGAAGTACTTAACAAAAAAGTGTGAAACAACTTAAAATATGTCTTATATACTAGGTTCTTCAAAGTAGCCACCTTTTGCTTTGTTTACTGCTTAGCACAATCTTGGCATTCTCATGATTAGCTTCAAGAGGTAGTCACCGGAAATGGTTTTCACTTCACAGGTGTGCCCTGTCATGTTTAATAAGTGGGATTTCTTGCCTTATAAATGGGGTTGGGACCATCAGTTGTGTTGTGACTGTTAGAATTTATATTATGGCAAGAAAAAAGCAGCTAAGTAAAGAAAAACGAGTGGCCATCATTACTTTAAGAACTTAAGGTCAGTCAGTCCGAAAAATTGGGAAAACTTTTAAAGTGTCCCCAAGTGCAGTGGCAAAAACCATCAAACGCTACAAAGAAACTGGCTCACATGAGGACCGCCTCAGGAAATGAACACCAAGAGTCACCTCTGCTGCGGAGGATACGTTTATTTGAGTCACCAGCCTCAGAAATCGCAGGTTAACAACGGCTCAGATTAAAGACCAGGTTGATACCACACAGAGTTCTAGCAGCAGACACACCTCTAGAACAACTGTTAAGAGGAGACTTTGTGCAGCAGGCCTTCATGGTAAAATAGCTGCTAGGAAACCACTGCTAAGGACAGGCAACAAGCAGAAGAGACTTGTTTGGGCGAAAGGACACAAGGAATGGACATTAGACCAGTAGAAATCTGTGCTTTGGTCTGATGAGTCTAAATTTGAGATCTTTGGATCCAACCACCGTGTGTTTGTGCGACGAAGAAAAGGTGAATGGATGGATTCTACATGCCTGGTTCCCATCATGAAGCATGGAGGAGGAGGTGTGATGATGTGGGGGTGCTTTGATGGTTACACTGTTGGGGATTTATTCAAAATTGAGGGCATACTGAACCAGAATGGCTACCACAGCATCTTGCAGCGGCATGCTATTATGCTATTCCATCCGGTTTGCCTTTAGTTGGACCATCATTTATTTTTCAAACGGACAATGACCCCAAACACACCTCCAGGCTGTGTAAGGGTTATTTGACTAAGAAAGAGAGTGATGGGGTGCTATGCCAGATGACCTTGCCTCCACAGTCACCAGACCTGAACCAAATTGAGATGGTTTGGGATGAGCTGGACCGCAGAGTGAAGGCAAAAGGACCAATAAGCGCTAATCATCTCTGGGAACTCCTTCAAGACTGTTGGAAGACCATTTCCGGTGACTAAATCTTGAGAAGCTCATCAAGAGAATGCCAAGAGCGTGCAAAGCAGTAATCAAAGCAAAAGTTGGCTACTTTGAAGAACCTAGAATATAAGACATATTTTCAGTTGTTTCACACTTTTTTGTTAAGTATTTCATTCCACATGTGTTAATTCATAGTTTAGATGCCTTCAATGTGAATCTACAGTTTTCAGAGTCATGAAAATAAAGAAAACTCTTTGAATGAGGTGTGTCCAAACGTTTGGTCTGTACTGTATATTGTACATACATACGTATAAAGTTAAGAAATTTGGTATGTCATATCTGTAAAAGTCCAGTGTATCAATATATGAAATTAATTTATACTGGAAATAACATAACAAGAGAAAGTAAATAAAATGCTGGAAATGCAGTTTCTTGGTCACTACATTTCTCTAAAAAAAAATGCAATAGAATGATCAAAACATTTTATGTACCCCAAAATGGTATCAATAAAATAATCATTTTACCATGCAAAAATAAAGCACTCACACTGCTGAATTGCTAAAGAATATAAGCATTACAGGCCTTATACACTAGCGACACAAATCCCCAATTATTTCTTTACAAACTTCAGAATTTTAATTTTACCACTTAATTAAAAAACAAACATGCAACTTTGATATTGCCGTAATTGTACGAACTTAGAAAATAGCTTTCCATATATTTTTATTACAGATTTTCAGTTATAAAAACAAAACCCAAAGAACCAAAATTAAATTGCATTTTTTCTCAATTTCATCCCACTTTGAACTTTTTCCATTGCATTTTATAGTCAAATCAATGGTGTTACTCAAAACTTTAATTTGTCCTGCAATAAACAATCCCTCATATGGCTGTGATGACAGAAAAATAGAAAATATATGGCTTTTGGAAGACGAGGAAAAGAAAAGGCAAAAGTAAAAAAAAGAAAATTGGCTCCTTTCTTAAAGAGTTAAAACAAAAAGTGCAAGCTAAATACTTTATGTTGCCAATAATGCTTGTATATATAACTATGAGAGTGCATTTTTCCACTTATTCCTTATACACATTGGTGGATAGAAATGCATGATGTAGTGTATGTGTAATACTGTAAGGCGAATCATTTCTAATGACCATGTGTTTCTGTAATTGTGATGCCGTAAGAAAATATGAAATGCTTTGCAATTTAATATCCATTATTTGATTGGAGCTGTAGTGGAGTGAAGTAAGAGCTCCCCAAGGAAGCGTTGTTTATATGACCTTCTATTGCTTGTAACATGGTCAGAGGCAATTATTCCATTTTAGTAAGCAAATAAATAAAGCTAATGAGATGGTTATCACAGAGATAGCATGGGCAACTCACTGAAACAAAGGGAAATAAAACAATAATAAAAATTGTACTAAGTATGTAAATTACATGTGAAAAATGTAGTTCATTACAAGTTCCTTTGTGGCCTATTTTATTTCATAGCCTTTAAAAAGTAAATGTAATGCATCTGATCACCTCAAATCACTTATAAAATACTTCTTCATATGACATATTCAGATGAGCGTGTTTCGCAGCCTGGCCACGGGTCTCCTGACTAGAATTAACAGCCCCGTATATATCTATGAGGCTGTTAATTCGGGTTAAAAGGTGGATGCATTTTAGTCCATATGCACAACATGAAATATGCTAGTCTAAAGCCCGCTACACACGCTTCAATATATCTCACAATCCGTCGTTGGGGTCAAGTTGTAAGTGACGCACATCCGGCATCGTTTGTGACGTATCTGCGTGTGACAGCTACATGCGATCAGGATTGAACGCAAAACCGTTGATCGCAAACACATCGTATCATTCTCTAGAATTGAGCGTTTTGTTGCAAGAACCTAGTCAATTGTAACGTGTGACATCCCTCATACGATTTTGTTGTCTGATGCTATGTGCGCAGGTGTGCGCTCTGCACCGCAGCTTAAAAAAGGTCTGCTTCAGAGCGCAGCTGAAAAGCTGCGTTCTGAAGCGCCTCACAATGTCTGTCATGCACTAATCTCTGTCAGTCCGTCACTATCTCTGTCCCTCACTCTCAGTCCATGTCAGTCTATCCCCCTCTCTCATATACTCACCGATCCCCGATCCCTGGCGCTGCACGGCATTCACACTGCTCCGGCGGCTTTTACTGTTTTGAAAAAGCCGGCCGCCCATTAAACAATTTCGTATTCCCTGCTTTCCCCGCCCACCAGCGCCTATGATTGGTTACAGTGAGACACGCCCCCACTCTGAGTGACAGGTGTCACACTGCACCCAATCACAGCAGCCGGTGGGCGTGTCTATACTGTGTAGTGAAATAAATAATTAAATAATTAAAAAAAACGGCGTGCGGTTCCCCCCATTTTTAAAACCAGCCAGATAAAGCCATACGGCTGAAGGCTGGTATTCTCAGGATGGGGAGCTCCACGTTATGGGGAGCCCCCCACCCTAACAATATCAGCCAACAGCCGCCCAGAATTGCCGCATACATTAGATGCGACAGTTCTGGGACTGTACCCGGCTCTTCCCGATTTACCCTGGTGCGTTGGCAAATCGGGGTAATAAGGAGTTATTGGCAGCCCATAGCTGCCAATAAGTCCTAGATTAATCATGTCAGGCGTCTATGAGACACCCTCCATGATTAATCTGTAAGTTACAGTAAATAAACACACACACCAGAAAAAATCCTTTATTAGAAATAAAAACACACACATATACCCTGGTTCACCACTTTAATCAGCCCCAAAAAGCCCTCCTTGTCCGGCGTAATCCAGGATGATCCAGCGTCGCTTCCACCGCAGCTGCATGGAGGTGACCGGAGCCGCAGCAGACACAGCCGCTCCGGTCACCTCCATGCAGCAAATGAAGACAGCCGTGCGATCAGCTGCTGTCACTGAGGTTACCCGCGGCCACCGCTGCATCCACCGGTGGCCGCGGGTAACCTCAGTGACAGCAGCTGATCGCACGGCTGTCTTCATTTGCTGCATGGAGGTGACCGGAGCGGCTGTGTCTGCTGCGGCTCCGGTCACCTCCATGCAGCTGCGGTGGAAGCGACGCTGGATCATCCTGGATTACGCCGGACAAGGAGGGCTTTTTGGGGCTGATTAAAGTGGTGAACCAGGGTATATGTGTGTGTTTTTATTTCTAATAAAGGATTTTTTCTGGTGTGTGTGTTTATTTACTGTAACTTACAGATTAATCATGGAGGGTGTCTCATAGACGCCTGACATGATTAATCTAGGACTTATTGGCAGCTATGGGCTGCCAATAACTCCTTATTACCCCGATTTGCCAACGCACCAGGGTAAATCGGGAAGAGCCGGGTACAGTCCCAGAACTGTCGCATCTAATGTATGCGGCAATTCTGGGCGGCTGTTGGCTGATATTGTTAGGGTGGGGGGCTCCCCATAACGTGGAGCTCCCCATCCTGAGAATACCAGCCTTCAGCCGTATGGCTTTATCTGGCTGGTTTTAAAAATGGGGGGAACCGCACGCCGTTTTTTTTAATTATTTAATTATTTATTTCACTACACAGTATAGACACGCCCACCGGCTGCTGTGATTGGGTGCAGTGTGACACCTGTCACTCAGAGTGGGGGCGTGTCTCACTGTAACCAATCATAGGCGCTGGTGGGCGGGGAAAGCAGGGAATACGAAATTGTTTAATGGGCGGCCGGCTTTTTCAAAACAGTAAAAGCCGCCGGAGCAGTGAGAAAGCCGTGCAGCGCCGGGGATCGGTGAGTATATGAGAGAGGGCTGCTCACTTTAGTTACTCAGGAGTTTAGCGGTCACCGGTGAGTCTTCACTGGTGACCGCTAATCAAGGCGCGACACAGACAGAGCCGCAGCATGACAATGAAGTCGGGTGAAGTTCACCCGAGTTCATTCTGACAGTGCGGCTCTGTCTGTCTGCTGTCATCTGCCATTCAGCTCTGCTACATGGCTGTCTGTGTCTGCTGTTAGCGGCCATGTAGCAGAGCTGAATGGCAGATGACATAGTAAAAACGCATCCCTACACATTACACACGCTTGGCAAGTCAATAAATAAAAAAAAAAAAAAAGGTGCCCAATGCATACGTCACAGAGCACATGATCTAAAGGATCGCACACACAATTGACCAATTTAACATAGACTACTAACGCTCGTGTGACAGCAAATGAACGACCAACGTGAAATCTCATAGATCCCGTATGCAACCTGGGCGTGTCACATCGCAAATGCGATTGTACAACTAATTGCAACGTGTAAAGTGGGCTTAAAAGTTGCCTAAGGCCTCTGCCACACTCACGTGAAAATCACGCACGTGCCGAGAGACACATATTTCCCCTGCGTGTTGTGTGCAGGTAAGTACGTGTCTTTGGTACGTGCGGGCCACGTGTGTTCTCCGCATGCTATCCGTGAACAGGTTATTTACATACTCACGTGGTCCGCGCTGCTGTCTGTGGTGCTGATCTGCGGTCTCCGGACCTCCCGTCTCCCCGCTGCTGCTGCTGCTTCCGGCCGCAGTGAAGTAAATATGAGTGGCGGTCGGCAGCAAGTGGCAGCAGCGGCAGAGACAGGAGGGCAGGAGAAGGTGAGTTAAGGTTTTTTTTTTTTCTCTGACACGTGTGTTTTCTCTGGCGCGTGTCACACGGGACCACATCCACACTACACCCGTGTGGTACGGGTGCGGGCCGTGTGACACCCGTGCTGCCGGAGAAAACACTGACATATCAGCGTTTAGAAAAACGCACACACGTACAAACGCACACAGACACACGTTCCGTGTGGTTTTACATGTGTGTGCCTGCTACAATAGGGTAGCATTGCTGAACGTGTCTCCGTGCCGCCGGTACGTGCAAAAAATGGCAAACATGTACCGGCGGCACGGATGTATGTCGCAGGCCTAAATCTGAGTTTCTTAGTAAGAGTGGGATTAAGCCCAAGGGCTATATCTTTTTTGGTAGAGCTAACAAACAGGGCCGAGCTTTTGTGCTGCCTAAAGGCGGCGTTACACGGGACGATATATCGTGCGATCACGTAAGCGATCGCACCCGCCCCCGTCATTTGTGCGTCATGGGCAATTTGTTGCCCGTGGCGTACAAAGTCGTTTACCCCCGTCACACGTACTTACCTCCCGAACGACCTCGCTGTGAGTGGCGATCATCCTCTTCCTGAAGGGGGAGGGACGTTCGGGGTCACAGCGACGTCACACAGCGGCCGCCTAACAGAAGCGGAGGGGTGGAGATGAGTGGGACATAACATCCCGCCCACCTCCTTCCTTCCTCATTGTCGGCGGGATGCAGGTAAGCTATGTTCGTCATTCCCGGGGTGTCACACGGAGCGATGTGTGCTGCCTCAGGAACAATGAACAACCAGCGTGCAGAAGGAGGAGCGACTTTATGAAAATGAATGACGTGTCAATGAGCAACGATAAGGTGAGTATTTTTGCTCATTCACAGTTGTTCATAGCTGTCACACGCTACGATATCTCTAACGATGCCGGATATGCGTCACGGAATCCGTGACCCCGACGACATATCGCCCGATATATCGTAGCGTGTGACGCCGCCCTAAAGCAAAACGTGAAATGGAACCCCTCCTTGCAGTGCAAATTAAACCCGAAGTGATAAAATACAACTCTGTCATTATTTGGGGGGGGTTTAAGGTTTTCATTCATTTATCAATATTATTATTTAGTTCTCTTAAAAAACTTGAACCTGAGATCAACTGATTGCTTACAAAACACAGAAAAAAAATCACTGTCTCATTGAGGAATACAGCACCAGAACCATCATCAGTATAGGAATACAGTACCAGAAACACCAACAACGCACGAATACAGCACCAGAACCACCATGACTATATTACTATAGAACCAGAATCACCAGCAGAACATCAATGCATCACGAAAACCATCAGTACAAGAATACTGCACCTGAACCAGTCAGTACATGAATACATTATCCGCACCAACCACCAGAAACACCACCAGTACATAAATACAGCACCAGAATTGTAATAAGTATATGACTCCAGAACCACTCGCATTACAGGTAAACAGCATCAAAATCACCATCCATACTCGAAAACATCACCTATAGCTTTTAATGCCTGAAAGCATGACTAGAACCATTGTCAGTACATGAATACAACACTAGAACAACAATCATACATACGCACTACATCTGACCACCCAATGTCTGTGATAGCATCAGTGATTGGTACAGTCAGACTGCTGGTGACTCTGATCGATTGCTCTCATAGTAGCTGTCTGCCTGGGTGAAGTATAAAGATAAATAAATAAATAAAATTGGGGTAGAGTCCCCCTTATATTGATACCAGCATAGATAAAACTGACGGCTACAGGCTGCAGCCCCCAGCCGTGCCTTATCTTGGCTGTGTATCAAAATATAAGTTCAGAATATAATATATTAATTCATAAGTCAGCGTAGAGGTAATCAACTTAACAATTTGCCAAAAGCAACTAAACCCCTATACTAAAAACTAATTAATAAAACTTAACTTTTAATTCATATAATAAACAGTGATGTATGAAACTACATTAAAAACGCATAGTATGGGATTAATAATGCTAGTAGCTCACATTAATTCCCTGTATTATCATTTTGTTATAAATAAAACACCGGCCATGTGTCAAAGTTATTCACAATAAGTATCTGCAGTCCTTACACCGGCAATTTAAAAGACTAAAAATCAGGTCTCCCCAACATATTTCACCTATACAGGCATCATCAGGGAGAATGAGGCTCAAATAGAAACCATGTCTGCACGCTGTGGCTGCAGTCAGAGACTGCAGAAGTCATGCTGATACCGTTCATCTGTTTGTTCATGGTGGCTCATACTCTACTGTGTGACCTGCTACAGTGACCTGGGATGACCTCATGAGGTCATCTCAGTTCACTGCAGTGATTCTCACACAGAACAGTGTGTGAGTCTGCAGTGACTGCTCTCCCTGCCAATGAGGAATGATCTGTTCTTCATTGGCTGAGACAGTGAGTCTTGGAATGTCGTGGAACCCTCTTTTTGGATTACGCTGGACCTTGGATTAGGGTTTTTGCAGGGAAATAAATTGGTGAACGAAGATGTCTTTGGACCTTATTTCTTTAATCATTTTTTCTTCTTATCTCTTTCAGATTTGCTTTTGGAGAACATTGTGGAACATTACTATGGATTATGGTGGACTTTTTTTTAAATACATTTTTAATGAATTGGTGAATGAGGGCAGTAATAGGGGGTCTGTTTGTTCAAATAAAAATTGTTTCTATTTCTACTGGATTAGCAATGGGTGTGTCTGCTAGACGCCCACCCATTACTAATACAAGGGCTTCATGCCAGTTGGTGACTCATAGCTGGCATCAAGCCTTTATATTACCCCTTTTGCCACCACACCAGGGCAACGGGAAGAGCCGAGTACAGGGCCAGATTTCGTGCATCTAATAGATGCACCACCTCTGGATGGCTGCAAGCTGCTATTTTTAGGTTGGGAAGGCGCATCAGCTCTATGTTCACAGATGTAAAAGTGAAGCATATCAAGAACAGAACACTGTCCCTACTGTGAAACATGGAGGAGGATCGGTTATGTTCTGAGGCTGTTTTGCTGCATCTGGCACAGGATGAATCTGTGCAGGGTACAATGAAATCTCAAGACTATCAAGGGATTCTAGAGAGAAATCTGCTGCCCAGTGTTAGAAATCTTGCCCTCACTTGCAGGTTATGGATCTTGCAGCAGGATAATGACCCAAAACACACAGCTAAAAACATCCAAGAATGGCTAAGAGGAAAACATTGGACTATTCTGAAGTGGCCATCTATGAGTCCTGACCTAAATCCTACTGAGCATCTTTGGAAAGAGCTGAAACATGCCATCTGGAAAAGGCCACCTTCAAACACAACTGGAGCAGTTTGCTCTTGAGGAGTGACCAAAATACCTGTTGAGAGGTGCAGAAGTCTCATTGACAGTCACAGGAACTGTTTGATTGCAGTGAATGCCTCAAAAGGTTGTGCAAAAACTTATTAAGTTAAGGAGAATACCATCATTTCTGTCCAGACCTATTTCATGAGTTTTATTTTTGAAAAAATTCTGTGGAAGCATGGTTGAAAAGCAACGTGACTCATTTGTTCATTTTCACAGATTTTGTATTTATTATTACTTTTGTCAGATTCAAGTTATTTCTGTGACCATTGTTTATTTTTCTTTCATTAAATGAAGGGTACCAACAATTTTGACCTGTGTCAGGCTATCTCTTTTATGTATATATATATATATAGATATATAGATACAGTCAGGGCCAGAAATATTTGGACAGTGACACAAGTTTTGTTATTTTAGCTGTTTACAAAAACATGTTCAGAAATACAATTATATATATAATATGGGCTGAAAGTGCACACTCCCAGCTGCAATATGAGAGTTTTCACATTCAAATCGGAGAAAGGGTTTAGGAATCATAGCTCTGTAATGAATGGCCTCCTCTTTTTCAAGGGACCAAAAGTAATTGGACAAGGGACTCTAAGGGCTGCAATTAACTCTGAAGGCGTCTCCCTCGTTAACCTGTAATCAATGAAGTAGTTAAAAGGTCTGGGGTTGATTACAGGTGTGTGGTTTTGCATTTGGAAGCTGTTGCTGTGACTAGACAACATGCGGTCTAAGGAACTCTCAATTGAGGTGAAGCAGAACATCCTGAAGCTGAAAAAAAAGAAAAAATCCATCAGAGAGATAGCAGACATGCTTGGAGTAGCAACATCAACAGTCGGGTACATTCTGAGAAAAAAGGAATTGACTGGTGAGCTTGGGAACTCAAAAAGGCCTGGGCGTCCACGGATGACAACAGTGGTGGATGATCGCCGCATACTTTCTTTGGTGAAGAAGAACCCGTTCACAACATCAACTGAAGTCCAGAACACTCTCAGTGAAGTAGGTGTATCTGTCTCTAAGTCAACAGTAAAGAGAAGACTCCATGAAAGTAAATACAAAGGGTTCACATCTAGATGCAAACCATTCATCAATTCCAAAAATAGACAGGCCAGAGTTAAATTTGCTGAAAAACACCTCATGAAGCCAGCTCAGTTCTGGAAAAGTATTCTATGGACAGATGAGACAAAGATCAACCTGTACCAGAATGATGGGAAGAAAAAAGTTTGGAGAAGAAAGGGAACGGCACATGATCCAAGGCACACCACATCCTCTGTAAAACATGGTGGAGGCAACGTGATGGCATGGGCATGCATGGCTTTCAATGGCACTGGGTCACTTGTGTTTATTGATGACATAACAGCAGACAAGAGTAGCCGGATGAATTCTGAAGTGTACCAGGATATACTTTCAGCCCAGATTCAGCCAAATGCCGCAAAGTTGATCGGACGACGCTTCATAGTACAGATGGACAATGACCCCAAGCATACAGCCAAAGCTACTCAGGAGTTCATGAGTGCAAAAAAGTGGAACATTCTGCAATGGCCAAGTCAATCACCAGATCTTAACCCAATTGAGCATGCATTTCACTTGCTCAAATCCAGACTTAAGACGGAAAGACCCACAAACAAGCAAGACCTGAAGGCTGCGGCTGTAAAGGCCTGGCAAAGCATTAAGAAGGAGGAAACCCAGCGTTTGGTGATGTCCATGGCTTCCAGACTTAAGGCAGTGATTGCCTCCAAAGGATTCGCAACAAAATATTGAAAGTAAAAATATTTTGTTTGGGTTTGGTTTATTTGTCCAATTACTTTTGACCTCCTAAAATGTGAAGTGTTTGTAAAGAAATGTGTACAATTCCTACAATTTCTATAAGATATTTTTGTTCAAACCTTCAAATTAAACGTTACAATCTGCACTTGAATTCTGTTGTAGAGGTTTCATTTCAAATCCAATGTGGTGGCATGCAGAGCCCAACTCGCGAAAATTGTGTCACTGTCCAAATATTTCTGGACCTAACTGTATACTCGTATAGATATATAGATAGATATACTATATATATATATATATATATTATATATATATTATATATGTATATATATATACTATGCATGTATGTATCTATTATATATCCATCCATCCATGGATTGTCATCCATCTATCGTCTATCTATCTAAATAGATAAAATTAATATAAAAACAACCGCAAACTAAGAAAAAGTTTTTAGAGGTATGTAGAATATTAAAATGGCCATTGTAAATAATACCAGCCCAGCACCACATCACGGCAACCTCCTTTGTTGGGTCC
Source organism: Anomaloglossus baeobatrachus (assembly GCF_048569485.1). Taxonomy (NCBI): domain Eukaryota; kingdom Metazoa; phylum Chordata; class Amphibia; order Anura; family Aromobatidae; genus Anomaloglossus; species Anomaloglossus baeobatrachus. Next base: position 578,020,259 of record NC_134353.1, on the reverse strand, counting down.
TACTGTACCCTGCATCTGACTGGGCTGCTAAAAAACCTGAGAATATAGCCAATAGGAATAAAATATACCTTTTAATAATTACTTTTAAAATTATGCAGGAGCATAAGACAAAAATTGTGGACAACCAAAAAGTGCAACCACCACAACTAACATTACAAATTTATAATGAAAAATTGGTTTGATCTCACCAAGTTCATAGTAGAGATCCCCCATTCATTTTCTCCAGATGGAAACTGCAGAACATGAATTGTATACATTTTACCCTGTCGTGCCCATTATGGTAATTGCTGTCAGTCATCTCTTTTTTCATGATAGATAGATAGATAGATAGATAGCTTATACAGCTGTTTATCAGAGTTAATAAATAATTTTAGAAAACAAAAGTGGGGTTCCCCCTAATTTTCATAACCAGCACAAGTAGAACATCAGCTGCGGGCTGCAATCCCTGAGCTGTCAGTTGTCCCTTAGCTGGTTTTGAAAATTTGAGGGGATCCCACACTGATTGTTTAAATTATTTGAACAAATAATTTAAAATAAATTCGTAGGGTTCCCACATTGTTTAAAACCAGCCAAGGGACAGCAAAATAACTGGGTCTGATCATTTTAGGGTGGGAAGGCCCTTGTCAGCCTAAAAACAGAATCCCGCAGTGACCACGGAGGTGGCGCATCTATTAGATGCGCCACATCTGGCATTGTACTCAGCTCTTCTCGTTGCCCTAGTGTGGTGGCAAACAAGGTAATATATGGGGGTTAATACCAGCTGTGAGTTGCCAGCTGGCATCAAGCCCTGGTATTAGTAATGAGTGGGCATCTATCAGACACCCTCATTACTAGTACAGTACAGAAATATAAAAATGTTATTTGAACAAACAGCCCCCTACAACAGTCCTCGTTCACCTATTTATTAAAACTGTATTTAAAATAAAAGTCTACCATAATCCATGGCAATGTCCCATGATATTCACAAAAAACGAATCTGAGGGGGGGCGGAGCTAGCCGATGGCACGTTAGGACGTGGAAAGAAGGAACTCCCGCAAAGCCGCGGCAAAACCCCGATACTACAGGCACTCACCGGGTCCCAGGTCGGTGGAATGGTCCGCAGGAGAGGACGAGCGACGAACACACAGATCCCAGAGGGTGAAGGTGCTGATATAGCCCATTTTTTCGGGGCCACAGCATCACCGCTGGATACCACTACATCCCCTAAGATGGCGCCGGCAGACACTGAGGCAGGAAGTAACGCTCAGCAGACGTGCTGCGGAGCGACCTCACCGCCTCCACACATGGAATCAGTCAGGTAAGTCTCAAGCTCTGATACAGCCCAGCAGAGCACCACAGGGGGGTAACGCTGAAGGCCCCTTGCTCCAGCCACGGCGACGATCCATAGATGAGCTGCAGGCAGAACAACGCCCCAGGTCATCACTGCTTCAGACCCTTAGGAAACAGACCTGTAGCACCCAGAGAGGAGCCTATAACATCACCACAGCAGAACTCATCACCTAAAGAACAGAGACCCCTCAATTCAAGTAACACCACCCGCAGGAATAGGGGAGAAAGAAATAAACCAGACCAGACACAGGACCAGGAGGAAGATTGGGATTGGAAAGCACATATAAGATCAATTCCAACCAGGAAGGAAATGGACTCTTTACTAGGGAAACTGAGGGAATCTCACAAACAAGACATGGCCTCTATACAATCTGAGATCAAGCAAATTTGCCAGCGGGTAGCAGCTACAGAAGACGTACAGGATCAGATATTTTCTCATATAGAATCACATCAACAAGTCCTATCAGAACACACTGTGCAGATACAGGACATCCTGACCCATATAGATGACATCGAGAACCGGCACCGCCGTAATAATTTACGAATCAGAGGCCTCACAGAAGCAGTGGAACCACCACAGCTGGAAAATTGGGCACAAAAATTTTTCAGCAACCTTCTCCAACGTGATCCAGAACAACATATAGAACTGGACCACATTCATAGATCTCTGGGACCCAAATCGCCCGATCCGGCCAGACCAAGAGATGTTATATGTCGGGTCCACTTTTATAAAGAAAAGGAGGCCATACTACAAAGATGCAGAGATATTGGAGCGCGCACATACAAAGGGTCACCCCTGATCGTTCTATCAGACCTGGCGCGAAGGACACTGCAGCTACGCAAAGCCTTAAGACCACTACTCCAGTCCCCTAAAGATAAAGATGTTCCATACCGCTGGGGATAACCTTTCCAACTCATAGCAAAGAAAAACGGGAAGTCGACGGTCCTTTGGTCCTTGGGAGATCTCCCTAACTTCTTAGGGACGTTTGAACTGCCTATGATCATTCTGCCAGATTGGCGAACTCCGGGAGGTCCCACACCCTTACCACCAAGGAAGCAATGGCGACAAGTACAGAACAGACGAGCTGGAGGATCCCCTCGAGATGTACACCGCTGACCGTCGCTGACCATCTAGAGAGAGAGAGGAAACCTACTGGAGGAGGCAGGAGGCGAGACGCATGTTGATTATATTTGTTTACCTGTCTATAGAGCGTAACTCTATCAGTACCTTTCCCCCCCTCTCCCATCCTACCATATTCTTCATACTGTCACGCTCCCCGGCTCCCCTGTCACGCTCTCCGGCTCCCCTGCCACGCTCCCCGGCTCCCCTGCCACGCTCCCCGGCTCCCCTGCCTTGCTCCCCGGCTCCTCTGCCAGGCGTCCCCCGCTCCACAGCCTCCATGCCCCATCACCTGCGGTCCCCAGGCAGCCCGGTCCCCGCTCCCGGCGCCCGTCAGCAACTCTGCTCCAGCCCGGCTCTCCTGCCTCCTGTTCACCGCTCCCTGCTCTGGCTTCTGGCACCCGGGCCTCGCGCATGCGCATTAGGGCGCGCGCGCGGTCATTGACCCTCTCTTAAAGGGCCAGTGTCCTCCAACAGGATATTGAAGAATCAGGTACAGGGTATATAGGGAGATCCTTTCCAAGTGGGCGGGGCCTGTTCTTCGTGTTTTGCTAAGCTAGGAGTCAGGTCTCCTTGTGTCTTGTGGTATACTTACCTATCTCTCTCCTAGAGCCGCTCCTGCCTCGCCAACCGGTCCTGACGATACCCGAACCCCGAACGGTGACAGTCTGCCATCCCGTCAGTTCATACCATCTCCGATCCCTGTGGTGACCCGTCTTCTCGCTCCGTCAGTTCCGGACTCTGCCTGACGTCATCTCGGCCTCCGAACCTGATCTCCGTCACCCGGACTACCTTCAGTGACTCCGTGGTCCCAGGGACTTCTACACTCCACTCCTCTGAACAGACTGTCCTGCTACCCGTTGTGCTCCGGCTACCGGGCACCTTGCCTTCGGTGAGGTGTTCAGCCCAGTGGATCCACCTCCTGGGTCTGCCCGTCCACCTGGCCCTAACACATACCTTTCTGTTTCCTCCCCTTCTTCCCCATTTTTTTTTCTCCTCTCTCTCTTCTTCTTCCTCCTTTTTCTTCTCTTCCCGCTTTCCCGCCTTCTTACATTCTCCACACTTTCATCACTCTCCAACACCCAGCTCACCACCTATTCTCCCCCTCCATAATTACGCATACCATATGCCCCACGCCATTTTCAACTCTCTCACCCTCCCTCTTTTCTTGGCCACGCTTCCCACACACATTTTTTCACACATCCTCTGCACCTCACATTTTCACCTTCCAATTCTTCCTGTTTCTCTCCACTGGTTCTTTACCCTCACATCACCCTTTGCATTACATCGTCTCTCCTTTCCCCGCTGTTTTCTCCCGTCTCCCTTCTTCCCCTTCCCCTTCATCTTGATCTGATATAGAGCTCTGGTTTAATTACATTTTTCTATGTTGGTTGTCCCGTGTTCTCCCTGTGCCATATGTTTTATATTTGTAATATATCAAACATTTAGGGGTTCGGGGGAGAAGGGGGGAGGGGAAGAAAAAGTTATTGACCAATACTAAACTGCATATGTGGACTGTTATTCATATTTCATGTGGGGATTTGTCGCGGGGACGGGGGAGCTCTTGAAGTGCCATAAGCTTCCCCGTACCTCTATTAGGGACGTGGCAGAGTGCCACATTAGACAATAGTCTACTAGTAGATACTCAGGACCAGTAGGCCCTCTAGTCCTACTTAGCTTACCTACCTGTTTTCTTTCTAAACTATCTTATTTTTATTTCTGTTCTCTTCTTCCTTTTCTTTTTTTTCTCCCCATCTCCTTCCCACCCTTTTCTGTGATATCGCACCTAACCTTTTGCACCTACAATATTAAAGGTTTAAATAAAACTGAAAAGAGAAGTCAAATCTTGTATCGCCTCCACAGGAAGGGAGTTAAAATAGCTCTATTCCAAGAGACAAACTTCATAGCTTCTAATACACCTAAATGTAAAACCAAAAATTACCCGACGTGGCTCCATGGCCCGCACCCTAGCCGGATAGTATGTGGGGTTTCCATTGCCTTCCACAAAACGTTTCAACCAACAATCCTTGACACACTCATTGGCCAGGAGGGACGCTGGTTATTTCTTAAAATATCTTTTTTGAATAACATCTATACTATTGCTAATATCTATTTCCCAAATAAAGACCAGGTATCCTTTGGACTGGAGACTCTGAGGGGACTGGCGGAGTTTGCGGGTGGCACCTGTATCATCATGGGAGGAGACTTCAACCTCGTTCTGGACCCGGCCCTGGACTTATCCTCTGGTAGGTCTGCAATCCCCTCCTCGGCACTACGTAGATTGAAAAGAGAACTGACATCCCTTAAACTAGTTGATCTTTGGAGAGTCTTGCATCCCAGAGTCAGAGACTATAGCTTTCATTCCACAGTACACAACAGCTACACCAGACTAGATCACATTTTCATATCCCATGACTTACTGGACAAATCCCCGGGCTGCTCAATGGATGTCTTCCTTTGGTCAGATCACGCGCCAGTGTATGGGGAAGTTGGGGTAAGGGACAGAGGGGACACGGGACACACCTGGAGACTTAATGATAATCTACTTAAAAATGAGCAATGTCTGGAGGATATCCATAAGACTATTGCAAATTTCAAAATAGATCATGCGGCAGATCCTACACCTGACCCAGTCAAATGGGAAGCATTAAAATGTATGATTCGGGGGGTTTGCATATCACATGGATCCAGAATTAAAAAGGAAAGTGCAAGGGAGCTAAAAGAACTACTGCTGCAGCTAGGCCTCAAAGAAACGATAAATAAATCCAGATCCAGTGATACCCTTAAAACAGAAATATCTAACATTCGTCACCAAATATTATCTATCCTGGATCGAAAATCATTGTGTGCCAGGGATACATTTCGCAAGAATATCTTTGAGTTTGGAGATAAAAGTGGATGATTACTGGCCAGAACCCTACATCCCAGATATGCACAAATCCCAATGGGGTTTTTTAGGCTTTTATTTAGGCTCTCGCTAAACTCACAGACAGGAGCTCAGATCCACTCCACCACTGACATACTAGAAGAATTTAGAATCTACTATGCAAAACGTTATAACATCCCAACGCCACATGCCCCATTATCTGATGCGAGACTTCACAACATTTTGGAATATCTCAATAAATATGCACCAGACCCTCTTGAGGATAAGGAGGCTGAGAGCCTAGAGGAAGATTTCTCGGACACTGAACTAAGCAACGCCATTAAAGCTCTTAAAGTTGGTAAAAGTCCCGATCCTGATGGGTTTACCCCCCGGTTTTACAAAACATGTGGAGAAGCCTGTAGCCCTATAATGTTGAAAGCCTTTAACTCCATAACTAAATAATGCCAGTTCCCTAAACAGACACTCCAAGCCCGAATAACCGTAATCCCAAAGCCTGGCAGGGACCCACTAACTTGTTCCAATTATAGACCTATCTCATTAATAAATGCGGATATTAAACTATACTCTAAAATGATAGCTTTCAGATTAGGCCCCTTCATTCCCAAGCTGATACACAAAGACCAGGTGGTATTTGTTCCAGGGAGGGAGGCACGCGATAATGCTATCAGAACCCTGTCTCTAGTAGACCAGGCCCGACAACGCCAAACCCCAATGTGCCTCTTGACAGTCGATGCTGAAAAAGCATTTGACAGAGTCCATTGGGGTTTTTAGAAGCCACGCTACAGGCAATTGGCATCCGTTCACGCTTACTACAATGGGTGAAAGCCCTATACCATGAACCAACAGCACAAGTGGGCGTGAAAGGACGCCTGTCAGCCCCATTCAATATTAGAAACGGCACCAGACAGGGGTGCCCTCTATCACCATACCTATACATTTTGGTAATGGAATGCCTGGCAAACGCGCTTAGGAAAAAACCTTCGGTAAAGGGGATGCAGATAGGACCAACGTCTCACAAACTGGCACTGTTAAACAAGAAAACTGTGGACAAACAAGCGCAAATAGGGTCTTACCCAACAAAATGTAGGGAGGGGAGGGGGGAGTAATACTACTCACCAGATGTGGTTGTGAGAGTCACAACCACTATATCAGCATAAATAATCGATCCACGGCTGCAGCCACCCAGTGGCAGATAACAGAGGACAATAGAGAGGGGTGTTTGATGCCGCGCCAAAAGATCACTTGCTCAGATAGTCAGACCAATGTCACTTTATTTTCATCCAGGTCTACGCGTTTCAGGAGCACCTGCTCCCTTCCTCAGGACCGTCAGTATACAAATAACATCAAATCTGTCTCACAAAAGGTCAGACATACAATAAATAGTCATAGTGACGTCATAGGGCCATCCCTCTAAAGAAAAAAACAGGCGGGAACGAGGTGCCACGTTGTCAGTTATGACGTGTTAAACAGATTTTGTGGATATATACAAAAAACATAACATTGAGAACAGTAGAAAGATCGTAAACATAGACATCTCTCATAGAAAAAGAAACCAATGAAAAAACCAAAAAAACAAGAATAAACCACACAAATTGTGTATCAAAAAAGTATACATCAACGTACGAATAACCGTTGATTCACAATTGATAATGCAAATACTAAATGTGGAATACACCGGGATCAAACCCGGGGTAGTGAGGGCGCAAAGGAATATACTAATAGGTGTGTGTTGAATTAAATATCGAGGGGGAAACACTGTAATAGTGTGTGTCGCCACCCGAGAGTGCACGGTTTTAATCAAAAAAAGGGGGGTTGTGATTTACTATATCAGCACAAAGTGCAGGTGATATCGTGGAAACAAGCAGACAAGGAAAAAACCCAGGAGGGATTCTACAGGAATCAAAATTCAAGACCGCAGTTTACTATCGGGCAGAAGCGTGGGAAAAAAAAACGAACCACGCATGCGTCCCAGGTCTATGCTGGGAACCGAAGGTTAAACAAGTTCAAGACCGTGGGAAAAAAACTCATAGCGCATGCGTGATCATCGAAAACACCCAGCACTCGCCTAGGACAGCGAAAAAAAGGGGGGACAGCATAGAACTAGGAAAAAAATCGGCAGCCGTACAGGACCAGGGCATACCCTAGGAAGCTTATAATAAGCAAAAATATAGAATTAGAGAAAAAAATTTTTTTTCGGAAAAACACAAAACAGAGATGTGAGAAAGGAACCAATGCCGGTTATACCGAAAACAGTCATGATCCATATTCAAAAAAAAGGGGGGGTTTAGTGCAATGAGTGAAGGGAAAAAAAGTGTATATATAGGTACGGGATAAAGAAGAATGGGAAGGGGTCCTCATAAACCCGACGACAGTAAAACAAACTAAAAGTGAAATAATAGGCATGTGAAAATATATATAAATCCGGTCATGTGATAGTGACCACCCTGAAAAAACAATTGGAACCAATTATTACACGTGCACATAAAGAAGAAACGTGTACAGGACATACACGCATAATCAAAAACAACAAAGGAATATACATATATATCACTGCATATGTGTAAAGGTAAAATCAAAGGTTCAAATAACCGACGGTAAGAGGAAGAAATAAAAAGTAAGCTAAAACCATCAGACCTGGTCATAAAATCATATAAAACATGCGATTCAACCATTAGGCTAATCATAATGAATAAAAAACATACAATTAAAACCAAAATAAATATATATATATATATATGCACTTAAAAAATATATATATATATAAAACAATAAGTAAAAATTTTTTTATATAAAACAGAGGAGGTGGTATTCAATATAAACCACTAACACCCCAATAAAAATATAAGTGAAATAAAAGTAAAATAAAATAGGTAGTGCTCCTCATACAACACTAAAACACAATAAAATTATCAATGAAATAGATCCGTCACCTCATTTAAGCCCCGAGGTTTAAGGGTATTGAGCCTATGGATCCAATAGGTTTCTTTTCTACCCAAAACTTCCAACCTGTTAGGGTTATGTGCAGGTATCTGGTCAATAGGGGTGACTTTTAATTTAATTTTTTTATTATGATAAATGGTAGTATGACGGGACAACCCATGAAGCATGTAACCCACTTTAATGTTATGCCTGTGGGAGTTAATTCGGTTATGTAGGGCTTGAATCGTTCTCCCTACATAACGCTTCCCACAGTCGCACTCAATCAAATAAATGACATGGTCCGATTGACAATTCAGATGACCCTGTATCGGAAAATCCATATCCCCCGAGTCAGATCCAAAGGAGACCCTAATCAATCCAACATGGTAGGGTCTCCTTTGGATTTGGGTTTTAGTGTTGTATGAGGAGCACTACCTATTTTATTTTACTTTTATTTCACTTATATTTTTATTGGGGTGTCAGTGGTTTATATTGAATACCACCTCCTCTGTTTTCTATAAAAAAATTTTTACTTATTGTTTTATATATATATATATTTTTTAAGTGCATATATATATATATATTTATTTTTGTTTTAATTGTATGTTTTTTATTCATTATGATTAGCCTAATGGTTGAATCGCATGTTTTATATGATTTTATGACCAGGTCTGATGGTTTTAGCTTACTTTTTATTTCTTCCTCTTACCGTCGGTTATTTGAACCTTTGATTTTACCTTTACACATATGCAGTGATATATATGTATATTCCTTTGTTGTTTTTGATTATGCGTGTATGTCCTGCACACGTTTCTTCTTTATGTGCACGTGTAATAATTGGTTCCAATTGTTTTTTCAGGGTGGTCACTATCACATGACCGGATTTATATATATTTTCACATGCCTATTATTTCACTTTTAGTTTGTTTTACTGTCGTCGGGTTTATGAGGACCCCTTCCCATTCTTCTTTATCCCGTACCTATATATACACTTTTTTTCCCTTCACTCATTGCACTAAACCCCCCCTTTTTTTTTAATATGGATCATGACTGTTTTCGGCATAACCGGCATTGGTTCCTTTCTCACATCTCTGTTTTGTGTTTTTCCGAAAAAAATTTTTTTTTCTCTAATTCTATATTTTTGCTTATTATAAGCTTCCTAGGGTATGCCCTGGTCCTTTACGGCTGCCGATTTTTTTCCTAGTTCTATGCTGTCCCCCCTTTTTTTCGCTGTCCTAGGCGAGTGCTGGGTGTTTTCGATGATCACGCATGCGCTATGAGTTTTTTTCCCACGGTCTTGAACTTGCTTAACCTTCGGTTCCCAGCACAGACCTGGGACGCATGCGTGGTTCGTTTTTTTCCCACGCTTCTGCCCGATAGTAAACTGCGGTCTTGAATTTTGATTCCTGTAGAATACCTCCTGGGTTTTTTCCTTGTCTGCTTGTTTCCACGATATCACCTGCACTTTGTGCTGATATAGTAAATCACAACCCCCCTTTTTTTGATTAAAACCGTGCACTCTCGGGTGGCGACACACACTATTACAGTGTTTCCCCCTCGATATTTAATTCAACACACACCTATTAGTATATTCCTTTGCGCCCTCACTACCCCGGGTTTGATCCCGGTGTATTCCACATTTAGTATTTGCATTATCAATTGTGAATCAACGGTTATTCGTACGTTGATGTATACTTTTTTGATACACAATTTGTGTGGTTTATTCTTGTTTTTTTGGTTTTTTCATTGGTTTCTTTTTCTATGAGAGATGTCTATGTTTACGATCTTTCTACTGTTCTCAATGTTATGTTTTTTGTATATATCCACAAAATCTGTTTAACACGTCATAACTGACAACGTGGCACCTCGTTCCCGCCTGTTTTTTTCTTTAGAGGGATGGCCCTATGACGTCACTATGACTATTTATTGTATGTCTGACCTTTTGTGAGACAGATTTGATGTTATTTGTATACTGACGGTCCTGAGGAAGGGAGCAGGTGCTCCTGAAACGCGTAGACCTGGATGAAAATAAAGTGACATTGGTCTGACTATCTGAGCAAGTGATCTTTTGGCGCGGCATCAAACACCCCTCTCTATTGTCCTCTGTAAACTGGCACTGTTTGCAGATGACCTCCTGATATATGTGACACAACCAAGGATTAGCTTACCCGCCATACTACCGGAGCTTGAGACTTTTGGTAGACTTTCCAACTTTAAAGTAAACCTACAAAAAACAGAGGTCTTAAAAGTATCACTAACATCGGTGGAAGAGAATACCCTCAAACCCGTTTTTCCCTTTAAGTGGAACAGTAATTGCATTAAATATTTGGGGATCAGGGTACCTTCTAAACACCAAGACCTATATGAACACAATTTTCCAAACCTCTTAAAAAACATACAAAAAGATCTCATGGCTTGGCATAACCTCCCCATCTCGTAGTTTGGTAGAGTTAATACAATTAAAATGGATGTCCTACCCAAAATACTATATATGTTCCAGACAATCCCATTGAATCTGGGAGAGAATTTCTTCCTCAAGTTAAAAAAGATGATTAGCAATTTTGTATGGCGCGGTACCAGACTCCGACTGAAATACTCCATGTTGAATACGTCTCGCTGGGATGGAGGGGTGGGGCTACCTGATTTTAAAGCGTACCATGCGGCGGCAGTGGGCAACTGCATACTGGATCTCCTCCATAATAAAGACAGAAAATTGTGGGTAGAGATTGAGTGTGATCTATATCCAACTATGACACAGAGAATCTTCTGGTTACCATCTAGAACCAGTTTGGAGACCCTGGGAATTTCCCCGATTCTCTTGTCTTTGGCCACTGCATGGAGGAAGGCCAATAGGCGATATAGGCTGACAGGGGAAGCAAGCCCTATGACGCCACTGGAGGGCAACCCTGCGTTCCAGTGCTGGCTCCACGAGCTCAGTCCCAGCTTGATTTCAATGCCGACAGGAGGGATCCCACGGGTTAAAGATGTAATTATTCAACAAGGCTGCAGACCATTGATGTCCTTGTTTGGTAACCGGCCAAGGGAGCCAAGTCATTGGTTTAAATACTTACAACTACGTAGCTTTGTAGACTCCCTGGCTCCGGGATCTGAGATGCATAGGGATTTGACTCCATTTGAAAGGTTATGTTTCCTTCGAGAAACACCTCCCCACACAGTCTCGATAATCTACAACATAACAGTGTCCGAGGGGACGGGGGGAGACCTGCCCGAGTACATAAGGCAATGGCAGCCAGAACTGAGACTTTTTCCAAAGAACAGTGGCATAAGTCATTTAACTTAACACACAAATCCACCATCTCCTGTAGAATGCAGGAACTCAATTATAAAATCCTCTCACAGTGGTACAGGACACCCGCCAGGCTCCGCAGAATGTTTCCAGAGGTCTCAGACACTTGTTGGAGGTGACCTCGGTGGGCACAATGCTACATGTTTGGTGGACCTGTCCAGGGATCCAGGGATTGTGGGAAGACGTCTTTGCTCTCTATAATCATTTGCATCATGTGGGAGTGACACCCTTACCGGAAATAGCACTCTTTTCAATGTACGGGGGGGAGGGGGCAATCTCCAAGGCGAAGAGAGGTCTGTTCTCGTACTTCATGAACTCAATGAGACAGATCATACCGAAACATTGGAGGTCCACCTATACATTGAGAAGAGCAGACTGGGTGGGGGCTATGGATGCCCTGAGACGCTTGGAGGAGATAAGAGCATTTGATGAAGAGAGAGACTCATTATGCTTTTCCACCTGGTATCTGTGGCTTCAATTCAGAGAGACACAGCAATTCCAATCCTGGCTACTCGCGGGCACGCTGCCACATTGAATGTTTGACGGGGTGGAGTGGCCCTACCAATAAGAGGGTGGTGTGGTGCGACGTCACAGAATCTCACATAATCTCTCCTCTCTTTTCTCTTTTTCTTGTTTTCCTTCTTCTTTCTCCTTCTTCCTCTCCTTTTCTCTCTTTCATTTCTTTCTTTTCCCTCTTTTCTTCTTCTTTCTTATCTAATTAGTGTACATAGGTTTACTTGTTCAAATATGTGATAAGATTATACAGAATGATATTGCCATTTACATACTAAATAGAACAAAAGATAAATGATTGATATATATTTGGGATAAGATGTCATTAAGGATGTTATGAAGAATTTTTTTCTTGTACGACCTGTGATAAATTTCACTGTGATATATGCTGCATAAGATTTAAATGCCCAGATCAAACTATAACTTTTTCATATTCAGTAAAACCGGGCACTACAAAATTATCTATATTCATTCTTTGTTATATAATTTTTTTTATTTTTTTTTTAAACAATAAAGAAACATGAAACAAAAAAACGAATCTGAAAGACATAAAAAGAGAAAATGATTAAGGAAATAAGGACAAAAGACAACCTCATTCATCAATTTATTTCCATGCAAAAACCCAAGTTCATGGTTCGACGTAATCCAAAAAGTGGTCCTACAATGTTCCAAGACTCACTGTCCCAGCCAATGAAGAACAGATTGTTCCTCATTGGCAGGGAGAGCAGTCACAAGAGGCTAACACACTGTTTTGTGTGAGAATCACTGCAGTGAACTGAGATGACCTCATGTCCTTTAATGTGTCTCCGCGTCAAGAGCAAAGAATTAAAAAAAGATTTAACGAGACTGGAGATGTTTTTGACAAGCCCATGTCCGGCAGACCCCCCCAGGACAACTGCTCAGGAGGAACGTTTCTTGGTTAGAAAATCCAAATCTAGCCCCTCTTCCACTGCAGCAGAGCTCCAAAAGGCCTGGTCACCTCAAGTCCCTGTGTCAACTAGAACAGTTTGTAGGATTCGGTCTCGAAATGGCCTCCATTGTCAAATCAGTGCCCAGAAGCCAGCACTAAACAAAAGGCAATTAAAAAACCATGTAGCATTTGCCAAGTCCCACAGCCTGCTAAACAGATGGATGCTGGAAAAGTGGCAGAAGGTGGATTTCTCTGATGAATCTACAGTTAAATTACTCCACAGCCACCGCAAATATGGCAGGAGACCTACTGGAGCCCGTATGGATCCAGAAAACAGTTAAGTTTGGTGGTGGGTAGATCATGGTCTGGGGTTACATTCAGTATGGGGGTGTTCGAAATATTTGCAAGGTGGAAGGCAATATCAATGGCCTAAAATATCAAGAAGTATTAGATACCTTTTACATTTCCAATCATAAAAGGGGTCAAATTCTGCAGAAGGATGGTGCTCCATCTCATACATCCATCTCTATAACAAAGTTCCTCCTGGCAAAGAAGATCAAGGTGCTCAAGGACTGGCCAGCCCAGTCACCAGACATGAACATCATTGAGCATATTTGGGGTAGGATGAAAGAGGAAGCTTGGAAGACAAAACCAAAGAATCTAGATGAACTCTGGGAGGCATGTAAGACTGCAGTCTTTGCTATTCCTGATGACTTCATCAATAAATTGTATGAATCATTGTTGAACCGAATGGATGCAGACCCTCAAGCTCATGGAAGTCACACAAAATATTAAATATAGCTCTAATAGCACCACAACTTCATTCACCAATGTTATGCAACATATCTTTTGATTAGAAGTTAATTATTTGTTTGAATTTTACATTACTTTCTGTGGGCGACAAAACTTTTGTCTTGCCAAAATCTGACCTTTCTGTGTTCATTAAATGATCGATATTTCAGCGTGGCAGCAACTTTATTTTCATAACCTAAACCAAATTTGGGAGGGTTTCAGCTTTCAAAAGAGTAATTTATAAAACCAATGGTTGAATTTAAAGTCAGGTTATAAGCTTTCATTTACATAACATGGATAAGTGACAGAACTTCTGTCAGGGACTGTCCAAATAAAAGAATGACAAAAGTATATAGTAGAATCAACCAAAGTAAAAGTGATAATGAGTTCAATAATAGAGTAGCAGATCAAAAAAGATATGGGACCTTTTTAGTATTACCCTACATGTGATTAAGTGGTAGGGTTAGGTTACAGATTCCACGTGTTACACCAACAGATGGCTTCTTCAGGGGTGTGTCACTTTGTTGGTGTAATACTTGGGGTCTATAGCTTACATTGATCCAGAAAAGAAATATTTCTCCCAGAAATGTATTGCAATTACACATGTATTGTCATACACATTTTTATTTTTTTTGTGTGTACTGGAAAAACACAAAAACACTGAGGGAAAAAAAAAGACAAATTGGGCACAATTTCACACAAAACCCCCAAAATGGACAGGATGAAATTGTTGGCACCTTTCCAAAATTATGGGTAAATAAGTTTATTTCAAACATGTGATGCTCATTCAAACTCACCTGTGGCAAGTAAGAGGTGTGGGCAATATGAAAATCCCACCTGAAACCAGACAAAAAAAGAGAGAAGTTAACTCAATCTTTGCAATGTGTGTCTGTGTGTACTACACTAAACATGGAAAATAGAAAGAGAAGAGCACTATCTGAGAATTTGAGAACCAAAACTGCTGAAAAATATCAATCTCAAGGTTACAAGTCCATCTTCAAAGGTCTTGATATTCTTTTGTCCAAGGTGCGCAACATAATCAAGAAGTTTACAACCCATTGCACTGTAGCTAATCTCCCTGGACATGAACGGTATAGAAAAAATGATGAACAGTTGCAATGCAAGATAGTGGATAAGCAGCCCCAATCAAATTCCAAAGAAATTCAAGCTGTCCTGCAGGCTCAGGGTGCATCAGTGTCAGCGCAAACTATTGGTCAATAATTCAATGACATCAAACGCAATGGTAGAAGATCCAGGCAGACCCCCACTGCAGGCACAGAGATATTAGAAAGTTAGATTGCAGTTTGCCAAAATGTACGGGAGTAAGCCAAAATTCTTCTGGAAAATTGTCTTGTGAGACCAAGACAGAGCTTTTTGGTAAAGCACATCATTCTGTTGTTTACTGAAAATGGAATGAGGCATACAAAGAAAAGAACACAGTACCTATAGTTAAATATGGTGGAGATCAAAAATGTTTTGAGGTTGTTTTGCAGCCTCTGGCACCGGGTGCTTTGACTGTGTGCAAGGCATCATGAAGTTTGAAAAGATTACAGAATCTCACAATGTAGTGCCAAGAGTCAGAAAGGTGGGTTTTCATCCTAGGTTTTGGGTTTTCCAGCAGGGCAATGACCCCAAACATACCTCAAGAAGCACCCAGAAATAGATGGAAACAAAGCGCTGGAGAGTTCTTAAGTGGCCAGCTATTGGTCTGGTTCTAAATTCCATTGAACACCTGTGGAGAAATCTTTAACTTGCTATTGGGAGAAGACGCCATTCAAATATGAGAGACCTGGAGCAGTTTGCAAAAGAATACTCCAAAATTCTAGTTAAAAAGTGTAAGAAGCTTTTTGATGGTTATAGGAAGCGATTGTTTGCAGTTATTTATTCCAAAAGGGTGTACAACCAAATATTAGTTTAATGAGTTTTGTGTGAAATTATGTCCAATTTGCCTTTTTTCTCAGTTTTTTTGTGTTGTGACAATACTTTCACTGATGTGTTAAAGATGCATTTGGCACTCCGTGTGCCGTGATTTTGGCACACATGTGTTCTCTGTGTGCTATCCGTGATTGCGAACAGACATCAACCACTCCTATACTCATCTGTCCCCGGCGTTGCGGTCAGTGGTGCTGATGTCTCCGTCTCTCCTTTCTCCGGCCATTGCTGTCTCTCCTGGGTTGCGGTGCAGTGAATATTCATAAGCATAATTAGCCCGCCTGGAAGCAGAATCACTGGGGACAGATGAGTATAAAAATCATTTTATTTCAAAGATACGTGTTTTCTCTGCTATGTGTCATACAGATCACATCAGTGTGTGGTCCATGTGACATCAGTGATGCCAGAGAATAACAGACTTGTCTCCATGCAGAACACACAGACACGCATCTGCACCGCACGGAAACGTGGTCAGTGACAAATCACTGATGTGTGTGCAGACCCATTAATTTTAATGGGTCTGTGTATGTCAATGATTCTCGTACGTGTAAAAACAGCAACATACATTCCAGAATCACTGACGTGTGAAGGAGGCCTTATACGGCTTTTGGTGATTTGATACGGGAATAATTTGATCTAGTCTTAAGCCCGCTTTACACACTACAATATATCTTACGATGTGTGGCGGGGTCACGTTGTAAGTGACGCACATCCGGCATTGTAAGGTACATTGTAGTGTGTAACAGCTACGTGCGATTGCGTTTGAACGGTAAAACGTTCATCACACGCACATCGTTCATTCCTCATGAATTGAACGTCAGGTTGTTTATCGTACCCGGGGTAGCGCACATCGCAGTGTGTGACACCCCGGGAACGATGAACAGATCTTACCTGCGTCCTGCGGCTCCCGGCCAGCAATGCGGAAGGAAGAAGGTGGGCGTGATGTTTACGCCCCCCTCATCTCCGCTCCTCCGCTTCTATTGGCCGGCTGCCGCGTGACGTCGATGTGACGCCGAACGTCCCTCCCACTCCAGGAAGTGGACGTTCGCCGCCCACATCGAGGTCTTATGGACGGGTAAGTACTTGTGACGGGGGGTGAATCGTCTGTGCAGCACATTCAACAAATTGAACGTGCCGCACATACGATGGGGGCGGTTACGATTGCATACGATATCGTATGCAGAATCGTAACGTGTAAAGCAGGCTTTACAGACACAAAGGATAGCAATGGGGACCATTTCTGCATTTTAAAAAGCCATGAGCTGATCCTATGCTACAAAAGAACGCAAGGTATTAAACAAGACACTGGATGTTATTAGAAGTAATGAAAGTAAATATAGAACTGATTTAATGCAGGAACAAGTCATTATGTAATTGGATTAAGGATTATGGTGAGGAAGGAATTTATTTACTTGCTGTGTAAGATGTGTAATTGGGGATATGTCTCGGAGTGCTTGGATTTCTTCCTTTGAATCAATGCGTCCTGAATATGTAGTTAGATTTCCGGATGAACAGGACTGATCCACATTTATAAATTAATTAGAAATTATAAAGTTATTTTTAATATGTTGAATTCTCACAAATGTAAGACCACCTACCTGTGTTACAGGAACAGTAGATAACTGTGATTATACCTAGTGCTGAGTCTGATGGAGCTGTACATGACACAGGGATACAAAGGACACCCAAAATAAAAAATAAAAAAACGGAATACAAAGGTTATAACTGCTAAACTAAGTATAATAGGCTTATTACCAGATACAATTCTTGAGCCACAATTCTTTGTTTTAAGGCTTAAAAATGTTTCCTGAAGTTACTTTGTAGAATAAGCTGTAACAAATAATCTTTTGTCTGATTTCTGTCTATTGTCTATGGATGTTTTCCAAGACATCTAGTAAGAGAAGCCTTATAATTCAGAACTGACTTATGATCCATTTGTTATCCTAGTAATAAAAAGTTTGGATTGTACATCTAAAAAGAAATTAAAAAGCACAACACCTTTATATAATTCAATTGCACAATATTCTGTTGCCTTTTATTGGTTGGAATTTTTACAGGGTCATCATTTCACCACACATAAGTCTCATCTAATATGCCCGCATGTTAAATGCTCTGCTGCCTATGTACAACACTTTACAACTTTGCCCTACTATGTAAACTTTAGTTCACTATATCCATTCACATTCAGTTGACGCTTGCTTTTTAGTAGTATCAGGTTGTTTATGTTGCTTTTATTGTGTTACAGAGTCAACATAAACTAAGTATGTATTTGTACTTCTGCCAGGCAATAGGGGATATAAAGTTAAATATTGCTAGATATAAGCTATAAATCACAGGCCAGTACAATAGTACAGTTATTGAAATGACAGTTATATAACCTTGATGTCCTGCAATGTGTGTCCTAAGGAGACTTCTGACTTATTGCACATAGCTCTAAAATGTTTGACACCAATATGATAGAGAATGTATTCAAGTCTATCCATAGTATGCCTACTTCAAGCCTCAATGTTAACTATGGGATGACTTCAGTTGAAACAGTTGAAAATAATTCTCTTTATTAAGGGACATGGTTTGCTTATTGAAAAATGCCTAATGGAAAAAGAGGTTGTTTTTTTTTTCAAACTGAGCAACATTACTAATGCAGAAAACTCAAAACTGATAAATTACCAGTTGTATTTTTTGTTTAAACTCTTTGTAGGGTTAGGTGTAATAAAGTAATTTGCCATTTAAAGAGAATCTGTTAGCAGGTTTTTGCTACCTCATCTAAGAGCAGCATAGTGTAGGCACAGAGGCTCTGAATCCAACGATGTATCACTTAGATTAGTGGCTGCAGTGGTTCTGACACAGTAAAAAATTAGATTTTGCATGCAGCAGTGCTGAAAGAGCTGCCCCCACCCACACCAGGCTTTCAGTGTACATTTCCATAGACAGAGGCTGCTAATCACAGAGGGGGCGGAGTTAGACTGCTTAGGTACCGTCACACTTTAGCGACGCACCAGCGATCCCACCAGCGATCTGACCGGGTCAGGATCGCTGGTGCGTCACTACATGGTCGCTGGTGAGCTGGCAAATCTCACCAGCGACCAGTGACCAGCCCCCAGCCAGCAGCGACGTGGAAGCGATGCTGTGCTTGCAGGGAGCCAGCGTCTGGAAACTACGGACACTGGTAACCACGGTAAACATCGGGTATGGTTACCCGATATTTACCTTGGTTAACAGCGTACACCGCTTAGTGCTGGCTCCCTGCACTCGTAGCCACAGTACACATCAGGTTAATAAGCAAACCTTTGCTTATTTACCCGATGTGTAATCCGGCTACGTGTGCAGGGAGCAGGGAGACGGCACTGGCAGCGTGAGAGCGGCGGACGCTAGTAACTAAGGTAAATATCGGGTAACCACCTTGGTTACCCGATGTTTACCTTGGTTACAGTTTACCGCAAGCTGCCAGACGCCAGCTCCCTGCTCCCTGCAGATTTTTCCCATTCAGATTGTTGCTCTCTCGCTGTCACACACAGCGATGTGTGCTTAACAGCGGGAGAGCAACAATAAAAAAATGAACCAGCAGTGTGTGCATCGAGCAGCGATCTCACAGCAGGGGCCAGATCGCTGCTCAGTGTCACACACAGCAAGATCGCTAATGAGGTCACTGCTGCATCACAAAAACCGTGACTCAGCAGCGATCTTGCTAGCGATCTCGCTATGTGAGAAGTACCCCTTAAGGCCACGTCTCATTAAGCAACATCGCTAGCAACATCGCTGCTGAGGCACGACTTTTGTGACGCAACAGCGATGTTGCTAGCGATGTTGCTGTGTGTGACATCCAGCAATAACCTGGCCCCTGCTGTGAGGTCGCTGGTTGTTGCTGAATATCCTGGACCATTTTTTAGTTGTTGCTCTCTCGCTGTGAAGCACACATCGCTGTGTGTGACAGCGGGAGAGCAACAACTGAATGTGCAGTGAGCAGGGAGCCGGCTTCTGCGGACGCTGGTAACCAATGTAAATATCGGGTAACCAAGAAGCCCTTTCCTTGGTTACCCGATATTTACCTTCGTTACCAGAGTCCGCCGCTCTCACGCTGCCAGTGCCGGTTCCCTGCTCCCTGTACACATAGCGAGACTACACATCGGGTAATTCACCCGAGGTGTACTCTAGCTAGGAGTGCTGGGAGCCAGCGCTAAGCGGTGTGCGCTGGTAACCAAGGTAAATATCGGGTTGGATACCCAATATTTACCTTAGTTACCAAGCGCAGCGTCGCTTCCACGCGTCGCTGCTGGCTGGGGGCTGGTCACTGGTTGCTGGTGAGATCTGCCTGTTTGACAGCTCACAAGCAACCTGTGTAGCGACGCTCCAGCAATCCCTGCCAGGTCAGGTTGCTGGTGGGATCGCTGGAGCATCGCTTAGTGTGACAGTACCTTTAGGCACTGCTGAGACCCACTAATGTTAAAGATAGGCTTAAACTAAAGGCCACTTCACACATAACGAGATCGTAAACGAGATCGTTACTACGTCACAGTTTCTGTGACGCAAGAACGACTTCAATTGCGATCTCGTCACGTTTGACACGTACCAATGATTCACCCCCTGCTGCGAAATCGCTGATCGATGCCGAACAGCTTGGGCCATTTTTGGCTCGTTGGAGTCCTGCTGGGCTGCATGAATCTGTATGTTTGACACCCTATTAACGATTTCGTTGACGACCTAGATGAGATGCACGAAGGCGTGTTGTTGCGTCCCCGTTTCCACGCCCCTTCTGCACCCATTGGTTGGCGCTGAGAACAATAGTGTGTAGTTACGTCACCATTTCCGCGCCCCTCTCTGCACCAATTGGTTAGCAATGAGAACACTATTGCATTCTGATTGGGTATCGCTTCATGCTTTGTTCCCTTTTGAGTCTTCTAGGAGCAAACCTGTGACGCAGGTTCTATCTCAAAGCAAAGCGCAAAAGAAGTGACAAAGGGTGACGCGATCCAAAATTTAACCGCTAGATACGCCCCCTGCATGCCCAATCAGAACGCAGTATTGGACACCAATCAGAGCGGAGGGTGTGGAAAAGGCGACGCCCGCCCGGCCGCCCAATCAGAACGCAGTATTGGCCGCCAATGAAAGCGGAGGGGGGTATGGAAAAGGCGACGCAAATGCACGCCTACGTGACTCACTGCATTTTACTACGCCCCTAATGGGATTGGAATCGTTAACATAGTTGCTGTGTGACAGGGTCCCAACGATTTGAAAGATCGTTATACGGGACGCATGCTCGTTCGCATGCTCGTTCATAAACATGCGATTTCAACAACGACTCATAATTGATCCAGAAAGTGTGACATAGTAGCGATCTCGTTCACGATCTCCTTATGTGTGACTGGACCTTAACATTAAAGGTAAACAAAAATAGACTGACATAAGACCTGCAGAGCTGAATTCTCTGCTTTAACCCTTGGAGAATGCTGTCTTCAGAATACATTGCAGAAACCTGCTGACAGAATCCCTTTAATGGACAAGATGAGATGGTTTAGTCATTTCAATCAATCACATTGCTTTATTTGTTAAAAGGCCTTTGAAAGATGAGCACTAGTTTCAATTAATGTCTGAAAAATGAGTAAACATGTTTTGAATCAATATCTAAGTTTTTCTAAGCCAAGAAGTAAAAACAATATCCTCGATTCTTCAAAGCTTTTACAGCAGAACACTGGCATAAAAAGCTTTGAAAAAAAAATCTCAGTTTTTGTGTAACGTGAAGCCGCACAATATTTTATAATTTTTGGGGGCATTTTCATACTATTGTTGCCCATCTGTGACAAAATGGGCAGAGCTGGGAGAGATGGGGTGTGGCAGCCCCCGCTTGTCAAATTCATGGCAAGGGGTGACATTACTTAGGCCACAAATCTGGTGACACGCAAACAGAGGCGCATGTCAATTATCTTCTTGCCTGATTCATTAAGAGCAATCTATCGCTTAGTGAATCAGGCACCTTGTACTCTGCCCCGCTCCTCCATCAAGACCTCTGTGAAAACACCAGTCTTGATGAATCGGGGTCATTAATATTTTTAAAAATCTAAAATCTAATTACTTTGCTGCTCTCTTTTAAAGTTTACTTTAATGCCAATCTAAAGAGTTTTCAGGTTTGGCAACTGATAGCAAATTATTATTCTTATTTCTCTTGGTTTAAATAATCTTTATTACATTTTTTTTCTGTCTGCAGTACATCAATCACCCTCCCCATAATCTACCTCCCCCTTACCTTGGAGCCAAAAGAAAAAAAAGTAACAAACATGCAACTAACATACCAAGTCCAAAACAAGGTTTTTTTATATCTAGAGAGCTACAAAATAATATAAAACATATTAATTTATTTCCTAACCACCTCACATCTGTTTCCATTTCTCAAGTCAACGTTTGATCCCATACCATATTTTTTCATATTCTTGCATTCTCTTAGCACTATACCTCAATCAGGTATAGAAGAGTTATCATTAGATCTCTTTAGTTACCAACAACCTAAATAAAAAAGTAACTTTAACATCAACTTTTATTATATCTGTATCCTGTCAATTAAAGGAATAGTTATGTATAGCTGTGGTATATTGACTGAATATTACCCAGGCATGTTGTCACAGAGGCTAATATCACTAGTTTTGTGATATCACTGCTGGTATCATCATGCTGTTGTCAGGAATATGGTCTGGTGAATCGCCAGTAGGGAACCAGTTCATGCAATTTCAATATAGGGGGTGGAGGAAATAAAGTTTGGGTTGGTGGTGTAGCATAGCTAGAAATCACTGGGAATGCCAGCAATGATGACTGCAAGTGTGAGCAAGAGTGGTCCATAATTGTGTACCCTTTAAGGCTGCACACTGGAGGATATCATAGGAAGGTAAAGGTCCCTGTCTTTGCAGTCAATATAGGGTCTTATCAATTAAAAAGAAATCTGAGAAATGTGCCATAGTATTGAGAGACCTTTTATGGCCCAGGGGTCTTAGAGGGATGCTATAAAGTAAAACTACTTCACTCCACAACAACTTGAGACCTACAACACTTTGGGGTCAAAGGAAAAAGAAAAGGCAACTTCCGGACTAAACAATATCCAATTGTTTATTTAACATAGCATGTTAAAAATTCATCCTGAAACAGACATTTGGTATCTTACACGTTTCAAACATCTAGTCTGCTCTTAATTAGAAATGATTAGAGCACTAGATGCTCGAAACATGTAAGATACCAAGTGTCTGTTTCAGGATGAATTGTTAACATGCCACATTAAATAAACTATTGGATTATATTTAGTCTGGAAACCGCCTTTTCTTTTTTCCTTTAATGATTTTACCTGTTGGCCGGACAGATGGCTGGCATGTGGACATAATAAGACAGAGCTTCAGGAATCCAGGTTTTAAGCAGTATACCTCCTCTGGTTTGGGTTAACACTTTGGGAACCTCTCCTATATAATGACTAAAGAACTACAAGGGACCACTCAATCAATCCTGGCAGGTAAACTACAGGCTAGGCCATAAGTATGGATACAGTCTGGGTAGGCCATAGGTTTGCATACACCCTGGGTGGGCCATAAGTATTGATACACCCTGATAAAAACGGTAAGGTGATATCAGCAACCACTTCCATTTTATCAGGGTGTATCCATTCTTATGGCCCACCCAGGGTGTTTCGATACTTATGGCCCACCCAGGATGTATCCACACTTATGGCCCACCCAGGGTGTATCCATACTTATGGCCCACCCTGTATTATCAATTATGCAAATACAGCATCCAACTGAATCCACCCAAAAATGTAGGGATTCCAATTTATGTTTCCAAAGGATAAATTGTCATCTTAGGTAAAAGTCAATTCTGCCTATATCATGTCCTTGTTTTTAGTCATTGTTCAGATTGGGCCCTTTTTCACGACTAACACAACGATGTATATTTATTAGACATTTACTCCAGTTTTCTGTCACATTTGTTTAGGCTAAACATCATATACAGTATATCAAGTTCTGCAATTTTTTTCTGGCAGTAGAGAAAGTGAATTTTAATCATACTCAATGCTCCTTCTTTTAACCAAAAATGTCATGGACAACAGGTAGTATACACAATAGTTATGTACAAAAATGTTTTTAAATATATCGAAACATGTCCTAATATGACTTAGTAGAAGAACTGTTGTAGTGTTTTATAAACTACACATAGACCTAATATTTAACATAACTTAGGGCTTTTATTTCCTTTAGACAAAGAAACACCAAGGAAAATGCAATTTTGTTGCTGTCCAATATATACGAAACATGTATAAATGATCTGTCCCGTCGCCATGTCTCACCAAGCTGTGCGATCCTCTTGACTTGTGGGACAAGTCTTGTCACCTGTCACAGTGAAGTGTGGCTCGGAGTTCACATCTTGTACTCCTGCCTGTCAGATATAATTCTGCCGTTCTCCAAAAACTCAAATCCCTCTAATTATTTTCTCAAGTACAAATAGATATAAAATGTTCCACACTAGGTTTTTGCTCCGAAATGATTTCTACCTCACCTCTCTTTTTTTCTTACTTTCTTAATCTTAACTTCCTTGGCTCATTATATATATTTTCAGTTACATACGCCCTCTCTATTCCATTCCCAATTTATTAAAAATATTACATTGTATAATTTCTCTGTCAGGTATATGCCATCAGATAAAAGATAAAAAACATCAATCACTATAGGATACGAAGTGTGGTTCACGCTACAATGCAATTTATCTGTATAGTCAGCACATGCAGTAAATATCCCTTGGGGAATTCCTTTTCTCAGAGATTCAATCAGTAAGTCCAATGTATAGTTATATTACAGAGCCATACCTTAGCATTTATATTACACAACATCCGACTAGACTGCTGATCCCGCAATCTGAAAGTAACCGCATTACTTTTACTAGCACACAAATACTGATTCTTATATACAGTTAGGTCTAGAAATATTTGGACAGTGACTGAATCTTTGCGATTTGGTCTCTACATGCCAGTATTTTTTAAAATGTGACAACTGAGATGCCATTGAAGTGTAGACTTTTAGGTTTAATTAAAGGGATTGAACACAAATATCCTGTGAAACCTTTAGAAATTGCAACCAATTTTTCACAAAGCCTCCTAATTTCACGGGTTCAAAAGTAATTGACCAAAGTAACTTAACCATAAATAAAAAGTTGAAAATGTGAAATGCATGATCACTGGGGTAGAGATCTGGTGATTACCTCGGTCATGGCAGAATATTACATTTATTTGCTTAAAGATACTCATCAATTGCTTTTGCAGAGTGTTTTGGGTCATTGTCCATCTGTACTGTGAAGGGCCATTAATCTTGCTCCATGTGGTTGAATATGAGCCGAATGTATAGCCCTGTACACTTCATAATTCATCCGCCTGCTTCTGTCTTCACTCACATCATAAATAAACATTAGTGACCCAGTGTCATTGGAAGCCATGGTTGCCCATGCCATCACACTGCCTCAACCATTTTTTTTTTACAATGTAGTGTGCTTTGGATCATGAGCCATTCCAAGCCTTCTCCATCTTTTCATCTGTCCAAATAATGCTCCAGAACTGGGATGTCAAAGTCTAATCTGGTTTTCCTGTCTTTAAGGCTGATTAACCCCTTCACGACATATGGCGTACCTGACCATGTAGAAACATGATTTATTTTTCACTACATGAGTTATCATTACAACTACAAATCTAGGTAACTGGAACCACTTACTAGTTCTCATGATTCACGCAGTGAAAGACTTCCTGTTTCTACATAGAGCTTAGAAGGTTTCAGCTAGTCTGTTTTTAATCACATGATGTCATAGACCTAATTAAAAATAGAAGAATTAACTTGGTAGAAGAGCAAAATGAGCAATTATAAGTACACACTGCTATGTAATATGATAATTGCAATACATTAAAAGGCTAAAAACTTTAGTGGAAGTACTTCTCTAAAGAATCTTATTGCTGCTTGAGTTTCTTATTTTATTATTTATTTTATTCAGTTATGGAGATCACCATACTCTGCAGCACTGTATAAAGAATGTAATCACTCACATCCATCCATTTTCCCACTGGGGATTACTATCTAAATTTGAATGTAGCCTATCATATTTTTTTTTTCTATTCTGCAAAAGCTTGTTTGACAAGCTATTTTTAATGATAGATATATAATTTATTTATGAAAAAAATAAACTGATCATTAAAAGTTATAATAAAGTTCTGGTAATTCTAAATTGCATACATTTTTATTATTGTCCATTGAGAAAAATGAAAGAGTAAAATATTTCTGCTGTGCTAAAGTAAAACATTGCATACTACTTAGGACCAATCATTAGCTTCAATTTCTCTTTTTTTCCTAGAGAGCCAGTTGTATGACTCCTTTAAAGGATTCAAAGGGTTTAACAAGTATCTAAACTTATTATTATAGAATTATCCTCCAAGCTTTACAATATTATGATTTTTTTAATGCTTCATAATGCTAGTAGGACTTGACTGTTATGTTTCACCCTCTGAGGTAAATCCTCGAAGCCCTTGATCGAGATGAACACTTGTTATGCAGCACAGACAGATTATCTTGGCGTAAGGCCTCTGTCACACGTTCGTGGTTCCGGTACGTGTTTGGCAGATTTTTTACGTACCGGAGACACGTACACACGTGGACCAATGTTTTCCTAATGTATTGGACACACGTAAGTATTTTTGAACGGAACGAGTGGGTCCGTGAGTTTCTAACCCTGACATGTCCGTTTCTCTCCGGCATCACTGGTGTCACACGGTCCGCACCCATACCACACGGATGTAGTGTGGATGCGGTCCCATGTGACACGCGCCAGAGAAAACTCACATGTCAGAGAAAAAAATAACAAATCTTTACTCACCTTCTCCAGCCCTCCTGTCTCTGCCGCTGCCGTCACTTGCTTCCGACCGCCGCTCATTTAATATTCACTTCACTGCGGTCGGAAGCAGCAGCAGTGGGGAGTCGGCAGGACCGGAGACCGAAGATCAGCACCACGGACAGCAGCAAAGACCATGTGAGTATGCAAATTACCAGTTCTCCGTGTGTTATCGTGGATAGCACACGGAGAACACATGTGGCCCGCATGTACCGGAGACACGTACTTGCTTAACGCAACACACAAGGAAAAGACGTGTCTCGCGGCACGTGCGTGATTTTCACGTGTGTGTGGCAGAGGCCTAACAGGAAGACCCAGATAGAAAAACAAGGGCATCGGTGGTTGAACAGCAACAGGAGGAGTAAACAGAAGAGACTTGGTGATGAGAAACTGGTGCAGCAGAGTTAAGTTGGCTCAACGGTATAGTAGAGCTGAGTTGGTCATAGGGGTCCAAAACAGAGCTGCCAGCAATACAGTAGCATTAGCTAAGCAACACTTAAGCAGACATTGACAAAGAGTCCAATGTAGAGTTAGCAGAGGTATGGCATGGTTGATTCAATGATAGCACAGTGTAGAGAGTCAAAAGAGCAGGCATTGATATAGCAGAGTTGACTGAGATAACAGAGCAAGGTTTTTCCAAAGGCAGAACTTGTGGAGCAGTCTATGGTAGTAGAGAACACTATCTGAATTCTCAGGTGGCATCATGACACATGGGCCAGACAAAATGGACAGGTAGAGTGACTGCACAAAAGCAAGTTGGATTTCTGTTACAATCCAAGGAAAAGAGGAACCTGGTGGTAGCAGATGAGAAGACAGAATTTAGTGCTAGATCCAAGAGAGGTGATTGTCATAGGCTCACCTGGTGAGTTGGATTCTCTAAGACATAGGATAGGGTCAGCAACACAGATGACGACAATGGCACAGCGTGCAAGACTTGAAAGATAGCACCTGCATTAGCAAGGACATCAGGACATGCTGGATGGCAGTTAGACAATCAGAATAGTAAAAAACACCAGAATACACAGATCCAAGATTTAAATTAAAAACAGTGTGGGATCTCCTCTATTTTTGATAAGCAGCCATGGTAAAAAGGACAGCTTAGGGTTGCAGCCCATAGTTGTCTGTTTTAGCCTTGCCTGTAATAAAAAATAGGGAGGAAGCCCATGTCATTTTTTTTTTTTTAAATTTCAGGAGGTGCGCTGGCCAATCACAGCAATGCCAATACTTGATATGGTGGTGATAGGGCCGTAAGTGTGCACACTGATAGAGCTTGCTGATTTTAACAAGCTTTATTCAAATGACAAATCCGAACTGGAAAAGGAGCTATCAATGGATGAGAAACAGACCATTATTAGGCAGAAAAAAAAAGAAATCCTTTAGAGAGATAACAGAAATATTAGGATTGGTTAGATCAACAGTTTGGAAAAAAAAAGTCACTATTGAGGTTGGGAATGCAAAAAGGCCTGCCCATCCATGCGGCTGTCAGCAGAATGATTTACATGGTAAAAAAAACCTTCACAGCATCCACCCAAGTGAAGAACACTCTCCAGGAAGTACGTGTTTCAGTATTTAAATCTACCCTAAAAAAGATTTCATGACAGAAAATACTGAAGGGTCAAATCATTAATCAGCCCTAAAAATAGAAAGGCCAGATTAGACTTTGCTAAAAAAGCCAACCCAGTTCTGAAAAGCATTCTTTGGACAGAAGAAACGAAGATCAACCTGTACCAGAATGATGGGAAGAAGAAAGTATGGAGAAGACTTGGAACGGCTCATAATTCAAAGCACACCACATCCTCTGTAAACCATGGTGGAGGCAGTGTGATGGGTGGGCATGCAAGGCTTTTAATGGCACTGGATCCCTAGTATTTATTAATAATGTGAACTGAAGATAAAAACAGCCGGATGAATTCTGAAGTGTACAGGGCTTTACTTTTGGCTCAGATTTACTCAAATGCAGCGAGGTTGATTGGACGGGGCTTCACTGTACAGCTGGACAATTTCCAACACATACTGGAGATAGAACGCAGGAGTTTACTAAGGCAAAGAAATTAATTTTCTGCAAAGAAACACACAAATTCTTTATTGTAAAAAACACTCCCGGAGGACGTCAGTAACGTTACTGATATGATCATTCCTCGCTGGGTCTCACAGAGCGCAGTGTGAGCCAGGAGTTGGTGCTACTCAAAGCCTATGGAGCTTCAGAACAAGGCTCCGTTGCCTTTGATCAACAGAATGAGGAAACTTCGAGGGATGCGCTGGACTATGTCGAACCTGTGGGGGACCTTCCTTTGCTTTCTAATAAATTGGTGAACGAGAGACAGTGTTGTGGGTTTTTTTCCCTCTTTTTAGGTTTTTCAAGTTTCCCTGTGTAGACTACATCAGATGCCCTGGGCGAAGTCAGACCTGCCTGGGGTTTTTTTTAACAAATAAATTGGTAAACCAGGGAAAGAGTAAGAAAGTGGGGTTTTTTTGTTGTTGTTTTTTTTAAGAAAAAAGTATTTGTGTGTGTTTTGGTAATTGTTGTGTTTAACCTGATTAAACACGCAGACATTATTAATCTGTTAAATGCCACTGTCAATCTCTGATAGTGGCATTAACAGCATTCCCGCATAGAGTTGCGCTATTATATGCACCTGCTGGCGTGCCAAGACATGACCGCGAGGCACCAATGGGTTGCTATGACAGCTGGGGATCTGATGAACACCACTGTGCTTGTCATTATAAACCTCCCTTGAAACCCAGATTGTAGCCGGACTTTAAAGGTGACCATGATTATTGTTACATAGAGCATAGCGCAGCATGAGAGACGACAATGGTTGCTTTTCTAGCCTATGGGGTTCATTCTCTGAATGTTTTTCATAGACTGGGCCACTGAGTCAGGGAACGTCATGGGACCACAATGGGGCTACATCGGACCTGCTTTGGATTTTGATGTTTTTTTCTTTATTAATTGTGTTTTAGGTTCGCTTTTGTGGACTACCTCAGATTAATTGGATTAAAATGGTACTTCAAGGCTTTTATTTTTTTAATAATTTTGTGAATGAGGGCTATTGTTGGGAAGAATTTTTAAAAAAAAAAAAACGTATCTTGTGTGTCTTTTTCTATTTACATCTACTGGGTTAGTAATGTGGGTGTCTGATAGATGCCTATCTATTACTAACCCCTGGGCTTGATGCCAGCTGTCAATTCACAGCTGGCATCAACTCCATGAACCATTGCCCCAACTGCCACTGCACCAGGGAAACCGGGAAAAGCTGGGCACAGTGCCATAATTGGCGCATCTAATGGATGCACCACTTATGAAACAGCTGTGGGCTACTATTTTTAGGCTGGGAAGTACCAAATAACCATGGACTTTGACACCCTAATAATACCAGCCCCCAGCTGTCTGTTGTACCTTCGCTGGTTATTAAAAGTGGGGAGGAACCCACATTGTTTTGTTTTTTTTAATTAATTTTTAATTTGTTGCTAAATACAAGGCTAAACAACCTTAGGGTGCAAGCTTAGAATATGTAGGGGGTTGGGACATTATATAGGTGTTTGACATATATCTATCTATCTATCTAGCATCTCTCTAGATCTTTATATGATTGATTTGTTATTGTCACAAAATCTAAAATGTACATAGAGTATTGTTTTATCTAAAATATATTAAAAGCAGATGCCACATCGATGTCATGCAGATGTTACATGGAGGCTAGGCAAGGGAAAAAACGCACTCGCATGACATGTGGAATGACACTCGCATGTCACTCACATATCACTCAAAGACATTTTCAGGAGAAACAACGGAGCCATATTTCAAAAGCTGATGTCAGTGAACCCTTAGGCTATGTGCGCATGTTGTGTTTTTTCATGCGTTTTTGCAGCGTTTTGAACTGCAGCGTTTTAATGCAAAAATTCGTTTTGATTTCCAAGCAAAGTCTATGGGAAATAGGCATATTGTGTGCGCACTATGCGTCCAAAAACGCTGCATTTCTTGTGACAAAACTTTGTCAAAATCTTTGCGTTTGAAGAAGCAACATGTCAATTGTTTTGAGCGTTTTGGCAGCGCTTTGGTAACATTGAAGTCAATGAGAATTATCAAAACGCATCCTAAAAGAAATTTCTAGCATTTTACATGCTTTTTTGATGCTAAACACATGCTTTTTTGTCAAAATCAAAGCATGCATTTTTGGCATTATAGTGAGGTCAAGAGGTTTCCATTTGCCCTCACATCCATTCCGACTTTAAAAAATGAGTCAAACAATACTTTTACTTTATTTTGAACATAATTATTAAATCTCATTAATCATTTTCGGTAAATTATCATTATAGTGTATGATTTAAAGGTTATTCATTTTTTTATTTTTTTTTCAATTTTTTCCTACTGTTTGAATGTTCTAACTTTACTTACCGTATTTTTCGGACTATAAGACGCACCGGACTATAAGACGCACCCTGGTTTTAGAGGAGGAAAATGGGAAAATAAAACTTTAAGCAAAAAATGTGGTCATGACACTGTTATGGGGCGAGGATCTGCTGCTGACACTGTTATGGGGGTAATGTCCCCAAATTCTCTACTAAGGTACCCCATCCTGGTAATGATCCTCCTGCCTTGTATATGATCCTGCTATAAACCCCCATCCAGCCTGTTCACATACCCCCCCCATCCAGCCTGTTCACATACCCCCCCATCCAGCCTGTTCACATACCCCCCCATCCAGCCTGTTCACATACCCCCCCCATCCAGCCTGTTCACATACCCCCCCCATCCAGCCTGTTCACATACCCCCCCATCCAGCCTGTTCACATACCCCCCCATCCAGCCTGTTCACATACCCCCCCCATCCAGCCTGTTCACATACCCCCCCCATCCAGCCTGTTCACATACCCCCCCCCCATCCAGCCTGTTCACATACCCCCCCCCATCCAGCCTGTTCACATACCCCCCCCCCCATCCAGCCTGTTCACATACCCCCCCACATCCAGCCTGTTCACATACCCCCCCCCATCCAGCCTGTTCACATACCCCCCCCATCCCTCCTGCTCATATACGGTACTCCCATCCTGCTATATGCCCCCGTCGTGCTCATATACCATCCTGGTATATGGCCTGTATCCTATAGCACAGAGAAAAAAATAAACGTTTATACTCACCTTTTCCTCACTCCCTGCAGCACCGATCACATCTTCCTCTCTGGCACGCTGACCTGCGTGTGTGGAGCCGTTCCCCTGCAGCACGCGATGTCTTCCTGTCTGTGCCGATCAGCTGACCGGCACAGACAGGAAGACACGATGCTGCAGGGGGCGGCTCCACACACGGGGACGGGTGAGTGCACTGAATCACTGCACCCCGCGCTGGTAATGACGCGCGGGGGGCAGTGAATACAGCCGCACATGATCACTCCAGGCTGTAGTTGCCAGGGGTGATCATGCGGCCGGCTCTTTACTATCCGCGCGTCCCCGCTCGTCCTCCCGCCCACCTGTCAGCGCCGGCTTCAGCGCTGAGAGATGGGCGGGAGGATGGGCGTGCATATGTAATGAGCGGGCACACGTGGTCACGAGCAGGCGCTGCTGCTGCCTGCTCGTACCCCCGATGACCCGCAGCACCCTCATTCCCAGCCGCAGCCCTATAGTCAGACCATAAGACGCACCCCCAACTTTCCCCCAACATTTGGGGGGAAAAAAGTGCGTCTTATGGTCCGAAAAATACGGTAGTTGTGTATTTGTATTGAAAATGCATCTCAATTTAAGCACTGAAAATGTATGTAAAACGTGGTCAAAACGCGGCAAAAACGCAAGAAAAATTGCATCATTCTGTCATTGTCTGCGAGTCTCACATCACACAAACCCATGTGTGTAAAACATTGGACTGCACTCGGATGTCATTAAAGTGCAGTGCAATATATGCACAGACAGACAATGGAGAAGATGGAGAAATCTCTCTCCCTCTTCTCTACATTTGTGATCCCATTACAAGATCAAATCACAGTTGCATGATACTCGGCTCATAGTTGTAGCAGAACAGGACCCAAGGGTCATTAGCATATAGCATCAGATCCACTCGCATCGGATGACTTAAGCTGGTGTCACACTAAACGACAGCGACAACGACGTCGCTGTTACGTCACCATTTTCGGTGACGTAACAGCGACCTTGTAAGTCGCTGTTATGATCGCTGCTTAGCTGTCAAACACAGCAGAAGCAGCGATCATAACGTCGCTGTGCTACATGTGCAGAGAGCAGGGAGCCGCGCTTAGCGCTGGCTCCTTGCTCTCCTGCAGCACACATCGGGTTAATTAACCCGATGTGTGCTGCAGCTACATGTCACAGTTCAGAGAGCAGGGAGCCGCGCGCACTGCTTAGCGCTGGCTCCTTGCTCTCCTTGCTACAGTATTCATCGGGTTAATTACCCGATGCATACTGCAGCCACATGTCACAGAGCAGGAGCCGGCGCTGGCAGCAAGAGCGGAGGCTGGTAACCAGCGTAAACATCGGGTAACCAGGGAAAGGTCTTCCCTTGGTTACCCGATGTTTACGCTGGTTACAGCTTACCGCAGCTGCCAGTGCCGGCTCCTGCTCGCTTCATTTCGTCGCTCTCTCGCTGTCACACACAGCGATGTGTGTGTCACAGCGGGAGAGTGACGACCAAAAAATGAAGCTGGACATTCAGCAACGACCGGCGACCTCACAGCAGGGGCCAGGTCGTTGCTGGATGTCACACACAGCGACAGCGACGGGACGTCGCTGCAACGTCACAGAAAATGGTGACGTAGCAGCGACGTCGTTGTCGTCGTCGTTATGTGTGACACCAGCTTTACCCTAATGTGACTCCAGCCTTAGAAAGATAATGTATACGCAAGTGGGAGCAACGTCATATAGATTAACTACAGCTACTTGAACCATAAAATGCATTGGCTCAAGAGTTCTTGGTAAATTGTCAATTTCTTGCTTTTTTCTAAACACTTTGAACACACAATTTCTTTGTAATGTTCACCATCTGTCCCTTAAATTGAAAATTACCCAAACTTGGGGACAAGTAAAATATATCTTTGTACCGTGTGATATACCATGCCTGATGAAGAGACCTGAGTAGTCTCGAAAGCTTGCAATTATTACCATCTTTTCAGTTAGCCATTAAAAGGTATCAACCACTGAGGACTCTCTGTTCTTTTAAACAATTTTTTTATCCAAACTTGGGGAATAACCTATAAAAATCAGCTTATGCCACATGTCTCAAACAATGCATAAAAAATTCATATCTTCTTTGTAAAAAAACTTAACATGGAAATCTGGCAACCCTTAACCCCTTCACGACATGGCTATATGATTATCCTGATTAGACACACAGATGTTGTAAACCTGTTAAATGCCACTGTCAAACTCTAACAGCGGCATTAACAGTGCACCATTCTATGCTCCCATTGGTGTGCCATTACATAATCGCCAGGCACCAATGGATTGCTTTGACAGCCAGGGGTCTGCTGAACACTTCCGTGCTTGTCATTACGGACCTTGCTTGAAACCCAGCCTGTAGCTGAGCTTCAAAGGAGAGCGTGATTATTGCTAAATACAGCAATATCGTATGTAGCAATAAGGGACTAATAAGTAAGTACACTAAAAAGTAAAAAAATGTTTAAAAAATATGAAAAAATAAAACAAAAAGTTTAAATCACCCATATCCCTTTTCCCCCATTAAAGATAAATAAATAATAAAAAATATATACATATACGTGGTATTGTCACATTTAGAAATGTCTGATCTATTAAAATATAAAACTAATTCACCCAATCGGTAAACACTGTTAACAGAAAAAATATTAAAAAAACACCTGGGCTGTTAATGGGTTGTTGACTGGGCTGTTAATTTACAGGGATACAGTCTGTTCAGAAATGACCGTACAAAAAGGCGAGGGGGAGGTGTGTGATTATACGTAACATCAACCATAAAACCCATCCTACGTGAAAATAAATGTGATGCCAATGAAAATATATAGTCCCTATGGGTGGTGCAAAGGCTTCAAAAGCATTTAAAATGGTCACTTAGTTTAGTTCAGTAGGCTACAAAATCATGGGGAAGACTGCTGACTTGACAGATGTCCAGAAGACAGTTACTGACATATCTTAGTGTAAACAGAGCCTTATATTCACAGTGGATGTCACAGAAACTAAAGGCCCCTTTACACACTGAGACTTTCTAGCGATCCCACCAGCGATCCCAACCTGGCCGGGATCGCTACAAAGTCTCTGGTGAGCTGTCAAACAGGCAGACCTGGCCAACGACGCAACAGCGATCCGGACCTGCAGAACGACCTAGCTAGTTATTGGGGACGTTGTAAAGCAGCTTTTTGAAAGGGAAGTTGTTAACGAAGTCGCTGTAAAGTCCCCTTTACACACTGAGACTTTGCTGCACAGCGGGAAACAAAGGACCAAAGAATGGTCCTGAACAATTTGTAGTGATCAGCAACCTCACAGCAGGGGCGAGGTCGCTGATGTGTTTCACACACTGCAATGTCGCTGGGGAGGTCGCTATTACGTCACAAAACCGGTGACGTTACAGCGATGTCGCTAGCGATGTTGCAGTGTGTAAAGCCACCTTAATGCATTGTATATGGCCAACTTTAGAATGTACTGAAATAGTAAAAAAAAGGACGTAAATAGCAGATTTTCAGATCATTTGCTGTAGTTCATCTACAATACCCTTCACTGAAACATTGTGCATACCTGGAAATCCACCAGCCCTATTTGTAGTAATTCCAACTTTAATAAAAGCATTGTCTATTGTGATTTTTTAAAAAAGTGGTTTTGAGGAAAGGGTTTTTTTTTATGGATTTTGACCTTATTCAGACATAACAAATCTTCATGTACATGAAAATAACACATCTGCGCGAGGCCTTACCCACAGATGTCCTCTTTTGTAATGCAAAGACAAAATAAATCAGCCTTATTGGCCTTTTCATTAGTAAATCCCATTGTTCTAAACAGAGGTGTGCTGTGCTGGAGATGTTTGATAGATGATCTAATCTCCATCCTACATAGTAAAATACATAATTAGCAAAGAAGAATGTGTAGAAATTATATTAACTGTAAAAACATATCTGGCTGCAACTTTATAGAATTCCTCTGATACATTATTACAATTGAAATTTCTTTTATATTTCTTTTAACTTATCAGTACAATTATCTCTAGTTCCAGCTGCACATCTATCCCTACAGTCCTCACTAAACACCAAAGCAAAAATTAATCACACTCACTTTCTGGAACAGTTAGGAGTAAGAGTACAATAATTTGGTAAATATGACAAAAGTCATCTAATTAGCTAAAAAATCTCATTACCATGGCAGTAAGGTTTATGCAATATAATGTAGAATTAATAATACTATTATATTTAGCTTCTTAGCAATAATGACAAATATAATATGTTGTTTGTTATTGGATAGCAGATAACATACACAGTTTCCTTCAGAAAGAGATTTAGGCATACATTTGCAGCACATCTTAACTACATGGAAGATTATGATTACTAATGATGAGCAAACGTGCAGGTCGAACGCTTGGACAGGCTTGATTTGAGTAATAAATATAATGGCAGTCAAAAGGAAATTCGAGCATTTTTTGGGTTCAGGCACAAGAGGTTCGAGTTCAGGCAGGACAGATTCAAGTTCAGGCAAATACAAGTTCACAGGGACCTGACAACACAGTAGCAGGTACAAGATACACTAGATAAGGAAGTTGCTCAAACACCTCCCTACATGGGAGGATGCCTTAAATAGCTAGCACCTACCAGCCATCGGCTGGTAACACTTCCAAAGTACACACACTGCCCCTTTAAGAAGCAGGGAGTACGCGGGAGAACTGTAGGTCCTGGTGTCGCACCCCAGGGCTGTGAGGTACTCGGTCCCGGGCCTGGTTTCACTGGGATAGTGTCATGGGTGTAATGGCTGATGCCCGTGTGGCGCCCTGGACTAGCCAGGTCGTCACAGGTAACACACAAACACCCCCACCCCCACTAGACAGTAACATTAGCCAAACACAAAACCCTTGTTGCCTCCTTCCAGGGTCTGATGTCCACACCAGGTGGGGCGGAGCCAAGCGGTTGACCCCACCCACCGAGGAGTTCACAGGCCTGGAGGCGGGAAAAGTGTCAGTAGAGTTCAGGAGTTTGAAGAGTGAGGAGTAAACACTTGGGTGTCTGGGTTTGTGGCCCAGGCACTGACAGCAAAGTTGGCAGACGGTGGTGGCTGTCTGCAGGAGTGGTGAAGCAACGCGGAACCGTAGGACCGGGGTCAGGCGTTGGCCCGCCGGTACCGACTGGGGAGCGAAGTGAAGCCAGCACACACAGGTAGGGCCATCGGACCCCGACCAGGCTTGGAGCCGCCGACAATAGTCAAATCCGAGTGTGACCGGAACCCCAGGGGTTTCCTAACAACCAAAGACCCAATAGAAGGCAACCGCCCACACCGTGAGGGTATACAGCTACCGCCTAAGGCTAGAGACCCAAGGGCCAGCGTCTGCGGGCAAACGGGCTCCTCCGGCATCCAGATACCGGGGAGCGGACTACCGTTGGGGATCCATCGTAGTCAAACAGGTACATCAAGGTGCAGGGAAAGACAGCCGCCATCACCTGTCCGGGAAGAGACACTGCAGCCGGCTACGGGACCCGTCCATCCAGCCGTTTGGTTTACCGAGGACTTTGTGCATCTCTTACTGAGTGAGTACACCCGTGCCATCAGGCACCACGCCGCGCTGTCCCTGCAACCCTGCACCTCATCAACCCTGCCTCCCCGTCACACCACCGGGCCCCGGGACCAACGACCCCTACCCACGGGGAAAACAACATCCCAGCTGCTCCCTACCATCGCTCCCGGGATCCCCGTCACCAGCAGCGGTGGTGCCCATCTTCACCACAACCCATGGGTGGCATCACGGACTAAATCCCCCAAACCAACCATCCCTTTCACTCACGGGTGAGGAGCGCCTTTCGAGTCCCCGGATCCGGCCCACCGCTCGAGCCACCGAGCAGCCGCAGCAGCGCCGGACCCGAGCGTTAGCAAGCGACCAGCAGCGGCGGCGTCCTCCCTGCCCGCGACACCCGGTTCTGTGACCCTGGGGGGGGGGTCGCTTTTAAAAGGGGATGTATTTATTTACAGGGATTATTAATAAAGTTTTTGTCCTGATGCCACTCGCGGGTTGCGGCTATATAGATGGAGCCGCCGCTACACAGTCTCTCACTGCTGGGGCTGGATGGCAGGCTGGATGTTGGGCCCTTCCACAAATAGGGCCAGGCCCCAGGAGATAGATGATGGTGGTTGTTGTCCATTAGTAATACTGGGGTGCGGAAAGAAGGTAGGCCACACAAGGGATTGCAGTATAACTGGTTCTTTACTCACAGAGATGTTTCTTGCAACCCGATGGAAGCTGGTCCTCACCACTGGTCCCCTTAGTTCCAGTGCCAGTGGGGTAACCTGGTGGCTTACTTCCCCTACACCTGTCTCTGGTTGGTGGGTCCCCGTGGCTTGGAGCGCCTGGGGGTCCCCTCCTGGTTGTCTCTCAGTCTTATGCCGATGTCACACGGTACGATATATCGGGCGATATGTCGGCGGGGTCACGTCGTAAGTGACGCACATCCGGCATCGTTTGATATATTGTAGCGCGTGACAGCTATGAGCGACGGTGAACGAGCAAAAATACGCAGCTTATCTTTGCTCATTAACACGTCGCTCATTTTCAAAAAGTCGTTTCTTCTTCTCACGCCGGTTGTTCATCGTTCCCGGGGCAGCACACATCGCTCCGCGTGACACCCCGGGAACGATGAACACAGCTTACCTGCATCCCACTGGCAATGCGGAAGGAAGAAGGTGGGAGGGATGTGTACGTCCCGCTCATCTCCGCCCCTCCGCTTCTTTTTTTTTAAATCAGATCTTTTTTTATTAAATCATTAGGGATCAATACAGAGATTATTTCACTTTTCATATAACTGATAACAATAAACAGATAAACACATATGATTTATAAATCAGGTTCTTTCTCTGCATATATGTAAATATAATAATAGAGTTCTCAAATCATAATTATATTATATAACTTGAGCCTACAAACCTCGTGGCTCTACAAATAAACAAAACTTAAATTATGCAATAATGCCTCAGACTAACAGGAACACCTCCTCCATCAGCTGTGTCGCTCCACATCATATTGCTATACTCTCCTGCTCCTCCCTCTTCGTGCAGTCATCCATGAAACCATTCCAGTCCTCTCTCACCTCTTCATTCAAAGTCCATTTCGCCACAGAAAAAACTAGTTTTAATTCCCTTCCTCACACATGCCATCACTGCAGGCACAACAGTAACCGGTCCAGCATTGCATCCCGAACCAGTGCACTAGAGGGTAGGCCCGGCAACTCCATCCATGGCCGCCAAATGTTGTAAAACTTTTTCAATGTTTTTCTTTTTAAATAAACTCCCCTTTCCAATCTTATGACGTTATTTAATTTGTTTTTGAGCTCTGGTAATGTTGGTGGTAGAGGGTCTAACCAGTGATATGCAAGTAGCTTCCTTGCTTGGTACAAGATACGTGCTATTCCCAGGGCTGTTGGAGAATCCGGATCCACTTCTCCTTCCCATAGACTCAACAGGCACAGGCGGGGCGACGGTGGTATTGTGATATGATATATTTGACCTATAAGTCCCAGGGTTTGGTTCCAGAAATCACCAATGTGTCCACACTCCCACATAACATGCATCAAATGGGCATCATCCTGTCCACACCTAACACACTGTGTGTTTGGTCTGAGTCCCATCTTAAATAGTAGACTGGGAGTTTTATATACCCTGTGGATGAGATATATTTGAGACAGCTTTTGGCACTCCGATACCGCCAGTTTAGGAACTTGTTCCAATATATCAGACCACTGGCCTTCCGTCAGGGGACCGACGTCTCGTTCCCATTTGCTTTTAACAAGCAATGGATGTGTTTCCAGATGGGCAGGTAGTAATTTTTTATATAGTTCCGAAATAAGACCCTTAGAGGACTCAGATGTAAGTAGCCTATGTAATGTTTGATTATGTGTCACTATGACCGGGTTTGTCCTCCCCTGTCTTTCCAGTGCGTGTCTCAGCTGCAAATACTGATAAAAGAAGACATGTGGAAGGTGAAACTCCGTTCTCAGTTGTTCAAAGCTTTTAAGAGTATTATTTTGTAGTACTTGTGACACTAAATGGATCCCTTTATCCTCCCATCCTCTGAACCCTACTATTTTTTTAATTTCTGACAAGTCGGGGTTCTGCCACAGTGGCCAGAGCTCTGTAGGTCCGCTTATCCCCAAAAGAGACTTACCCCTGTCCCACACCCGGAATATCATAGCCAGTGTGGGATATCGTGCCCCATTTATCTGTCTTTGTCCCACATCCAACCGGCAACCTGGGTACTTCCATACTGATCCCTCTCTCACTATTTCACCACTGGTATCATACCCTCCTTCTTTGCCCCAACCCCTCAGATGTTGCATCTGGGAGGCTATATAGTATATATATGGGTTTGGTACCGCCAGTCCTCCCTCCTCCTTTCCCCGCTGTAGCACTTCCAGTCGAATCCTAGCTTGCTTT
Source organism: Anomaloglossus baeobatrachus (assembly GCF_048569485.1). Taxonomy (NCBI): domain Eukaryota; kingdom Metazoa; phylum Chordata; class Amphibia; order Anura; family Aromobatidae; genus Anomaloglossus; species Anomaloglossus baeobatrachus. Next base: position 577,980,073 of record NC_134353.1, on the reverse strand, counting down.
TTCTTCCAAATAAGTTCCCGGAATATTGTATTAATTTTTACAAAAAATTCCCTACATATCCACACTGGAGAATTATGTATAAGGTATAGTAATTGTGGCATCATTACCATTTTAATTAAATTGGATCTGCCGACATTTGATAGCGGCAAACGGCACCAGGTATGCACTTTTGCTCTGAATCGCTGTAAAAGGGGTTCCAGATTTAGGGCCTGGAAATCCTTCTGGATTGGGCTGACAATTACTCACAGATATTTAAACTCCCGGACCACAGGAACTGGAATCTGTAAGTCCGAAAAGTCCCCTGGAAGGGGGTCCAACTGCATTAAAGCCGACTTGGACCAGTTGATTAGTAGACCAGACCTCTGTCCAAATTCCCGAATGATATTCATTGCCGGCAAAATCGAGGAACGTACCCTGTCTAAATATAAGAGTAGATCGTCTGCGTATAATGATATCTTTTGTTCCACGGCTCCACACCGAAATCCCTCTACCTCCCTGGATTTCCGTATTGCCACTGCCAACGGCTCCACTGCAGTCGCGAATAGCAAGGGTGAAAGCGGGCACCCCTGTCTAGTACCTCTTCCAAGAGGAAAAGACTCGGAGACCCTGCCATTAACCCTAACCTTTGCCACCGGTGAGTCATATAGCAGTTTTACCCAATTTATGAATCTACAGTTAGGTCCAGAAATATTTGGACAGTGACACAAGTTTTGTTATTTTAGCTGTTTACAAAAACATGTTCAGAAATACAATTATATATATATAATATGGGCTGAAAGTGCACACTCCCAGCTGCAATATGAGAGTTTTCACATCCAAATCGGAGAAAGGGTTTAGGAATCATAGCTCTGTAATGCATAGCCTCCTCTTTTTCAAGGGACCAAAAGTAATTGGACAAGGGACTCTAAGGGCTGCAATTAACTCTGAAGGCGTCTCCCTCGTTAACCTGTAATCAATGAAGTAGTTAAAAGGTCTGGGGTTGATTACAGGTGTGTGGTTTTGCATTTGGAAGCTGTTGCTGTGACCAGACAACATGCGGTCTAAGGAACTCTCAATTGAGGTGAAGCAGAACATCCTGAGGCTGAAAAAAAAGAAAAAATCCATCAGAGAGATAGCAGACATGCTTGGAGTAGCAAAATCAACAGTCGGGTACATTCTGAGAAAAAAGGAATTGACTGGTGAGCTTGGGAACTCAAAAAGGCCTGGGCGTCCACGGATGACAACAGTGGTGGATGATCGCCGCATACTTTCTTTGGTGAAGCAGAACCCGTTCACAACATCAACTGAAGTCCAGAACACTCTCAGTGAAGTAGGTGTATCTATCTCTAAGTCAACAGTAAAGAGAAGACTCCATGAAAGTAAATACAAAGGGTTCACATCTAGATGCAAACCATTCATCAATTCCAAAAATAGACAGGCCAGAGTTAAATTTGCTGAAAAACACCTCATGAAGCCAGCTCAGTTCTGGAAAAGTATTCTATGGACAGATGAGACAAAGATCAACCTGTACCAGAATGATGGGAAGAAAAAAGTTTGGAGAAGAAAGGGAACGGCACATGATCCAAGGCACACCACATCCTCTGTAAAACATGGTGGAGGCAACGTGATGGCATGGGCATACATGGCTTTCAATGGCACTGGGTCACTTGTGTTTATTGATGACATAACAGCAGACAAGAGTAGCCGGATGAATTCTGAAGTGTACCGGGATATACTTTCAGCCCAGATTCAGCCAAATGCCGCAAAGTTGATCGGATAGTACAGATGGACAATGACCCCAAGCATACAACCAAAGCTACCCAGGAGTTCATGAGTGCAAAAAAGTGGAACATTCTGCTATGACCAAGTCAATCACCAGATCTTAACCCACTTGAGCATGCATTTCACTTGCTCAAATCCAGACTTAAGACGGAAAGACCCACAAACAAGCAAGACCTGAAGGCTGCGGCTGTAAAGGCCTGGCAAAGCATTAAGAAGGAGGAAACCCAGCGTTTGGTGATGTCCATGGGTTCCAGACTTAAGGCAGTGATTGCCTCCAAAGGATTCGCAACAAAATATTGAAAATAAAAATATTTTGTTTGGGTTTGGTTTATTTGTCCAATTACTTTTGACCTCCTAAAATGTGGAGTGTTTGTAAAGAAATGTGTACAATTCCTACAATTTCTATCAGATATTTTTGTTCAAACCTTCAAATTAAACGTTACAATCTGCACTTGAATTCTGTTGAAGAGGTTTCATTTCAAATCCAATGTGGTGGCATGCAGAGCCCAACTCGCGAAAATTGTGTCACTGTCCAAATATTTCTGGACCTAACTGTATGTCCAAAGCCCATTTTCCGAAGTACAGCCCACATATATTCCCATTCAAGGCTATCGAACGCCTTAGCGGCGTCTAATGACAAAATTGCCCTTTCCCCCGGTACCTCAGAACTATGTTGAATTCCCAAATATAATTTCCTGAGATTCATAGATGTGGCTCTGCATGGAATGAAGCCTGTCTGATCACTCTGCACTATAGATGAGATGACTCGGGACATCCTATTGGCGAGCACCTTGGCCAGCAATTTAATGTCTGTTTGTAGGAGAGAGATTGGGCGATACGAATCCGGGATCTCTGGATCTTTTCCAGGTTTTAATATTAAGACTATTAAGGCTTCCCTCATAGAGGGCGGGAGGACCCTCTGCCTTTCAGCCTCTTCAAATACCTTAAGTAGTTTGGGTATCAGTAAGGGTGCATACGCTTTATAAAACTCTCCAGGCAGGCCATCCGTTCCCGGAGCTTTTTCATTTTGTGTCTGGCCGAGCGCTGCCTCCAGTTCTTCCAATGAGATGTCCCGGTCCAGCAATTCCCTGTTTACATCACTCAGTGAAGGAAGAGAGAGAGCATCCAAATACTGCTCAATCTCAGTCTCCGTGAGGTCACAGCCTGATGTGTATAGCCGCATATAATACCTCTTTATTTCTCTTATTATATCCTCGCTTGCTGTTACAAAGTCACCTGATTCCGTCTTTAACCTATTTATATAAGAAGATCCTTCCTGTGCTCTAATGACTGTAGCCAGTAGGTGCCCCACGCCCTCCCCCGCCATAAAATAATTTTGTTTAAGGAAATAGCGTTTATTTTCTGCCACCGACATGAGATTTTCTTTGAGTGACATCTGTGCCTTCTCTAGAGTGTTTTTAGTTTCTACTGTTGGGTTGAGCACCACCGCAGCCTCCGCATTAGATACCTCCTGAATCAGACTCTGGGTGTAACATTTGGTTTGATTTTTGCGTATGCATATTTCTCTAATATATATGCCCCTTACCACAGCTTTCATAGAGTCCCAAACTATGTGTGGCGGTGCAGAGCACTCATTAATATGGAAGTATTCCAGAATGTTATCATATAAAGATCCCCCAATAAGCTGGATCCAGAAGGGATTAAGTTTCCAGATAGGCCTGGGCAGAGTGACGGGGTTTCCCCATGCAAGCGTAACATGTAATGGTGAGTGATCAGATACGCTTCTAGGTAGGTAGGCCACCTTTTGTGTATATGAGGCCATAAGTGCGTTTCCAATAGCCAGGTCTATCCGTGACATGGTGTGGTGGGAGCTAGAGTAACAGGAGAATTGTTTGGTTGTGGGGTGTTGGGCACGCCAAAGATCTACAAAACCCAGCTCCGTTAGCATTCTAGCAAATGAAGTCGGGGCGGCGTTCTCCGATATGTTTCCCGAGTGTAACTTATCTAGATAGGGATGTAAGTAATTATTAAAATCCCCTATCAAGAGCATCGGCACAGATGGAAGGGAATCTAAAATAGACAATATCCTTTTTACCGGTTCGACTGAATATGGTGGAGGGATATATATCGCAACCAGAATAAATTCTATACCATACAGCGTGCAAAGCAAACATACAAATCTGCCCCCCGGGTCAATCACTGATTTGGTACATGAGAACGGGATGGATTTGTGCACCAACACACTCACACCCCGTGCATGGGTCGAGTATGTGGAATGATATTCATGCGCGAGCCATCCCTTCCTCAGCCAATGAACATTATCCCTGACCATGTGGGTCTCGGAGAGACATAAAATAGCCGGTAAAAGTTTCTGTAGGTGAGTAAATATAGCACATCTTTTGTTCGCATCTCCGAGCCCTCTAACATTCCACGCTACAATATTTAAAGATGTCGCCATAAGCGTAGACTAAGATATGATCCGGACGGATACTTCATACCTGGAGGAGAGAGGCGTTCTCCACCGATTCTCAAAAACATTAGGTTGAGCGACACGACTGAGGCACACCACACTTCCCAAACAGATTGCATCATACAACAATAAACAAGAAAAACAAGGAGAGAGATAGGGCTCCGCACACCAGTGCGCAGTGCCCCTGCCCTCAAAATCAAGTGTATCTTACACATTTCTCCCAAATAGAGAGAATCAGGGCTAAAAACACGCCCCAAGTCCATGCAGGGAGGGGGTCCACAACTCGCTAGTGCAGCGGGTGTCCACAATGAACCGGCCGTCTCCCAACCTGGATCCTAGATGAATTTAACTGTAATGAGCTCACCAGCATAGCGTCCCAAACAAAAACAACGCCTGGCGGCAGAAAGGGAAATCTCAGGTATTCTTCCTCCTCAGGGATCTCTCATTGATATCCAGCCAAGACAATGCCGCCCCAGCCGTATCAAAAAAATGAGTCTCTCCGTTCGCAGCAATCCGCAGCTTAGCAGGGTACATCATGGAGTATGGCACTTGCAGGTTGCGCAGTCGTTTTTTGATCTCAATAAATTGCGCTCTTTTACGTTGCACTTCCATGGAGAAATCAGGAAATATTGATATCTTCCTCCCATCAATTGCAAGTTCTTTGATATCTCTGGCTCTGCACAGGATAGTGTCCCTATCTTTATAGTGCAGTAGTTTAATCAGAATAGGACGTGGGGGTGCTCCCGGCTGTGGGGCACGCGCAGGGACCCTGTGCGCCCTTTCAATGGTGAAGAAAGAGGATAGTATGTCTTTTCCCATGGTGTCTTTAAGCCATTTTTCAAAGAAATTCAGTGGGTCATTGCCCTCCATCCTCTCTGGGACCCCCACCAGTCGCAAATTACTTCTGCGGGAGCGATTTTCCAAATCATCCACCTTGTTTAGCAGTGTGGAGATATTTTGCGTGGCCTTTCCCAGCTCTCGTGACATTGGTGATAATTTATCCTCTGTTGTACTCACTCTTTCCTCCAACTCCCCCATTCTGACAGTCACCCCTTGCAGCTCACGTTTAATACAGGCCATATCTGAGGTGACAGTTCCCATCTGGCTGCTTAGAGTGGCCAATGTGGTATTGCAAGAGTTAATTGCTGCCAGAATGTCTCTCAGTATGGCCTCAGTGAAAACAGGTGTTGTTTGCTCCACATCTCCCCCTCCTCCCTCTGCCAGCACAGGCCTGTGTGTCTGCATACCTTGTGCTGCTGAACATGCAAGGCCCAGGGTACTCACAGTCTCACTGTCGGGTATGTTTTCTCCCTGCTCCAGGGCCCGTTCAGCGCTGCCATCGGGTGCCTCGTTGCAGGTAGGCTCTGTGCCAGGGGCCACTCTGGCAAACCGCTCCAACCTGCTTGCTACTCCCACTGCTCCAGCTCGGGATGGTGTGGATGCCGGCGGCGCCATATTGGATTCTTCAGAGGCACGCTCCTGCGCGTCTCTGTCCCTTTTATTGCTGCTGCGGGTCGGCATATCCTGGCTGTGCTCGCTTCCCTGGGTGTTATAAGTTGTGTTGCAGCCCTCCAGGGTCGGTAGTGCCTGTCAGCAAGGCCGGTGTGCAGGATAATTCAGGATCCAGGCAGGAGCTCACCCACGCTGCTTCCTCTCTACATGAGGTCCAGGCCACGCCCCCTCGCCCCTCCGCTTCTATTGGCCGGTCGCTGTGTGACATCTCTGTGACGCCGAACATCCCACCACCTTCAGGAAGAGGATGTTCACCACCCACAGCGAGGTCATTCAGGAGGTAAGTACGTGTGACAGGGGTTTAACGACTTTGTGCGACACGGGCAACAAATTGCCCGTGACGCACAAACGACAGGGGTGGGTACGATCACTCGTGCGATCGCACGATAGATCATCCCGTGTGACGCCGGCATAAGTCTGTACGGCAGGTAACTTGAACCCTGTGGGGTCAGATTTCTGTTCTCGTTCCCAGGTTATCTCGTCGTTATTGTGCCCCTGACGTTACGGTCGGTGAGGTCCTGGATGATCCCCTCACCATGCAGATTTTATCAGGTCTGCCTGAAGCATTTTCCTGACCTAGGGCTCTGCACCCCATTGGTGCTATGCTTCCGAGAGTACTCCACAATACTCCTTCGGCAACCACACGCCTGTGCCTGACAGGTCACTGCTGCACTCTCCCGTCAGTACCGTTATGTCCATCTCCTTTCACTTCCACTTACTGACTGTCTGGCGCCTCCTCCCTGATTGTCGTCTAGTGGACTGGATCGGTTCCACCCCTAGGTGGCCATCCATTGGGTCAAACACTAGCCCATCACCAGATTTGGGGGAGAAAACAGGGATTGTATGAGTGTTTTGGTGTTACCGGCATTGGTCTTCTGGGTCCCTGGGGGTAGGCCGTGCATCTCTGACAGGATGCAGTTCCCTGTAGCTCCTGATGGCTCAGGGGCGCTACATTGGGAGCCGCAGCAAACACCAGAGCAAGAGCTGGAGGAACATGTGGGTGGCCATGGTGGTGAGTACTTCGACATCACTGCCAGGAAGGAGACGTGGGGCAGTGCAGGGATGCAGGCATTACAATATCAACAGGGTCTTCATGCAGCCCAAACTGCAAATTTTTGCAGGGTCATCAGGCCGCTCTTATTACAAATTTTTAAAGGGTCATCAGGCTGCTTTCACTCCAAGTTTTTAGAGGTTCATCAGGTGGCCCTCGCTCTTAATTTTTAGAGACCAATCCGGCCATCTTAGTTCTTAATTTTTACAGGGTTATCAGGCGGCCTTCGCTCTTAATTTTTAGAGGCTCCTCAGGTGACCCTCACTCTTAGATTTTACAGGTCTTCATGCGTCCTGCACTCTTAATTTTTATAGGGTCATCAGGCAGCACTCGCTCTTAATTTTTAGAGTTAAATCAGGCTGATGTCGCTTTTAATTACGGTAATAGAGGCTGGGAGTCACAGTGGTCACTGGAGCTGGTTCTGGAGAAACACGTGGGTGGTCGCAACAGTTAGTACGTCAACATCCCTGCCAGGAAGGAGATGTGAGGCAGTGAACAAAAACTGGAATTACAATATTGACAGGGTCATCATGCGTCCCTTGATCCAAATTTTTACAGGGTCAACAAGCTGTCCTCACTCCAAATTTTTAGAGGGTCATCATGCCACACTCGTTCTTAATTTTTAGAGGTTCATCAGGCCGCCCTCATTCTTAATTTTCAGAGGCTCCTCAGGTGGCCCTCGCTTTTAAGTTTTAGAAGCTCATCAGGCGGTCTTGCTCTTAATTTTTAGAGGCTCAAAAAGCAGCCGCTGCTCTTAATTTTTAGAGGGTCATCAGGTTGCTCTCACTCTTAATTTTTAGAGGATCATCAGGCCACCCACACTCGTAGTTTTTAGAGTGTTATTAGGTGGGCCTCGCTCTTAATTTTCAACTTTACAAAATTAAATAAGCATTTATATTATTTTCTTCTAAAAAAGCATCTAAGCCTTTTTTTTAATTATCAATGGTTCCTGCTGTGACAAGCTCTTGAAGTAGACTATTCCACAGATTAATCATGTCTAACATTAGACATGTACAAACACCACCTAAATACAGTCGCCAGTTACTCATGCTTGCTAATGCAACCTGATTCTACCTACTTTTCCTGGTCCCATCGTATTTGGTAAAGGCTCATGGATTTTATTTTATTTTTTTTTTAAGAGAAATAAAACTACATAATGCTGAAACAAACAAGTATGCAACTATTAAAATGTATGCTTTGTTTGAAATAATTTATTAACCCCTCTTGATTGCTTCAATTGGCATAATATTAGATTTGTACACATGCCATCTGACTACAGTGGCCACTTGCACATTCTTGCTTGTAGCAAGTGAATCTACTGCTGCGTGTAGCAACTTTACAACGTAGTATTTTAGGTCTCCATAAAGGATGTGTGACACCCTAGACTCCCTAGGGTGACAGGTCACTACACACACCACACACCCCCACCCCAGTAAGGTACTATGAGTCAACAAAAGACCTGATTGCCTCGATCAGAGTCAGACAGGCACACCAGGTGGGCAGAGTCAGGCGGATAGACACGCCCTCCGAGGAGTCTGCTGGCCTGAGGCAGGAAATACCAAAAAGTCGAGTTCAGGGAGAGGAAGAGAGAGGAGTTTGGAGGACAGATCTGTGAGGGGCCTGGGTTGGAGCCTAGGACCCCCGAACAGTCAGGCAGGCAGATAGTGGTGGACGCCTGCAGGAGTCCGGGAGGACAGAACTGCGGAACCGTAGGGACCGTGACCGGGTGGTGGCCCGCCGGACCCGAACCGGGGAGCTAACTTGTTTATCGGAGCACCAGGTAAGGTACTCAGACCCCGAACTAGCCTAGACGCCACTAGGTGTAGTCAAATTTACTGATTGCGGTCTGGACCTCAGGGGTTCATTCCCACCCAAAGTCCCGATTGACGGCAACAGCCCACCGATTCTGGATAAGAGCCACTGCCAGAGGCCAGAGATCCAACGGGCCGGCGCCTGTGGGCAAAAGGGGCTCCTCCGGCATCTAAAAGTCGGGGAGCGGACTCCCGTTGCTGAAGCATAGGAGTCAAATAGCCGGCTGCGGGCACCGACCTTCACCGAACTTGGTTTACCAGTGACTTAATCGTGAGTATAACAGTGCCATCAGGCACCGCACCGCAACCCTGCACCCTCCAACCTCACTACCGGGCCCCGGGACACACCGCCCCTACCCACGGAGGGGTTAACACCAAGCTGCGCCACTACACCGCTCCCGGGAGCCCCCACCTTCACCCCAGTGGTAGTGTCCACCATACAATCACCACAACCCGTGGGTGGCGTCACGAACTTTATCAATTCCACCAAACAATCACCCAAACCCCTGCGTGCACCGCCACTACTCCTTTCAGAGCAACATGACCCCCAGGTCCGTGAGAGGCTCGAGCCACCAACCGCAGTACACGAGCACAGATCCGAGCGGCTCGGCAGCCACAGCCGAAGCCGCGGGGCGGTACAGTTGCATACAGGACTTTTCCAAAAATAAAAATGTGCCTAAGCACTAGCAGGCAGGTAGTTTCTACCTACCTGCCGGCACCATTCTTCGTCAGCACAGAATGGTTACAGACTGCTTCTGCCGGCAATTCAGCTACTTGCACTGACATCACATCAACAGAGCGGGAGCTCATTTATCTGCTCTGCACTGTTGACAGGGCAGAACTGCAAACGTCATACTGATTGGCAGCCGGCTCCCCCAATTAAGCTGGTGTCACACATAACGACGACGACAACGACGTCGCTGCTACGTCACCATTTTCTGTGACGTTGCAGCGACGTCCCGTCGCTGTCGCTGTGTGTGACATCCAGCAACGACCTGGCCCCTGCTGTGAGGTCGCCGGTCGTTGCTGAATGTCCAGCTTCATTTTTTGGTCGTCACTCTCCCGCTGTGACACACACATCGCTGTGTGTGACAGCGAGAGAGCGACGAAATGAAGCGATCAGGAGCCGGCACTGGCAGCTGCGGTAAGCTGTAACCAGCGTAAACATCGGGTAACCAAGGGAAGACCTTTCCCTGGTTACCCGATGTTTACGCTGGTTACCAGCCTCCGCTCTTGCTGCCAGTGCCGGCTCCTGCTCTGTGCACATGTGGCTGCAGTATGCATCGGGTAATTAACCCGATGCATACTGTAGCTAGGAGAGCAAGGAGCCAGCGCTAAGCAGTGTGCGCGGCTCCTTGCTCTCTGCACTGTGACATGTAGCTGCAGCACACATCGGGTTAATTAACCCGATGTGTACTGTACCTAGGAGAGCAAGGAGCCAGCGCTAAGCGCGGCTCCCTGCTCTCTGCACATGTAGCGACGTTATGATCGCTGCTTCTGCTGTGTTTGACAGCTAAGCAGCGATCATAACAGCGACTTACAAGGTCGCTGTTACGTCACCGAAAATGGTGACGTAACAGCGACGTCGTTGTCGCTGTCGCTTAGTGTGACACCAGCTTTAGGCAACAGGGAGCAGGCTGTTAATCAACACAATGTCAGCAATAACAACAGAGCAGAGTGGAAAAGAAGATGCCACTCTGTTGACAAAGCAGCTAAATTGCCAATCAGGAGCAGTTTGTGCCAGCGAAGAACAGTGCCAGCACAGCAGGCAGCTAGGTTGCAACTACCTGTCTGTCAGTGCTTAGCCACGTTTTTGTATAAAATCCTACATATACCCTGTAACCCTAGAACGCATACTTGGGGCCTCGCAGGCCTGCTAGTTTCTCGTTTTCTTTTTTCTGCAAGATTACTTGTTAACTTAATGATTTGAAATATTCACATCTCAAATAAACTTTGAAAAGTATTTCTATTTGAGTTACTCCATGTTATTTGCACACAGGCCTTAAAGGCCCCAGGTATGTGAAAATGTAGATTTCTATGGTTGCGTGTTCTAGGGTTAACTTACTTTTCATTTTAGTTGAACGTCATTATTTGAAAACATTATGTGATTAAGATTTTGCAACTATTTGACTAGTCTCATTTAGGAGACACAACAATACTGCTGGCTGTTATCGAATATCTTTAAACTCGTCAAACAGTTGGATATTGACTAAAAGGGCTACTTAATATATTGGTTATGGTGGTCTCCTTAAAAAGAGCCACTCCTTGGCTAGGTCCTTCTCGGAGGGATACCTGGCTATTTTCTGTGTCGAGACTAGAGATGAGCGAACTGGCCGTGGTTCGGCTCGAGCTCGGTTCGCCAAACGGAGGTCTCGTTCGAGTTCTGTTCGTCGAACGTTCGACGAACCGAACTCGAACCAATAGAGTATAATGGGAGGCAATCACAAACACATAAAAACGCATTATAAATGTACACATACAGTTATTAAACATTGCCATAACACTTACTGGTCCCCGCGATCCCTCCTGCACTCTGTCTCCTGCCGCTATTCCATCCGATGATTGCTGAATCCTCCCGGTGACCGGCACTGCCAGCAGTGATGCAGGACCTATCATGACGTCAAAATAGCCATGTGACCAGTCACGTGGCTATTATCTCATTGGCTACAGACTGGTCACATGACTATGACGCGTCATGTAGGACCTGCGAGTGCATCTCTCCGGTACACGGTGCACATTTGTGTATCGCCGTGTACCGGCGAAATGCTGTAGCACACGGTCGACTCCCCGTTCCGTTAGGGACCGGCTGACACAGCCGGTCATTAACGGAGATCACCGTTGCCATAGCAACGCAGTTAGTGGTGACGTCACTGCTAACCGCGGCTCCGAGAATCACATGATCGTAGCCTTGTTGCTATGGTAATGCGTCTGTCACCGCCAGCAGCCAGCAGCACTGATCTCTCACTCCGTGAAGGCTGCACGCTGCTTTCCGTGCAGCCTTCACGGAGTGATTTCTGCACGGGAAGCAGCGTCTTCCCTCATGCAGCAGTGATGGATCAGAGCTGCATTTGTTGAATGAGAAAGACAGAAGACCATGGATCGTGGAGGGCTGACAGGGGGTAATAAAGATGGAGTCTCTAATGTGTCTGTGTATTTATTTCTATTAAAGTATTTTTGTTCTGTGTGGTGTCTTTTTTTTAACCCTTTATTGGAGATTCTTAATGGCCGGGTCAAACGTGCCTGACATTAAGAATCTCTGGCTTAATACTAGCTAGTAAAACAAAGCCAGTATTAACTCATGATTACCCAACAAGCCACCCGGCTCCAGGGCTGTTGGAAGAGTTGGATACAGCGCCAGATAATGGCGCTTCTATGAGAGCGCCATTTTCTGGGGCGGCTGCGGACTGCAATTCACAGCAGAGGCGCCCAGAAACCTCGGGCTAACCTGTGCAGTGGATTCCAATCCCTAGCTGCCTAGTTGTACCCGGCTGGACACAAAAATGGAGCAAAGCTCACGTCGTTTTTTTTATAATTATTTCATGAAATAAGTGAAATAATTAAAAAAAACGGGCTTCCCTATATTTTTGGTTCCCAGCCGGGTACAAATAGGCAACTGGGGGTTGGAGGCAGCCCGTGGCTGCCTGCTGTACCTGGCTAGCATACAAAAATATGGCGAAGCCCACGTCATTTTTTTGGTGGGCAAAAAACTTCTGCATACAGTCCTGGATGGAGTATGCTGAGCCTTGTAGTTCTGCAGCTGCTGTCTGCTCTTCTCCATACAGACAGACAGCAGCTGCAGAACTACAAGGCTCAGCATACTCCATCCAGGACTGTATGCAGAAGTTTTTTGCCCCCTGAAAAAATTATGTGGGCTTCGCCATATTTTTGTATGCTAGCCAGGTACAGCAGGCAGGTACGGCTGCCCCCAACCCCCAGTTGCCTATTTGTACCCGGCTGGGAACCAAAAATAAAGGGAAGCCCTTTTTTTATTATTTCATGAATTTCATGAAATAATTAGAAAACAAATGACGTAGGCTTCGCCCCATTTTTGTGTCCAGCCAGGTACAACTAGGCAGCTGGGGATTGGAATCCGCAGCACAGGTTGGCCTGAGCTTTCTGGGCCCCACTGCTGCGAATTGCAGTCTGCAGCCGCCTCAGAAAATGGCACTTTCATAGAAGCGCCATCTTCTGGCGCTGTATCCAACTCTTCCAGCACCTGCCTGCTATACTTGGCTAGCATACAAAAATATGGCGAAGCTCACGTCCTTTTTTTGTAGTTTTTTGGCAAAAAAAATAAAAAATGCTTCCCTGGATTTTACATTGCCAGTGAAGGTAACACCAAGCAGTGGGGGTTAGCAGCCAGTAGCTGCTTGGATTACCCTTAGCTAGCAATACAAAAAATGCAGCGGGAGCCCATATATATTTTTTTTAATTATTTATTTAAATAACTAAAAACAAAATGGGCTTCCCTGTATTTTGATTGCTGGACATCACAGTGCTGTAAAAATAAATCTTTAAAAAAAATGACGTAGCGCTCTGCGGTATTTTTGATTCTCAGCGCAGATAAAGCAGACAGCTATGGGTTGCCACCCCCATCCTGCCGTTACCTTGGTTGGCAATCAAAATACAGGGAAGCCCATTAATTTTTTCTACTTAAAAAATAGTTTAAAAAAAAAATGACGTTGGGTCCCCCCATTTTTGATAGCCAGCCAGGGTAAAGCAGACGGCTGTAGCCTGAAAACCACAGCTGGCAGCTTTACCGTGGTTGGGGATCCAATGTGGAGGTCCCCCCAGGCTCTTTTTTTATAATTATTTTATAAATATTAATAATTACACAAAAAAAGTAGGGTCCCCCCGAAATTGGATCACCAGCCAAGGTAAAGCGGACAGCTGTGGTGTGGTATTCTCAGGGTCGGAAGGTCCATAGTTATTGGGCCTTCACAGCCTAAAAATAGCAGGCCGCAGGCACCCCAGACGTGGCGCATCCACTAAATGCGCCAATCCTGGCGCTTCACCCCAGCTCATCCCGTGCCCTGGTGCAGTGGCAAACGGGGTAATAAATCGGGTTGATACTAGCTGTAAGGTCACCTGACATCAAGCCCAGCAGTTTGTGATGTCATGGCGTCTATTAGATACCCAACATCATAAACTGTCAGTACTAACAAAAAAAAATCGACAAAAGAAATTTATTTGAATAAACAGTCCCCAAAACATTCCCTCTTTCACCAATTTATTGTAAGAAAAAAAATAAAGGGGTCTCACGACGACTCTGGACCGTCTAGAATATGGGGGGGAGACACTCAGGGAACGTATCCCCCATTTTCTAGGAGTACAGACCCTTCATGTGAGGAGTGTGGGTGCAATGAATCTGCACTCACTCTCCCCGGGTCCACAGCAGCAGAGTCCATGTCGTAATGGTTGCTACCAAAGCTGCAATGCCCTGCTCATGAGGTAAGGGCATGCCTAATCAGGAGAACTATTCTACATTTCCAAATATTGGTATTTGCTGATATTATTGCTATTCCACCTACTATATATTGGGGATAGGATCTTGGAGATGGAATACCCCTTTAAGTCCAGTTATCCAGCTGAATGAATACTTAACAACAGAGCTCGCTATTTAGATGTGTTTTCTTGTGGTGTATAACGGACTCTCATGTTTGGTAGTCATTCAGCAGGGCAACTATAAAAGCAAATCCCTCCATTTGGAAATGTAGTATAGCTCTCCTGATCAATTATGTTCCTTACCTCATGAGCAGGGCATTGCAGTAATAATAATAATTTATTCATTTATATAGCGTTATTAATTCCATAGCACTGTATGTCTTTGGAGTGTGGGAGGAAACCGGAGTACCTGGAGGAAACCCACGCAAACACGGGGAGAACATACAAACTCCTTGCAGATGGTGTCCTTGGTGAGAATTGAACCCAGGACCTCAGCGCTGCAAGACTGCAGTGCTAACTACTGAGCCACCGTGCCGCCCATTTAGCTTACAGATGCATAACCACCACTCACTGTGTCTGAACACAGGAAGCTGAGCTGACAGCCGCTCTGTGCATGGGGCAGCGTCTATTGTAAAGGAGAGGGCCGCGGGGGATCAACGCTGCACAGGTACCGTGGGACACCGGGGAACACCGGTGGGGTTATAGGGGGTGACCTGGCAGGGCCTGGGGAGGAGTTTTCTGTCGCATGTGTCACGGCACATGCGACAGAAATCAGAGGAGTAGGGTGAATGCGGCCGGCGCGCTGCTGTGCGCGCGGCCATCTTGGATTTCTGGGAGGGCATCAGGGGGGGCACTTTGGCGACACCGGGGGACCGGAGGGGACCGGGGAGGAGATTTATCATGTTTGTTCATGCCAGATGGGAGATAAATAATTTTTTACCGGCGCTGTCATTTACTGTAACGTGATCATCGGTGTACGGTGTATACCTGTGATCACGTGAGCGGGGACCGAAAAAACCGTCCTGAATCATGATCTCCAGGGTCTCAGCTAGCCCTGAAACCCCGGAGATTTTCTGATGCTGGGGGGCGCTATTCACTTATTTCTGCCTGCTGTTTATAAATGGCAGATCAGAATAAGGCTACATTAACACGACCGATCCATTTTTGCGGTCTGCAAAAAACAGTCCGTTTTTTTCATGGGTGCATCCGTGTGGCATCCGTTTCCATTCCGTAGACGGTCCGTATGTCATCTGTTTGTCATCCGTGTGCCTTCCGTTTTTTTTGTGTACTGCAAAAAAACTGAAGGAGGGTAAATGCATAAATTTACCCAGGATCCATAGCTTCATCCTACATGAGGCGGTCACATGTTCACTCTAGTGCCATTTTCTACTGCTTTTCACAGCGTAGAGCGCTCTGGTGATTTTCTTGTGCTTGTGCACTTCATATCAGTCTTTTCTGTCATTATAATGGCAGAAAGACACATAATGTCCCACTCTCCTGCATTTTGTAATTTTGCACCCTTTGGTGCCTTTCATGTGGCACTAAGGGGTGCTTAGCTTTGTATTTAGCCAAAAAAATTAAAAAAAAATGACGTAGGGTTCCCCCTAGTTTTGTAGCCGGCTAGGGTAAAGCAGACGGCTGCAGCCTGCAGACCACAGCTGGCAGCCTCACCTTGGCTGGTAATCCAAAACTGAGGGCACCCCACGCTGTTATTTTAAATTAAATAAATAATTAAAATAAAAAAACACGTAGGGGTCCCCCCAAAATTGGATCACCAGCCAAGGTAAAGCAGACAGCTGGGGTCTGATATTCTCAGACTAGGGAGGTCCATGGTTATTGTACTCTCCCCAGCCTAAAAATAGCAGGCCGCAGCCGCCCCAAAAGTGGCGCATCCATTAGATGCGCCAATCCTGGTGCTTCGCCCCAGCTCATCCCGCGCCCTGTGTGGTGGCAAACGGGGTAATATATGGGGTTAATACCAGATGTGTAATGTCACCTGGCATCAAGCCCTGGGGTTGGTGAGGTCAGGCGTCTATCAGATACCCGACATCACCAACCCAGTCAGTAATAAAAAAAAATAGACGACAAACACATTTTTATTTGAAAAAACAGTCCCCAATACATTCCCTCTTTAACCAATTTATTAGAAAGAAAAACAAATCCAGGTCTGGTGTAATCCAAGGGGTTGCCATGACGATCCACACTGTCCCAGTCAATGAAGAGCAGGATGTTCCCCATTGGCTGGGAGAGCAGTGCAGTGACCTGAGCTAACATCAATCAGCCCAGGTCACTGCAGGGCATAACAAGTGCTGCTGTCAATGAGGTATATTACCTGCGCTGATCTCCTGCACTGCTGACAGCACCTGTCACTGAGTTCAATGACCGCCGCCTTCACAGCCAAGTATCGCGAGAGGCCCGTGACGTCACCGCTAGTCAGTCTCAGGTCGGAAGCGAGAGAAGGTGATGTGACAAGCGGCGGCCATGGAGGACAGTGACAGCGCTGAGGTTGGGATGGCGGGACTTCATCACCGCAGGTAAGCCGAGCAGGGCCATGTGTGGAGAGTGCAGTGTGTGTGTGTGTGTGTGTGTGTGTGTGTACACGTACATGCCACGTGCAGGAGGGGGCGGAGTGAGCTGAGCGGGGAAGTGTGGGCTTCCTGCACGTAACTAGGATAAACATCGGGTTACTAACCAAAGCGCTTTGCCGATACCCGATGTTTATCTTGGTTACCAGCTTCTGGCAGGCTGCCAGCGATGGCTCCTGCACACTGTAGCTGTAAAAAGCCCTGCTTTTTGCTGCTAGAACCGTTCTCGAACGTATCTAGAACTATCGAGCTTTTAGCAAAAAGCTCGAGTTCTAGTTCAATCTAGAACAGCCCCCAAAATCACTCGAACCGCGAACTGGAGAACCGCGAACCGCGCTCAACTCTACTCGAGACTCCTAACAGAGGCTCCAGGGACATTTTTTGATGGGCAACAGACATGGTAGAGCGATAGTGCAAAAACATAATATTACAGATAAGAATGTATCCCGACACTAGTAGTACAAAATGCAAGCCATATTGGCCTTCTTTGCAAACTCTGGCATTAGCGATGAGGATACAGAAGGGATAATGAAGTAAAGTGTATCACAAAAGTGAATACACCCCTCACATTTTTGTAAATATTTTAATATAGATTTTCATGGGACTAAACTGAAGATATGACACATTATTACAATGTAAAGCAGTCAGTCGGACCTAGGTGTTTTTGGGGTTAATAAATTGGTGAAAGAGGGTGAGATTTGTTTGGGTTTCATTTCAAATAAAGGATTTTTTGGTGTTTTTATTTTATTTTATTTTTTTCACTTACAGATTAGTAATGGGGGTCTCATAGATGCTTCCCATTACTAATCTAGGGCTTAGTGGCAGCAGTGGGCTGTTATCAACCCTTTAATACCCTAATTTCCACTGCACCAGGGCAATCGGGATAAGCCTGGAAAAAGTTCTGTGATTACCACATCTAATGGATGCGACAATCCTGGATGGCTGCAGGTTGCTATTTTTAAGCTGGTGGGGGCCAAACCTTCCCCAACCTGAGAATACCAGCCAGATATCCAGGATCAATTCCAGGCCAGAACTGTTTGTTTTTTTTTGTTGTTTTTTTTAAAAGTTTGCTTAGTCTCCCTGAGAGGTCACCTACCACTAGTTAAAAGTTGCTCAAAAACCTGAACATGTACACAGCAATTTTTTTTTTACTATAGTATATATATAACATACTACATATGCATATGTTCATTCATTTTAGCATTTTTCATAGTGGTATGCATGGTGGAATCTACCCCCCCAAAATGTTATTTGTGCATACCCTAAGTGGTGTGCACCCAGAATTAGCACCAGTAAAAACTACAGCTTCCTGACCTCATTCCCCCATCTCCAAAAAAAATAAATACATTTTATGGGTTTCAGAAATAGGTGAGAAAAAAATATATATTTTATTAAAAAAATGTATGTAATAAACGTAGTATATACATTTGGCATTATTGCCATTGTATTGGCCAGATAATGTCAGGTATTGGTAAACTGCATGAAAGTACCACTCTGGTGTTTCTTTTATTTCAGCGATGGAGTGGTGTTACTAATCTAAATTCCCTGCTCCTAGTATTATACTTACCAGCTCTTCTCAGTGTTGCTACATTTTCATGGCACCATCTTGTGACTGCCACGTTTGACTGACCGTAAGTTAGAGGTAACAGTCACAAGTTCTCAGTGTAAGTCTACGAGAGCCTCGTTCATGTCTGGTTCTGGTTCTCATAGACTTAAATTGAACGGTGATCTCCAGCTCACCCAGAAAACGGTGAAGCAATCCAGTAGGTCACAAACTGCTGCAGACCGACCAGAGCCACATCGAGAACAGACTAAGACAGCTGCTGGTAAATACAACACTAGGGTCAAGGATCTTAGATTACTGCAACCACTTTAGTGGTAGAATAAATTAAAAAAAAAACACTGGATTGGTGTGTAACGGGGTGCCAGGGGCGCCTCTGTGCTTGTAGTCGTGGCCCCTTCTGTCAGGCTTACCCCTGGCTCCGCCGTCACTATCGGGACGGGAGATGTCTTGGTGGGGCAGAGTGTGGTGGTGCAGATGTCGTCCGACGTATAAACACTCTCCAGGCATGGTTCGATGCAAATAAAAGACATTCTTTATTTCACAACTCTTTCCAAAAACCGGCAGTTACAGATGACTTCACGTTCTTTTCTTAGCTGGGGAAAGCCTGTCCTAACGTCTCCTCCAGTGGGGATGTGCCCGGCTACTCTACTTCACCTGGCTCCCACTTATGGCTACCCACAGACCGGACCCACACCGGGACTGCTTCGCACTATGAGGTTCCGCCCGCTCCTTTTCTCTCCGGCTTCCCTGTTCTTCCAGCTCCCTTCTTTCTTTCTTTCTTTCTTTCTGCCCACTCAGCTCCACACTCTGCCCCTGGCTGTTTCTTCTCTCCCGTCCCCAGACACAACTGCCTTCAGCACACACTTCCTTTCCCCCTAAGCTGCCGGCTCCTCCTCCCTCCTGTACAGTTTCTATGGGGACAGCATTAACCACTTCAGAGAAAACCTGTGCTTCCTTGTAAGGGGTCTGCCCACCCCTTACATACCTCCCCTCTTTAAGCCTAAGTCTCCCGGCAAGGCACAAATCTAAAATCACATTTTAAAACTAAACAAAGTCATTTTAATGAAACTGCGAACATGTTCACCTGAGGGCACCCGCAAGGGCACACCAGTCCAGCGTCCGGAGTTCCTCCTGGAAGCTCCCGGTCTTAGTCGTGCCCGGAGGCCGTCGGCAGGCACTCCCGGTCTTAGTGGAGTTTCTGCCCGGAGGCTTTTGCAGCACTCCCGGTCTTAGACGTTAGCTGTTAGGAACACAACTCGGCAAAAATCTTCTTAACGACGCAGAGGGAGCCCCTGGGTCAGTCCAGCATCAGGCTCTCTTCTGGGCTCAGCAACTTGAACGGTTACAAACAACACACCTTCTTCCGGCTCAAAACAACGCCGGTGTTGAACAAAAACAGGCCCGCCATCTTCCGGTCTTGAAAAGTCACTCCGGATGATATGCACGTTGCCATTCGGCTCGTTGGGCCTGCACATACTCCGACAGGGACTGTCCGGGCAACCGGCGCAGCCTTCGGAAGGGCTCGTAGTTGGCGGGTTGCTCCAACGTCTCGGGTGGGAGAGTTCAGCTAGCACCGGTCTTTGCTGCGACCGCCGCCGGTATTGGCATTCCTCCCACTCGATTTCCTGTTGCCACTGTGCGGCCTCTTGTATAGTGGGCCGCTCCGGTCCTCCTGGCACAGCCGGTAGGTTAAGGGTGGGTCCTTCCGCAGCCGCAGTCTGCTTCGGGCGTCCTCTGCCCAGGCTAGTCGCTACTAGTGCGGCTACCGCAGCTTGCTGTCTTCCTGTAGTCTCCATCTTGCTCGGAGTCAGCGTTTCTGGTAATGGCGTCGGGGTCAGTGGAGATGCTGGAGGAAGTGGAGGCGGGCTTACTTTTCCCGCTCTTGGGTATACTCCACCCCCAGTCTCACACATCAGGTCGACCCCTACGCGGCGGTTCTTCTTTTTCTCTGGAACACCGCCCACTTCACATATCTTCCTTCGTGCCCTGGGACCGGCACCTCCCCTCTTTGGGCGGAGTACTCCGAACTTCTTTTTCGGCACCGGCCAGCCCCAGGCTCTTCTTTTGGCGCCAATTCTGCGCGCGCTTTCTGTGTCTTCACAGACAACGGCCATCTTGCCGCCATCTTGTGCCCGGTCCAACGCCTTAGGCACTTCTTCCTCTTCCCACCATGGGATCGGGACTCTTTTCCAATAATCTGCATCCAGTGTCCTCGGCATCACTTGATCTCCTTCTTCTTGGAGCGTGACCCCTTGCATATGATCCGGATCCTGCCGACTACACCACATGTAACGGGGTGCCAGGGGCGCCTCTGTGCTTGTAGTCGTGGCCCCTTCTGTCAGGCTTACCCCTGGCTCCGCCGTCACTATCGGGACGGGAGATGTCTTGGTGGGGCAGAGTGTGGTGGTGCAGATGTCGTCCGACGTATAAACACTCTCCAGGCATGGTTCGATGCAAATAAAAGACATTCTTTATTTCACAACTCTTTCCAAAAACCGGCAGTTACAGATGACTTCACGTTCTTTTCTTAGCTGGGGAAAGCCTGTCCTGACGTCTCCTCCAGTGGGGATGTGCCCGGCTACTCTACTTCACCTGGCTCCCACTTATGGCTACCCACAGACCGGACCCACACCGGGACTGCTTCGCACTATGAGGTTCCGCCCGCTCCTTTTCTCTCCGGCTTCCCTGTTCTTCCAGCTCCCTTCTTTCTTTCTTTCTTTCTGCCCACTCAGCTCCACACTCTGCCCCTGGCTGTTTCTTCTCTCCCGTCCCCAGACACAACTGCCTTCAGCACACACTTCCTTTCCCCCTAAGCTGCCGGCTCCTCCTCCCTCCTGTACAGTTTCTATGGGGACAGCATTAACCACTTCAGAGAAAACCTGTGCTTCCTTGTAAGGGGTCTGCCCACCCCTTACATACCTCCCCTCTTTAAGCCTAAGTCTCCCGGCAAGGCACAAATCTAAAATCACATTTTAAAACTAAACAAAGTCATTTTAATGAAACTGCGAACATGTTCACCTGAGGGCACCCGCAAGGGCACACCAGTCCAGCGTCCGGAGTTCCTCCTGGAAGCTCCCGGTCTTAGTCGTGCCCGGAGGCCGTCGGCAGGCACTCCCGGTCTTAGTGGAGTTTCTGCCCGGAGGCTTTTGCAGCACTCCCGGTCTTAGACGTTAGCTGTTAGGAACACAACTCAGCAAAAATCTTCTTAACGACGCAGAGGGAGCCCCTGGGTCAGTCCAGCATCAGGCTCTCTTCTGGGCTCAGCAACTTGAACGGTTACAAACAACACACCTTCTTTCGGCTCAAAACAACGCCAGTGTTGAACAAAAACAGGCCCGCCATCTTCCGGTCTTGAAAAGTCACTCCGGATGATATGCACGTTGCCATTCGGCTCGTTGGGCCTGCACATACTCCGACAGGGACTGTCCGGGCAACCGGCGCAGCCTTCGGAAGGGCTCGTAGTTGGCGGGTTGCTCCAACGTCTCGGGTGGGAGAGTTCAGCTAGCACCGGTCGTTGCTGCGACCGCCGCCGGTATTGGCATTCCTCCCACTCGATTTCCTGTTGCCACTGTGCGGCCTCTTGTATAGTGGGCCGCTCCGGTCCTCCTGGCACAGCCGGTAGGTTAAGGGTGGGTCCTTCCGCAGCCGCAGTCTGCTTCGGGCGTCCTCTGCCCAGGCTAGTCGCTACTAGTGCGGCTACCGCAGCTTGCTGTCTTCCTGTAGTCTCCATCTTGCTCGGAGTCAGCGTTTCTGGTAATGGCGTCGGGGTCAGTGGAGATGCTGGAGGAAGTGGAGGCGGGCTTACTTTTCCCGCTCTTGGGTATACTCCACCCCCAGTCTCACACATCAGGTCGACCCCTACGCGGCGGTTCTTCTTTTTCTCTGGAACACCGCCCACTTCACATATCTTCCTTCGTGCCCTGGGACCGGCACCTCCCCTCTTTGGGCGGAGTACTCCGAACTTCTTTTTCGGCACCGGCCAGCCCCAGGCTCTTCTTTTGGCGCCAATTCTGCGCGCGCTTTCTGTGTCTTCACAGACAACGGCCATCTTGCCGCCATCTTGTGCCCGGTCCAACGCCTTAGGCACTTCTTCCTCTTCCCACCATGGGATCGGGACTCTTTTCCAATAATCTGCATCCAGTGTCCTCGGCATCACTTGATCTCCTTCTTCTTGGAGCGGGACCCCTTGCATATGATCCGGATCCTGCCGACTACGCCACATGTAACGGGGTGCCAGGGGCGCCTCTGTGCTTGTAGTCGTGGCCCCTTCTGTCAGGCTTACCCCTGGCTCCGCCGTCACTATCGGGACGGGAGATGTCTTGGTGGGGCAGAGTGTGGTGGTGCAGATGTCGTCCGACGTATAAACACTCTCCAGGCATGGTTCGATGCAAATAAAAGACATTCTTTATTTCACAACTCTTTCCAAAAACCGGCAGTTACAGATGACTTCACGTTCTTTTCTTAGCTGGTGAAAGCCTGTCCTGACGTCTCCTCCAGTGGGGATGTGCCCGGCTACTCTACTTCACCTGGCTCCCACTTATGGCTACCCACAGACCGGACCCACACCGGGACTGCTTCGCACTATGAGGTTCCGCCCGCTCCTTTTCTCTCCGGCTTCCCTGTTCTTCCAGCTCCCTTCTTTCTTTCTTTCTTTCTGCCCACTCAGCTCCACACTCTGCCCCTGGCTGTTTCTTCTCTCCCGTCCCGGACACAACTGCCTTCAGCACACACTTCCTTTCCCCCTAAGCTGCCGGCTCCTCCTCCCTCCTGTACAGTTTCTATGGGGACAGCATTAACCACTTCAGAGAAAACCTGTGCTTCCTTGTAAGGGGTCTGCCCACCCCTTACAGGTGCTTTAATTTTCATTGCACTAAACAGTTTTCTTTATAACTGTTCTTTGCACTGTTGTGTTTTTCATGTAACCTTATTACTTCGCAAAACAATAAAAAAAGATTTTGTTTTCTGGGCTGGTTCAGATAGAGTCACTTATTATATTTTATTAAATTACTCTGTGCTTTAAAATAAAAATCAAAGATGAAACTGATCAACTATCTGTAGAATAGGTCATCAATATTAGCTTAGGGGGTGTCTAACCCTTTGCATCCCTGACTCTCAGCTATATGAAGAGGCCGCAGCATTATTGAGAGCACAACATCCTCTTCATTATCTATGAGACCAAGCTCTAAATGTAAAATAGCAGCTTTGCCGGGTCCTGCAACTAACAGCAATAAATAGGAACAGCTGTAATACTGGATGGAGCCGTGACTATATGTTATATAGTCATGTTACACTCACCTCACTTCTTGTAATCTACAAGTGCACAAAGATTTTACATATTCACCACGTGACAAGTGGGCCTGTTTACCTTTAAATTCCAGGGCTGAATCTTAGTCCTAGTCTGGCCCTGGGTTACTACCTTGTAGCACCCCGTTTGGGAGGTATCACAACTTATAAACGCTTTTTGTAGCCAACCAAGAGTCTTTCAGGTCTTGCTTAAAAAATTTTCATCAATTCTTCCTTTGGAAAATCTTCCAGTTCTGTGAGATTCCTGAGTCGATTTGCATGCACTGCTGTTTTGAGGTCTATCCACAGATTTTCAATGATGTTCACATCAGGGGACTGTGAGGACCATTGAAAAACCGTCAGCTTGCGCCTTTTGGAGGTAGTCTATGATGGATTTTGATGTGTGTTTATAATCATTATCCATTTGTATAAGTCATCCTCTTTTCACCTTTTCACCTTCAGCTTTTTTTTATTTTAACAGCGGGTATGTTTGCATTAAGAATTTGGTGAAATTTCATTGAATCCATTCTTCCCTCCACCTGTGAAATGTACCCCATGTCATTGGTTGCAACACAACTCCAAGCATGATTGATCCAACCCCATGCTTAATGGTTGGCAATATGTTATTTTCGTGAAATTCTGTGCCCTTTTTTTCTCCACACATACCTTTGATAATTGTGGCCAAAGAGTTCTATTTTAACGTCATCAGTCCCCAGGACTTGTTTCGAAAATGCATCAGGCTAGTTTAGATGTTCTTTTGCATACTTCTGATGCTGAATTTTCTGGTGAGGACACAGGAGAGGTTTTCTTCTGATGACTTTTCCATAAAGGCCATATTTGTGAAGGTGTCTCTGAAGAGTTGAGCAATGCACCACAACTCCAGAGTCTTCTAAATCTCCCTGAAGGTATTTAGCAGTCAAGCAGGCTTCTGATTTGCCTATCTAGCAATCCTACGAGCAGCTCTCATAGAAATTGTGCTTGGTCTTCGAGACCTTATCTTGACCTCTAATGTTTCTGGTAAGTGCCATTTCTTAATTACATTTCAAACTGAGGAACGGGCAACTCGAAAACACTTTGCTATCTTCTTATAGCCGCCTCCTGCTTTGTGGATCTCCACCATTTTCATTTAGAGAGCAATAAGGCAGCTGCTTAAAAAGACCCATGGCTGCTGTTTTTTGGCACAAGATGAGAAGAGGCTGGTTATAAAGCTGTGAAATTTGCATCACATTGTTTGTCGTTCCTGCGGCAGCACACATCGCTATGTGTGACACCACAGGAACGAGGGAACTCACCGTACCTGCGGCCGCCGGCAATGAGGAAGGAAGGAGGTAGGCGGGATGTTTGGCCTGCTCATCTCCGCCCCTCCTCTGCTATTGGGCGGCCACTTAGTGAGGTCGCTAAGACGCCGCATGAACTGCCCCATTAGAAAGGAGGCGGTTCGCCAGTCACAGTGATGTCGCTAGGCAGGTAAGTAGTGTGACGGGTGTAAGCGATGTTGTGCACAACGGGCAGCGATTTGCCCGTGTCGCACAACCGACGAGGGCAAGTATGCTCCCTAGCGATATCAGTACCGATATCGCAGCGTGTAAAGTACCCTTAAGCCAATTGGGGTTTAATTTTTGTTCTTTGTACTTGTTACCTATAGGAAGACATAAGTAATACAATTCAAGTTTCAAAGGATCAAAAAAACATCTTTATTGAAAAACTAATGAACAATAAAATCAGAGGATTCACAAAATGGAAGGAAAGAAAATACGCCAAACTACTAATCATCATTTTAGTGATCCCAGTAGTTTGGCATGTTCTTTCTTTCCTTCCAATTTGTGATTACTCTAATATGCCTATTGGTTAATCCCTTACTTATCGTTTTTCCCTCAGCCTCTCCATGTATAAAATCACAAGATAATACAACATAGGATAAAAGAGGAAATAGGTAGTCGATCACAAAGAAGAATTTTTTGAAGGTGACATTAAGTTGCACAAAATATCCACAATAAATCAATCTTTGGGCAATATAATATTGTGTCACGCTCTCCGGTCCCCGTGGCCCGCTCCCCGGTTCCCGTGCCCCACTCTCCGGTTCTCGACGGCGTCCCCTGCTCACCGCTCCGGTCCCGGCTTCCTCTTCCTCGCCTGCACCCTCCATGTGTCCTGCTCCCTGCTCCCGGCGCCCCTCTGCGACGCGGGACTCAAAGCCGGGCACTCCTGCTTCCTCTGCACCGCTCCCTGTACTGGCTTCTGGCACACGGGCCTCACGCATGCGCATTAGGGCGCGCGCGCTGTCATTGACCCTCTCTTAAAGGGCCAGCACCTAGAAACAGGAAATTGCATAGACAGGTACAGGGTATATTAGGATTCTCTTTACTGATGGGCGGGGCCTGTTCTACGTGTTTAGTAAGCTAGGAGTTCAGGTCCCCGTATTGCTGTGTCCAGTATTAACCCCTGTCTGTCTCGCAGAGCCTGTCCTGCTACGCCAGCCGGTCCTGACCACGTCCGCTCCAGTACTCCTGACGGTCTTTGGCGGATGTTCCACCACCTCTTCAGCTCCGCCAGTCTCCAGTCCCTGGCTCCGTTTGGTGACCCGTCCTCTCGCTCAGCAGGTTCCGGATTCCGCCTGATCCTACAACCCGGCCTCGGACCCTGAGCCTCGTCACCCGGACTACCGTCTAGAACTCTGTGTTCCCAGCGACATCTACTTTCCAGCTCTCATACGGACTGTCTTGCTACCAATAGTGCTTCGGCTGCCGTGCATCAAGGCCCTCTGGCGGGGTGACCGGTCTGGCTGCCTCACCAGGGGAACCCGGTGTACGGTCCAGTGTTTCCACCACCCGGACGTAACAGCTAGAACAGGCCATGGATCCCGCCGATGCACTAGCAACCCAGCTGGCTGGATTACAGCAGGAACTCGGACGACAACGTGAGACCCAATCCCGTATGTTGGCCTTCATGACATCCGTGGACACCCGCCTGAATATGCTGCAAGTAACTGCCACGTCTCTGGCGACTCAATCCACGTCCGCAGCTCCCGTGGTAGCCTCCTCGGATACTTCCAAACTCTGTTTGGCCTCACCACCCCGGTACGCCGGAGATCCCAAGACCTGCAGGGGATTCATAAATCAGTGCTCCCTCCATTTCAAGCTGCTGCCGCACTTTTTTGCCTCTGACCAAGCCAAGGTCGAGTTCGTGATGTCCCATCTTGAGGGAGAGGCACTGGCCTGGATGAACCCCTTGTGGGAGAAGGAGGATCCGGTAACCACCCACATCCGGGAGTTCCTGCAGGCATTTCGTATTACCTTTGACGAGCCCGGACGCGCCTCCGCGTCTGCCTCATCGCTCCTCAGGCTACTTCAGGGGACTTTGACCGTGGGCCAATATGCTATCCGCTTCCGCACCTTGGCCTCAGAATTAGGGTGGAACAATGAGGCCCTAACCGCCGCCTTCTGGGAGGGACTCTCGGGCCGCATTAAGGATGAGCTGGCTGGTCGTGACGTGCCTTCCACCCTGGATGCCCTGATCGCTCTAGCGACCCGAGTGGATCTTCGCTTTCAGGAACGATCCAAAGAGGTGTCCCGCGAGAGGCGTCCGATACGGCACTCCTCCCCACCACTGAAGTCCATCGCTCCCCAGTCGGCGTCATCTGGCGCATCTGCCCACGAGCCCATGCAGATTGACCGCCTGAGGCAGTCTGAGCAACGCAGAGCAGAACGACTAGCAAAGGGTCTCTGCTTCTACTGCGGAGATGGCACACACCTGCTACGCTCCTGTCCCGAGAAGCCGGGAAACTCCAAAGCCTAGGCTTGGTAGGAGAGACCACCCTAGGTGCTGGGACTCTCTCAGACTCCGTTACATGGACTGTTCAAGTGACTACAGAAGAGAACCGGTTCACGGCAGAGGCGTATCTTGATTCCGGAGCTGCAGGCAACTTCATCCAGCAGGCTACGGTGGATAAGTACCAGGTGCCTGTTCTCCCACTAGAAAAACCGCTGGTGATCGCCTCTGTAGATGGGAGACCCCTCTCTGACACCGTCTCGTTGATCACCAGGCCTATGGAATTACGGATCAGTGCCCTGCACACCGAGAAGATCACCTTCTACGTCCTCCCGCGCATGTCTCATCAGATCCTGTTGGGACTTCCATGGTTACGGGCACACGAACCGTCGGTCAGCTGGAGTACAGGTGAAATTACCCGATGAGGCTCCTCGTGTCACGAGAGATGCCTGAAATCCATACAGCCCATCCGACGACCTCCGGTTCCAGAGTCTCTACCAGGACTGCCTTCCGCCTACTGGTCCTTCACGGACGTGTTTGATAAAAAGGAGTCAGAGATACTACTGCCTCATCGTCCCTACGACTGTGCCATAGACTTAGGCGGGCTTTGCACACTACGACATCGCAGGCCGATGCTGCGATGCCGAGTGCGATAGTGCCCGCCCCCGTCGCAGCAGCGATATGTGGTGATAGCTGGCGTAGCGAAAGTTATCGCTACGCCAGCTTCACACACACACTCACCTGCCGTGCGACGTCCCTGTGGCCGGCGACCCGCCTCCTTGTTAAGGGGGCGGGTCGTGCGGCGTCACTGCGACGTCACACGGCAGGCGGCCAATCAGAGCGGAGGGGCGGAGATGAGCAGGATGTAAACATCCTGCCCACCTCCTTCCTTCCGCATATCCTACGGAAGCCGCAGTGAGGCCGGTAGGAGACGTTCCTCGCTCCTGCGACTTCACACACAGCGATGTGTGCTGCCGCAGGAGCGAGGAACAACATCGGACCATTGCGTCAGCGTAATTATGAATTACGCCGACGCTATACCGATGATACGATTACGACGCTTTTGCGCTCGTTAATCGTATCATCCAGCCTTTACACACTGCGATGTCGCATGCGATGCCGGAAGTGCGTCATTTTCAATTTGACCCCACCGACATCGCACCTGCGATGTCGCAGTGTGCAAAGTGCCCCTTACTGCCGGGAACTACGCCTCCTAGAGGAAGGATATACCCCTTGTCCCCTGCTGAAACACGGGCCATGTCTGCCTATATCACCGAGAGCCTGGCAAAGGGGTTCATTCGGAGATCTTCGTCCCCTGCCGGAGCAGGGTTTTTCTTCGTCAAGAAGAAGGAAGGTGATCTGCGCCCCTGCATTGACTACCGGGGATTAAACCAGATCACCGTGAAAAATAAATACCCTCTGCCACTCATCCTCGAACTATTCGATCGGCTCCGAGGAGCTCGTGTATTCACCAAGTTGGATCTCCGTGGGGCCTATAACCTGGTTCGCATTCGCTCTGGAGACGAATGGAAGACCGCATTCAACACTCGGGATGGGCACTACGAGTATTGTGTCATGCCCTTTGGTCTGTGTAATGCTCCGACAGTCTTTCAAGAACTGGTGAACGACGTGTTCAGAGACCTCCTCTATGTCTGTGTCGTGGTGTATCTGGACGACATCCTGGTCTTCTCTCCGGACCTACAGACCCACAGAGAGAACGTGCAGCTAGTACTCCAAAGGCTTAGAGAGAACCGCCTGTACGCCAAGTATGAGAAGTGCGTTTTTGAAAAGTCGTCTCTTCCCTTCCTGGGTTATGTAATCTCTGACACTGGCCTGCAGATGGACCCAGAGAAAGTGTCTTCCATCCTCAACTGGCCTCCTCCCTCCGGGCTGAAGGCCATCCAACGCTTCCTCGGCTTTGCAAACTATTATCGTCAATTCATCCCGCACTTCTCTGCCCTGACTGTGCCTCTCTCTGCCTTGACTAAGAAGGGAGCTAATCCTAAGGACTGGCCACCTGCGGCCGATGCCGCGTTCTGCTCTTTAAAACAGGCGTTTGCTTCTTCCCCGGTTCTCCATCGCCCTGAATTGAACCGACAGTTCACCAGGTGGATGCCTCCTCCTCAGGGGCCGGGGCAGTGTTAATGCAGAAATCCGCCACCGGGAGGATGGTCACTTGCGGATTCTTCTCCAAGAGCTTCTCGGCACCCGAACGCAACTACACCATCGGTGATCGAAAGCTACTGGCCATCAAGCTGGCCTTGGAGGAATGGCGCTACCTCCTGGAGGGAGCAGTATACCCTGTGATCATCTACACGGACCACAAGAATCTGGAGTACCTACGGTCAGCCCAAAGACTGAACCCGTGACAAGCCCGCTGGTCCTTGTTTTTTGCTCGATTTGATTTCCAACTCCATTTTCGGCCCGCGGATAAGAACGTGCGGGCAGACACCTTGTCTAGGTCCTTCGTGCCCGTAGAGCAGGAGGAGGAGACGTTCCAGCCCATCATCAGCCCCAGTAAAGTTATACCGCTGGCTCCTGTCACTCTGGCTCAGATTCCCCCTGGGAAGACCTATGTCTCAGATACTGACAAACAAAGAGTCCTACACTGGGGTCATGCCTCAAAAATCGCCGGCCATGCTGGTCAGAAGAAGACTTGGAGTACGATTGTCCGTCACTATTGGTGGCCATCCCTCCATAAAGACGTCGCAACCTTCGTCTCAGCCTGTCCATCTTGTGCCCGGAACAAGACACCCAAGCACCTGCCATATGGACGTCTTCTGCCTCTGCCCATTCCTTCCGTTCCGTGGCAACACATTGCAATGGACTTTATTACGGACTTACCCTTGTCCTCCGGACACACGGTCATATAGGTTGTGGTGGACCGTTTCTCAAAGATGGCTCACTTCGTTCCCATGGCCGGGCTGCTCTCTCCCCAGGAACTCGTTGACTCCTTCATGCAACACATATTCCGATTGCATGGCTTTCCTACACACATTGTGTCCGACAGAGGAACTCAGTTTACCTCGCGCTTCTGGAGGGCTCTCTGCAATCATCTGGGAGTAACCTTGGACTTTTCTTCGGCCTACCACCCTCAGTCGAATGGCCAAGTGGAACGGGTCAATCAGATCCTGACTTCCTTTCTGCGCCACTACGTCAACATCCATCACGACGATTGGTCCACGCTCCTTCCTTGGGCTGAATTCTCCCATAACCAGCACATCAGCGAGTCCACCTCCAGCTCTCCCTTCCAGGTCGTTTACGGACTTCAGCCTTCTGTCCCGTTGCCAGTATCCTCGGCTTCAGATGTCCCCGCTGCAGATGCCCTGGTCCGGGACTTCTCAGCTATATGGAACTCAGTCAAGACTTCCCTAGAGCGTGCTTCCTTGCAGATGAAGAGACATGCGGACAAGAGGCGCCTGGATCCCCCATGTTTCTCCCCAGGTGATCTAGTCTGGCTTGCATCCAAATATGTCCGACTGAAGTTACCATCGTACAAGTTGGGTCCTCGTTACATCGGGCCGTTTAAAGTCATCAGCAAGATTAATGCTGTCTCCTACAAGCTGCAGCTCCCGGCCACGATGCTTCCATGTCTCCTTGCTCAAGCCTGTTGTTCATGGTCCCTTCTCCGCTGGTCTCGGTACTTCTCCTCCTCCCATCGCTGACGATGACATCTATGCGGTAAGGGATATCGTGGCCATGAAGACCGTGCGAGGTCGCCAATTCTTCCTGGTGGACTGGGCGGGTTATGGTCCCGAGGATAGGTCCTGGGAGCCCCGGGAGAATGTTGGCACTCCTCTGATATGTGCCTTCCTGTCTCGGTTGCGGGGAGGGGGGCGTGGGGGAGGGGGTACTGTCACGCTCTCTGGTCCCCGTCGCCCGCTCCCCGGTTCCCGTGCCCCGCTCTCCGGTTCCCGACGGCGTCCCCTGCTCACCGCTCCGGTCCCGGCTTCCTCTTCCTTGCCTGCACCCTCCATGTGTCCTGCTCCCCGCTCCCGGCGCCCCTCTGTGACGCGGGACTCCCAGCCGTCACTCCTGCTTCCTCTGCACCGCTCCCTGTACTGGCTTCTGGCACACGGGCCTCGCGCATGCGCATTAGGGCGCGCGCACG
The DNA here is from genome assembly GCF_048569485.1 of Anomaloglossus baeobatrachus. NCBI lineage: Eukaryota > Metazoa > Chordata > Amphibia > Anura > Aromobatidae > Anomaloglossus > Anomaloglossus baeobatrachus. The sequence goes on along the minus strand of NC_134353.1, from coordinate 577,948,751 downwards.
GTCATTGACCCTCTCTTAAAGGGCCAGCACCTAGAAACAGGAAATTGCATAGACAGGTACAGGGTATATTAGGATTCTCTTTCCTGGTGGGCGGGGCCTGTTCTACGTGTTTAGTAAGCTAGGAGTTCAGGTCCCCGTATTGCTGTGTCCAGTATTAACCCCTGTCTGTCTCGCAGAGCCTGTCCTGCTACGCCAGCTGGTCCTGACCACGTCCGCTCCAGTACTCCTGACGGTCTTTGGCGGATGTTCCACCACCTCTTCAGCTCCGCCAGTCTCCAGTCCCTGGCTCCGTTTGGTGACCCGTCCTCTCGCTCAGCAGGTTCCGGATTCCGCCTGATCCTACAACCCGGCCTCGGACCCTGAGCCTCGTCACCCGGACTACCGTCTAGAACTCTGTGTTCCCAGCGACATCTACTTTACAGCTCTCATACGGACTGTCTTGCTACCAATAGTGCTTCGGCTGCCGTGCATCAAGGCCCTCTGGCAGGGTGACCGGTCTGGCTGCCTCACCAGGGGAACCCGGTGTACGGTCCAGTGTTTCCACCACCCGGACGTGACTTATTGTATATGTACATTGGAGTTATTGTACAAAGTCTCAAATGTGATAGCAAATACGTTGGCAACAAAACATAGATTTTAATATAAATGCAAGTACTGAAGTACCATCTGTAGTGCCTGGTCCTGGAACAGCGCCCCTGCATGCTCTGGCTCTCATGTCTCAGCAGGGGCACTGTTCTCCTCATCTGGCTGGCGGTGCAGTGCTTCACTTTCCTGCCCTGGGGCCTGCCGAGGCCACTTCCTGCTTCCAGGCCACACGCAGGCCTTCGGGGAGTGCCAGAAGGGTGTGCATGGAGCCACACCCCTTTCTTAAAGGGCCGGCATCCTATTACCCGGGAGTAATTTCTGAGGTCAGTAACCACCCTGAAGGTATTTAAGGCACTCCTACCTTAGGCAACGTTGCTCAGGCACCTCCCCTATCTGTAGTGCATTACTAGTTCTCAAGTCCTGTACTCGTTACTGTGTTTAGTCCGGCGTCTTGTGTTTTAGTACCAGTTACCCATACCTGCTGTGCCTCTTCCTAGAGTCTGCTACCATCACTCTCGTGCTGCCACGTCTGAGCTACCATTTCCTCTGTGCTGCCACGTCTGAGCTACCATCATCTCCGTGCTGCCATTTCTGAGCTACCATCACCTCTGTGCTGCCACGTCTGAACTACCATCACCTCCATGCTAGACTTCAGATTCCTTCCTGTCCGTAAGAGCCGATACCACTGGTCCTGCTAGTCATGCACTTTGGCCCTCTGGGGCTGCGCCTGACAATCCTGTATAGGGGTTAGCTCGAGGTTAGCTCCTCTAGGGGAATCCGGTGTATGGCTTAATGGGTCCACTCCTGGAAGTTCACCGCTCCTCGGCAACTGTAACACAATCCCTTAGTTTTTAAGTGCAAATTAGAACCAATGCCTAATTAAAGTATAGCCAATAATGCTGTGAATCACAATTTTCTATGGGATAATGCTGTATACAAATGAACATACAGGGTTATAAGTAAGAACACATAATAGGGGGTTATTCTTTGGTGGTCTTCAATAGCTATATTAACAAATGTCCCTGTGAATCTTAATATTTACTGTATGCCTATATAATGTGTTTGCACATTCTACGATTCATGCTTATATACTGTGCTTCCCACTATTTTGTGCTTATATGCTGTGATTGGTTACTTTTGTGCATTTTCACCCTATTGCAACCATATACAATATCAATGAGTTGTTGTTGTCTACCAAATATATACTATTTGTGAGGCCCTGTCATTAAAATGTCTTCATGCACTGGCACTTTAGATGGTACTGTCTGTATGATAATACTGTCTGCAGTCTATTAGGCTCATGTTGCACATCACACCTTAATATTCTAACAGGGACTCATATTTAGATTCATTTATACTTGTCTGGCCTCTTCTGTAATTCCTGGATATCAGAGCCTATAACCATTCCATCATGTTGCAATCACCTAATGCTCTAGCACTTTAGTTAACTTCAGTGAAACCTGAATGTCCAGTTTTGACCTTATGACAAGTCGATTTCAAGCTTGTAAATTGCACACATTACAGTGATATTTATGCATATTCACTCATGTCCAATACCATCCTATACACAATCCAACATAAGAAAACAAACAGCTCACCACACCTGTAATGTGTTCCCAGGGTGCTTGGCAGCTGGAGAAGAGCTTGTCAATATAATCCAGTAAGAGAAAAGCCAGTACTTTGTCCTTCTTGAGAAACTCCATGTTTATCATTATTTTATTCCATACCTGCTAAAACCATAGCTATGATAAGAAAGTTTACTTCCGAAACGCGTCAGTTGTTTTGTTACAGGATCTGGGATCTGTGTTCGGTGGTTTTAGCACATATGGAATAAAATTACAATAAATACATAGTTTCTCATCAAGGATGGAGTGCCGGCTTTTCTTTTACTGGATCCTATACATAACATAATATTGAGAATTCATCTAAAAACCTTCAATGTTAATAACGTGACACTTACCATAACAACTATGTGACAACAATTAGCTTGTATATGTGCCAAAATACACAGAGAACAAACTACAAGTTCTGCCATCTCTCTGCAATATAAGGCTACAATGTTGCACTTATGAAAACCTCATGTATAATTTAATATAATTAGTAATTACTCCCTATTGACTTTACAAAAACTAGCAAATGTTAACTTCTGCGAGGAGTCATTTCAGTTTCTCCATTGTTTATGGAACTGCTTAGAATAACTGGAAAGAACAACCTCAACATCTAAAGTGCCTAATGTGAAAGTTTGTTCTGAACATCAGTAACCTTCATCTAGAATACAAAATAGTGTAAGAAATAAAGCTAGTATCGAGTGTGAATGTGAGCCCCTTGAGCTATATGAAACAATATGTAAGGGAGTATTCATACTTAGCTTTTTTCAAGATATTTAAATAAAAAAAAGTCTCCAAAAACCACAAGGACTTCAAAACCCACAAGATATTATTAAACATTTGGAGAGTTTCTGAACTGAAAACTCTACAAAAAAAGCACTGTGTGATTACACCTAAGACATTCAGGCCCAATTCATCAAAAGTGGTGTTCTGGTGTTTTACTGTAAATGCCAATCTTGATGAATAGTGTGCTGGAGTAGGATGCGCCTATTTCATTAAAGGGAATCTGTCACCAGTTTTTTCGGTATTAAACGAAAAGTATCACCTTCTGCAGCTCCTGGGCTGCATTCTAGGAAGGTGCACCTTGTTGCTGACTCCCCTTTCAGACACCAGAAATAACTTTATAAAATCTGACTGCCACGTATGCTAATAACCTGTTCGGGTCAGATGGGCGTGCTAATTTTCAGCTCCTGTCCCTCCTTCTGGTCTTGTTCGCCGTCTTTTTTTCATGATTGACGTGATGACGCCTCCATCATCATCCACGTTGCTCTGCCAAATCTCACACCTGTGCAGATTTCCTGGCTAGAGCATATATACAGTACAGACCAAAAGCTTGGACACACCTTCTCATTCAAAGAGTTTTCTTTACTTTTAGGACTCTGAAAATTGTAGATTCACATTGAAGGTATCAAAACATGTGGAATGAAATACTTAAAAAAGTGTGAAACAACTGAAAATATGTCTTATATTCTAGGTTCTTCAAAGTAGCCACCTTTTGCTTTCCTTGCTACTTTGCACACTCTTGGCATTCTCTTGATGAGCTTCAAGAGGTAGTCACCGGAAATGGTTTTCCAACAGTCTTGAAGGAGTTCCCAGAGATGCTTAGCACTTGTTGGCCCTTTTGCCTTCACTCTGCGGTCCAGCTCACCCCAAACCATCTCGATTGGGTTCAGGTCTGGTGACTGTGGAGGCCAGGTCATCTGGCGTAGCACCCCATCACTGTCCTTCTTAGTCAAATAGCCCTTACACAGCCTGGAGGTGTGTTTGGGGTCATTGTCCTGTTGAAAAAGAAATGATGGTCCAACTAAACGTAAACCGGATGGAATAGCATGCCGCTGCAAGATGCTGTGGTAGCCATGCTGGTTTAGTATGCCTTCAATTTTGAATAAATCCCCAACAGTGTCACCAGCAAAGCACCCCCACACCGTCACACCTCCTCCTCCTTGCTTCACGGTGGGAACCAGGCATGTAGAGTGCATCCGTTCACCTTTTCTACAAAGACACGGTGGTTGGATCCAAAGATCTGAAATTTGGACTCATCAGACCAAAGCACAGAGTTCCACTGGTCTAATGTCCATTCCTTGTATTCTTTAGCCCAAACAAGTCTCTTCTGCTTGTTGTCTGTCCTTAGCAGTGGTTTCCTAGCAGCTATTTTACCATGAAGACCTGCTGCACAAAGTCTCCTCTTAACAGTTGTTCTAGAGATGAGAAGGTGTGTCCAAACTTTTGGTCTGTACTGTATATACAGTGCCTTGCGAAAGTATTTGGCCCCCTTGAATTTTTCAACCTCTTACCACATTTCAGGCTTCAAACATAAAGATAAAAAATGTATTGTTACGGTGAAGAATCAATAACAAGTGGGACACAATTGTGAAGTTGAACGATATTTATTGCTTATTTTAAATTTTTGTAAAAAATAAAAAACTGAAAATTGGGGCGTGCAATATTATTCTGCCCCTTTACTTTCTGTGCAGGAAACTCACTCCAGAAGTTCATTGAGGAGCTCTGAATAATCCAATGTTGTCCTAAATGACTGATGATTATAAATATAATCCACCTGTGTGTAATCAAGTCTCCGTATAAATGCACCTGCTCTGTGATAGTCTCAGTGTTCTGTTTAAAGCACAGAGAGCATCATGAAGACCAAGGAACACAACAGGCAGGTCTGTTATACTGTTGTGGAGAAGTTTAAAGCTGGATTTGGTTACAAAAAGATTTCCAAAACTTTAAATATCCCAAGGAGCACTGTGCAAGCGATCATATTGAAATGGAAGGAGTATCATACCACTGCAAATCTACCAAGACCTGGCTGTCCATCCAAACTTTCATCTCAAACAAGAAGACTGATCAGAGATGCAGCCAAGAGGCCCATGATCACTCTGGATAAACTACAGAGATCTACAGCTGAGGTGGGAGAGTCTGTCCATAGGACAACAATGAGTCGTACACTGCACAAATCTGGCCTTTATGGAAGAGTGGCAAGAAGAAAGCCATTTCTCAAAGATATCCATAAAAAGTGTCATTTAAAGTTTGCCACAAGCCACCTGGGAGACACACCAAACATGTGGAAGAAGGTGCTCTGGTCAGATGAAACCAAAATCAAACTTTTTCGGCACAATGCCAAACGATATGTTTGGCATAAAAGCAACACAGCTCATCACCCTGAACACACCATCCCCACTGTCAAACATGGTGGTGGCAGCATCATGGTTTGGACCTGCTTTGCTTCAGCAGGGACAGTCCCTGGTTAAATGGTTAAAATTGATGGGAAGATGGATGAAGCCAAATACAGGACCATTATTGAAGAAAACCTGTTGGAGTCTGCAAAAAACCTGAGACTGGGAAGGAGATTTGTCTTTCAACAAGACAATGATCCAAAACATAAAGCAAAATCTACAATGGAATGGTTCACAAATAAAGGTATCCAGGTGTTAGAATGACCAAGTCAAAGTCCAGACCTGAATCCAATTGAGAATCTGTGGAAAGAGCTGAAAACTGCTGTTCACAAACGCTCTCCATCCAACCTCACTCAGCTCCAGCTGTTTGTAAAGGAAGAATGGGCAAGAATTTCAGTCTCTCGATGTGCAAAACTAATAGAGACATACCCCAAGTGACTTGCTGCTGTGATCGCAGCAGAAGGTGGCGCTACAAAATATTAACTTAAAGGGGATGAATAATATTGCACGCCCCACTTTTCAGTTATTTCTTTTTTATAAAAGTTTAAATAAGCAATACATTTTGTTCAATTTCACAATTGTGTCCCACTTGTTGATTCGTCACCATAAAATTTAAAATTTTTATGTTTGAAGCCTGAAAAGGTTGCAAAATTCAAGGGGGCCGAATAATTTCGCAAGGCACTGTATATACTATATATATATAGATATAAGAGCTGTTGTGATTACTCGTGGTTACTCGCTGATTCAGCCACCCGTACATTACCACACGCGGCTCCGCCTCCGCACATTATCACACACGGCTTCACCCCCGCACATTATCACACACGGCTCCGCCCCCCGCACATTACCACACGCAGCTCTGCCCATGCACATTAAACATGCGGCTCTGCCCTTCCACATTACACACGTGGCTCTGCTACATCCACACTCTAAATCTCTCCTGACACTACACATAAACTTCACCTCATCCAGCACCATGACTACCAGCACAGCAGAGTCCTGCATACACTGAGGAGCTGATCATGTGACCCCTGACTCCTCCCCTCCATGTGACATCATCACAGGTCCTGTAAGCACCGTCACAAATCCTGTTGTGTACATTGCACACTCATACATCTCAAGCTGAGCTGATTCAGCCAATGACAGACAAAGGCCGCGTAATGCTAAATTGCAACACCCAGCATTTTTCACATCACGTTTTCGTTGATGTCCTGCAGCCAGGTCCAGGTGTGATCAATAACCATATATATATATATATACTAGAAGGTGGCCCGATTCTACGCATCGGGTATTTTAAAATTTACGTATTGTGTAGTTCATGTATGATTTTTGTTATATATATATATATATATATATATATAGATGCTGTTGTGTGTAGTTACCAAGTGTTTGTGTAGGGCGCTGTACATGTTCTGGGTGTGGTCTGGGTGTGGCGGGGGGTGAGAGCGGTGTTGTATGTGTGTTGCGTGTGTTGCGTTGTTTGTGGAGCGATGTGTGTCTGTAGCGTTGTGTGTGTGTGTGTGTTGCGTGGTTTGTGTGTGTGTGGTGTGTTTTGGGGGGAGGTATGTTTTGTGCAATGTGTGTGTTGTGCAGTATGTGCGTATATTTGTGTGTGCGGCGTTGTCTGTGTGTGTGGGTGTCTGTGTATGGCGGTGTTTGGGGTTCCCAGTGTGTGTGTGGTGTGTTGTGTGTGTGTGTTGGGGGGAGGTGTGCACCTCCCATCGTGCTCCATCCCCCATGCTGCGCACCCCCCATCGTGCCCCATCCCCCATGCTGCGCACCCCCCATCGTGCTCCATCCCCTATGCTGCGCATTCCCCATCGTGCTCCATCCCCGATGCTGCGCACCCCCCATCGTGCTCCATTCCCCATGCTGTGCACTCCCCATCGTGCTCCATCCCCCATGCTGCGCACTCCCCATCGTGCTCCATCCTCCATGCTGCGCACTCCCCATCGTGCTCCATCCCCCATGCTGCGCACCCCCCATCGTGCTACATCCCCCATGCTGCGCACCCACCATCGTGCTACATCCCCCATGCTGCGCACCCCATCGTGCTCCATCCCCCATGCTATAATAGTTCTCCTATTATACTCAGAGGGGAGTATAATAGGAGGACTATAATAGGAGGAGTAGTCCTGGGGGGAGAGGAGTATAATGCCGGCTCCCTGCACATGTGTACCGGGAGCCGGTGTACGCTGGTAACTATGATACACATCGGGTAACTAAGGGACCTTAGTTACCCGATGTGTATAATGGTTACCAGCGTACACCGGCTCCGTCACAATCCCAGCAGCGCAAGGTTATGTCTGGCGATGCGTGCGGAGGGCCGGGGCGAGCGGCCAATCGATGCGGAGGGCGGGGCCAGGCCGAGGTGAGCGACCAATCCGTGGGGGGGCGGAGCCGAGGCGAGGCGAGCGGCCAATCAGCTTTGTGTCACCGTAAGGACACAATTTTGGAGCAAGACAGACAGACAGACAGACAGACAGAATAAGGCAATTATATATATAGATATATATATATATATATATATATATATATATATATACAGTTAGGGCCAGAAATATTTGGACAGTGACACAAGTTTTGTTATTTTAGCTGTTTACAAAAACATGTTCAGAAATACAATTATATATATAATATGGGCTGAAAGTGCACACTCCCAGCTGCAATATGAGAGTTTTCACATCCAAATCGGAGAAAGGGTTTAGGAATCATAGCTCTGAAAATGCATAGCCTCCTCTTTTTCAAGGGACCAAAAGTAATTGGACAAGGGACTTTAAGGGCTGCAATTAACTCTGAAGGCGTCTCCCTCGTTAACCTGTAATCAATGAAGTAGTTAAAAGGTCTGGGGTTGATTACAGGTGTGTGGTTTTGCATTTGGAAGCTGTTGCTGTGACCAGACAACATGCGGTCTAAGGAACTCTCAATTGAGGTGAAGCAGAACATCCTGAGGCTGAAAAAAAAGAAAAAATCCATCAGAGAGATAGCAGACATGCTTGGAGTAGCAAAATCAACAGTCGGGTACATTCTGAGAAAAAAGGAATTGACTGGTGAGCTTGGGAACTCAAAAAGGCCTGGGCGTCCACGGATGACAACAGTGGTTGATGATCGCCGCATACTTTCTTTGGTGAAGAAGAACCCGTTCACAACATCAACTGAAGTCCAGAACACTCTCAGTGAAGTAGGTGTATCTGTCTCTAAGTCAACAGTAAAGAGAAGACTCCATGAAAGTAAATACAAAGGGTTCACATCTAGATGCAAACCATTCATCAATTCTAAAAATAGACAGGCCAGAGTTAAATTTGCTGAAAAACACCTCATAAAGCCAGCTCAGTTCTGGAAAAGTATTCTATGGACAGATGAGACAAAGATAAACCTGTATCAGAATGATGGGAAGAAAAAAGTTTGGAGAAGAAAGGGAACGGCACATGATCCAAGGCACACCACATCCTCTGTAAAACATGGTGGAGGCAACGTGATGGCATGGGCATGCATGGCTTTCAATGGCACTGGGTCACTTGTGTTTATTGATGACATAACAGCAGACAAGAGTAGTCGGATGAATTCTGAAGTGTACCGGGATATACTTTCAGCCCAGATTCAGCCAAATGCCGCAAAGTTGATCGGACGGCGCTTCATAGTACAGATGGACAATGACCCCAAGCATACAGCCAAAGCTACCCAGGAGTTCATGAGTGCTAAAAAGTGGAACATTCTGCAATGGCCAAGTCAATCACCAGATCTTAACCCAATTGAGCATGCATTCACTTGCTCAAATCCAGACTTAAGACGGAAAGACCCACAAACAAGCAAGACCTGAAGGCTGCGGCTGTAAAGGCCTGGCAAAGCATTAAGAAGGAGGAAACCCAGCGTTTGGTGATGTCCATGGGTTCCAGACTTAAGGAAGTGATTGCCTCCAAAGGATTCGCAACAAAATATTGAAAATAAAAATATTTTGTTTGGGTTTGGTTTATTTGTCCAATTACTTTTGACCTCCTAAAATGTGGAGTGTTTGTAAAGAAATGTGTACAATTCCTACAATTTCTATCAGATATTTTTGTTCAAACCTTCAAATTAAACGTTACAATCTGCACTTGAATTCTGTTGTAGAGGTTTCATTTCAAATCCAATGTGGTGGCATGCAGAGCCCAAGTCGCGAAAATTGTGTCACTGTTCAAATATTTCTGGACCTAACTGTATATATATTAGCTGTTCCCAGCCAGCTAACACTCGGCACGCCCATTCCTTGTAATTAACGCTGCTAGTGATTAATTAAACTAAAGTTAATAATAACAACATTCAGTAGCGTTGAAGTGGTTGAATTATGTGTATAGGAAGTTGATAATTGTCAACTGGCAATGAAAACATAACTTGAAAAATGCTGGGAATTGCAATTTAGCATTACTCGGCCTTTGTCTGTCATTGGCTGAATCAGCTCAGCTTGAGATGTGTGAGTGTGCAATTCCCAGCATTTTTCACGTCACATTTTCGTTGCCAGTTGACAATTATCAACTTCCTTTACAAGTAATTCAACCACTTTCTATGCTACTGAATGTTGTCATTATTAACTTTAGTTTAATTAATCACCAGCAGCGTTAATTACAAAGGAATGGGCATGACTAGCACTAGCTGGCTTGAAACAGCTAATATATATATATACTAGCTGTAGTACCCGGGCGTTGCCCAGGATAGTAACTATCTCTCTGTCTCTCTCCCAGTCTCTGTCTGTGTGTCGCTGTCTGTCTGTCTCTCTGTCTGTGCCTTTTTTTGTCTGTCTGTGTCTATATCTCTGTCTGTCTGTTTCTATCTCTCTGTATTTGTATCAGTCTATCTGTCTCCATCTCTGTGTGTGTCTGTCTCTCTCTATCTCTCTGTCTGTCTCTATGTGTGTGTCTGTTTGTCTCTCTCTTTCCACGTCTGTCTCTTTCCCCGTCTGTCTCTTTCCAGGTCTTTCTCTTTTCAGGTCTGTATCTTTCCAGGTCTGTCTCTTTCCAGGTCTGTCTCTTTGCCAGTTTGTCTCTTTGCCCATCTGTCTCTTTGCGCGTCCTTCTCTTTGCCCCTCTGTCTCTTTGTTTGTCTGTCTCTTTGCCTGTCTGTCTCTTTCCAGGGCTATCTCTTTGCCCGTCTGTCTCTTTGCCCGTCTGTCTCTTTGCCCGTCTGTCTCTTTGCTCGTCTGTCTCTTTACCCGTCTGTCTCTTTGTCTGGCTGTCTTTTTACCTGGCTGTCTCTTTCCAGGGCTGTCTCTTTCCCGGTCTGTTTCTTTCCAGGGCTGTCTCTTTCCCCGTCTGTCTCTTTCCCGGTCTGTTTCTTTCCAGGGCTGTCTCTTTCCCCATCTGTCTCTTTCCCCATCTGTCTCTTTCCCTGTCTGTCTCTTTCCAGGTCTGTCTCTTTGCCCGTCTGTCTTTTTGCCGGGCTGTCTCTTTGCCTGGCTGTCTCTTTGTCCGTCTGTCTCGTTCCAGGTCTGTTTCTTTGCCAGTCTGTGTCTTTACCAGTCTGTTTCTTTGCCCGTCTGTCTCTTTCCAGGTCTATCCCTTTGCCCATCTGTCTCTTTGCCCATGTGTTTCTTTGCCCGTCTGTCTCTTTGCCTGGTTATCTCTTTCCAGGTCTGTCTCTTTGCCCGTCTGTCTCTTTGCCCATCTGTCTCTTTGCCCGTCTCTTTCCAGGTCTGTCTCTTTCCAGGTCTGTCTCTGTCTCTTTCCACGTCTGTCTCTTTCTGTCTCTTTCTATCTGTCTCACCACCGACATCTTATTACCTCACACATAAGCTTCTTATATTATATCAGTTTATTTTGCTCCTGCTATTAATAGCCTGCAGCTCCCACCTATTCAGTTTAATGGAGACAGGATTTTTGAGAGTAACTGTAAAGGACGGGGTTAATTTTTCCCGTCAAAACATAATCTATGACGTTCCCTGTGTCACATGGGGCGTCTGTGCAAAATTTCATGATTGTAAATGCGACGGTGCAAATTCCTTTAGCAGACATACACACACACATACATACACTGAGCTTTATATATTATAAATATATATATATATACATAACTATCTATCTATATATATATATACTGTATATATATATATATATATATATATATATATATATATATACTGTGTGTATATATATATATATATATATATATATATGGATATATATATATATATATATAAATGTAACTTAAATGTTTGAGTGTCATGGTGCAATATCTGAGTATTCAGGGCCCTACTTTAAAAACTTTTGCCCAGTGCCCCACTTTGTCTAAAACCGGCCCTCATTGTGCCTCAGCTGCTGCACCTAGTAAACAGTGCTACATTGTTAGAATCAGTGCGTCAAATTTCGTGAAAAGGTTATTACCCACGGAACTGAAAAAACATACAAGGGTCACATAATCACAATTAGGCTTTCAAAACTCCTAGACACATAGAGCTACTAATGGTAATTGCTTCAATATATGGCGTGATTATGACCCCACGATAATATGAGATCACGTCAGGTCAGCTTAGCATGCACACATGACTTCATGTTCAACTTAAAAACAACAACATAAATAGCATAATTATAGGAAAGAGGTTGAAATCCCAGTCTAAGTACAAATAAAGATGGGTTATGTAAGACATAGTAAATTATATCTCTATTAATAGTCTGCAAAGTAAGCAAGGAGTCAGCTGACCAAATAATAAAGGGTTAGAAATTGATAATATAAGATTGCTTAATTATACTGTCTTCAATGATACCTGGCACTGTATGCTACTTAACAATTAGAAAGTCTGACCAAAACAAATACATAGAGACAAGATAATGCAGTTCTATCACGTGTAAACTAATGTATATACTTATGCCCAAAATGACAAAAGTATTCTAAGAGTGATACCCAAGAAGTTATAATTGCAAGCCTTCAGAACACAAAGGCCCCTTCATCAGGCAGGCTTACAAATGAATTACTGAGTCAAACACACAACATTGAAGAGTTCCTATGAGTAAGGGTCTTTATGACCTGAAACGCGTAAGGCTGTTCTGATTTTAAACATGTATGTTTTTAACATGTTTTGTGATTAAAGGATGTCTTAATTTTCACTGAAGACTTTACTACGGGTGCTGGATTACCACTTACTCTTATTTAGATTATCTTCTGCAGGGGTGGACCGCACCTTGTCTTCATCCGTGCACCCTAGGTGGTTTGGATCACATGGCTATGGTAGCCTGAAGTTTACTCCCTTTCACTTGGAATTTGCTAAGACTTTTAAATCTGTCATACTGTGTGCTGGTCCTGTGACAGGTTTAAAATTAAAAATTGATGTGGGAAATCTAAAAATGATAATGCAAAAAATGTGTTAAAAAATTAAAGATTAAAGGAAATCTGTCAGCAAGTTTTTGCTATGTAAACTGAGGACAGCTTGCTGTAGGAGTTACAAAATAGAATCCAACAATGTGTCACATGTCAAGCTTCTGTGCTGTTTACTTAAACTGAGTGTTTTATCACTAGGACATTATCATTGCTGTGACTAGCTGGCTCGTGCCATGTTGTCTGACTCCACCCCCTCTTGTGATTAGCAGCTCACTGTTTATAGACAGTGAACATACAGAACTGGACAAAGATGGAAAAATCCAGCAACTAGAAATAGTTGGTTAATTTTAAAACATAACTTTAATGTTCTCTATTAAAACAATTCCATAAAGTGTGTAGACAAAAAAACCCCTCCATCTATGCGTTTCGAGCAAAAGGAAATCATGACAAAGTTAAAATACAAAAGATGAGAATTTATATAGTACACTCCTCACCTTAAGTGAATTAGGGGTGGAGATTGGACACATACAACTCAATTAGTAGATTAAAAAAACCTGAATAAATACCTGCTCACACTATAACAATAGTATTGATAAATGTCTGTTTATGAAATAAACTATTGCATTGAATAAATAAAGCAAATGAAAATATATTACATATATATATATAATATATATAATAATGTATAATATACATACTAAATAAAGATACAATTACCTATAAAATATGTACAGTATATGAAGCACTCACGCACATTATATATATATATATATAATATATAAAGCTCAGTATGTGTGTGTGTGTGTGTGTGTGTATGTGTGTATGTCCGCTAAAGGAATCCGCCCCATCGCATTTACAATCACGAAATTTTGCACAGACACTCCATGTAACTCAGGGAACGTCATAGACTATGTTTGGGTGGAAAGATTTAACCCCGTGCTTTCCAGTTACGTTACAAAATCCTACAGCTATTAAACTGAATGGAGCTGGGAGCTGCAGGCTATAAATAGCATCTGTCAGTGGTTGCTATAGGAAGAAAATAAACTGTTAGTATAAGATAGGATAGACGGATAAAGAGAGACAGAAAAAGACAGACAGTCAGAGAGACAGACTGGGTAAAGAGACAGCCCGGGAAAGAGACAGCTGGGCAAAGAGACAGCCCGGGAAAGAGACAGCCTGGGAAAGAGACAGCCCGAGAAAGAGACAGCCCGGCAAAGAGACAGCCCGAGAAAGAGACAGCCCGGCAAAGAGATAGCTTGGCAAAGAGACAGCCGGGCAAAGATACAGCCCTGGAAAAGAGACAGCCCTGGAAAAGAGACAGCCCGGGAAAAGAGACAGCCCGGAAAAAGAGACAACCCGGGAAAAGAGACAGCCCAGGAAAAGAGACAGCTCGGGAAAGAGACAGCCCGGAAAAGAGACAGATGCCCAAAGAGACAGCCCTGAAAAGAAGCAGCCAAGCAAAGAGGCAGCCGCGCAAAAGACAGCCGGGCAAAGAGACAGATGCCCAAAGAGACTGCCCTGAAAAGAGACAGCCCGGGAAAGAGACAGCCCAGGAAAGAGACAGCCCGGGAAAGAGACAGCCCTGAAAAGAGGCAGCCGGGCAAAAAGACAGACAGACAGATACAGAGATTGAGACAGATAGACTGATGCAAATAGAGAGAGATAGAAACAGACAGACAAGGAAAGAGACAGACAGACAGCGACACACAGACAGAGACTGGGAGAGAGACAGAGAGACAGTTAGGCTATGTTCGCGCGTTGCGTTTTTTACCACGTTTCTGCAGCGTTTTTAGCGGCAGCGTTTTTGCGCTAAAACGCATGCGTTTTTGATTGCCAGCAAAGTCTATGGGAAAAGCTGAAATCCTGTCTGCACTTTGCTTTTTTTTCAGCAGCGTTTAATTTGCATATTTGTGGTCAAAAACCATGCTGAAAAAGAAGCAGCATGTCAGTTGTTTTTGCCATTTCTGCAGCGTTTCCTTAACATTGGAGTCAATGAGAAATGGTAAAACGCAACCAAAATCAACTTTCCTGCGTTTTTCATGCTTTTTACCTGCTTTTCCACTGCGTTTTTGGCTTCAAAAACGCATGCTTTTCTGGCCAAAAATTAATGGGTTCTAATGTTCCTTTACACATACACAATAACCGAAAATTTAAATGATAAAAAATATTAAACTTTACCTATTTTTCTGTTAAAATGTGCATAACCGCTATTATTTCATTAAAATTGATAATGTTCCATATATTTTTATTTAAAGTTAATTTTATCCTTTTTTTCTCTTTTTTCATTCTTTTTGACTATTCCAACTTTATTTCTCAGTGTCTTGATCTACAAAACACATCTGCAGAAACGCAGGTGAAAACGTAGGTAAAAAGCGCTGAAAACGCACTAAAAACGCGGTAAATACGCATGCGTTTTTAGCGCTAAAAAATGGCCAAAAGCCATTTGGTCAAAAACCAAGGGAAGGAAAACGTGCAGAATAAACTGCAGGTACTCCGACGCAACGTGCACACATAGCCTTAATATCCCGGGCAACGCCCGGGTACTACAGCTAGTATATATATAATTGAACTATCCACTAGGAACAGACTTCATTTGTGAAGAGCAACATATTTTCAATATAGAAACAAATAGCACAGTATACATCTGAATATTCACCTCAAACAAACGAACTAGAAGAAGTGAAGACCAGAAAAAAATAAAATAACAAAATATCTCAGAAAGAAAGTGCGCCGCTCTGGTTGGAACACAGTCATTGATTTGGAGAACATTGAAGTCAGTGGGAGAGAGGACTTCCATGATGATGTGATCACTCCTAATCAAGGCACAGACAGACCAAGCAGATCCATGAAAAACAGTCAGCAAACCGCACCCAGGTAAGTAAGATAATGTTCTTCACTTCTTTGGAGTTTTTTTTCTTTCATGTATAAATTTAGATAAGCTCTCTACAACCAGGCGTCTGACTGCCGTTTCATCTCAGCTATTATGTCCACGCATTCAGCTTTGGTACAACCTGGTGCCTGCCTGCCATCACACACATATGGCTTTGTTACTCTAAGGTGCCTAACTGCCAACTCAACTTTACAAATCATAAGTACTGCCCACATTCTCAGTTTTACTACTGCAAGGTACCTGTCTGCTGATTCAGCTTAGGTGCTTTTCACTGTTGGATGTATAATTTGCTCTAGTAATTTAAAGCGCACCAATCACCAGGATTTTTCTATATAAGCTAAAGCCAGTGCTATACTGGCACTTTCAGGCTGATTCTCTACATACTTGTAGTGGTCAGCTAGTATGTATAGGTTTTGAAACACAAGCAAGTAAAGTTTATAAAATCATCCTCTTGTTGAGTGACAGCAGCTGCCGATCAACCCCGTGGGTTGCGGAGAAGGATGTTGGCACAGCCTGTTGATGGGGCTCCCGGGGCAGTGAGATGGGATCCCCTCCATGGGTAGGGGAGGTGTAGTCCTGGGGCCCACGGGTCGTACACGGGAGTGTACACTGCTGGAGGTGGCACGCCGGACCGGACTGGGGGACAGTGGTGTACTCACAGTTCAATAATTTCACACAAGTCCAGTAGTAAACCAAGTTGTCAGTGGCCGGCTGCCCTTGGAGGGTGCATTCTGGTCCCGCACCCAGATTGATGAACAGATATCTCTTCCTTCTGCACTTTGTGTTTCCTTCTCTTTTGGATGACTTTGCATGGAATGGAGATGTCCACTCCCAGTTCTATTTGTGTTGGGAGCTGTGGCCCGCGAAAGCTGACCCTTGGGATTTCAATGGGTTCTTGGCGGACACCCTATCCCCCGCGTTGGGCTTCCGTTTCACTCTATTTGGGCAGTAAATTGGAACAATGTCTGAAACCTTGTCCCTGGCTGGTTAATTGGAGAGGGACTTGCAACCTTCCTCGCCCTAGGGTCCAGGCACCCTGACTGTGCACGGCCTCCGGACCGGATTCCCGCTGTCGGTACCGGCGGGCTACAACCCTGCCCCAGTCCACTTTAGGTCTCCTGCGACCGGATCTCTGTCGCCTGTGGCTCTGCTCACCGTCTGCCACCTAGCCAAGTAGTCCAAGGGCCACTACCCCTGACTACCACTGCAAAGTCTGCACTTGACTCCTTCTTCACTTCAACTCCACTCCACTCACCTGACTCTTGACTGAACTGAACTTCACTCACTTAACTCACTGACGTGTTCCTGCCTCTGACACCTCAGGACCCCTAGGTGGGTGTTCTCATTCGCCTGATCCCGCCCACTGGTGTGTCCCTATTATCATGAGGGGGTGGCTAGGGTTTAATGACTGTGTGTTACTCCTAAGTGCGGGTTTCTAATGGTAACAAGGAGAATGTACACATCTGTGACTACCTGGTTTTGCCAGGGCATCACAAAGACATTTGTTAGAAGGGGCTAAACATAAAGTGACAGTCTTAACCGACCATAAAAACCTGCTGTATGTTGACGCCGCCAAATGTCTAAACACAAAACAAGCCCAGTGTGCCCTTTTTTTTGCCTGATTTGACTTATGTGACTTATCTCCCTGGATCTAAGAATGGGAAGACTGATGCTTTGTCACATAGCTTTGTTCCAGAGTTGAGGGATTAAAATCTGGTTAAGATTCTTAGTGAAGGGTTGGTGGTGGGTGCTCTGGGAATTGACCTCAGACAGCGCAAACAAGAGGTGCACCAAAGGAATTGCCTATGAACATCTTTTTGTACCATCCTCTAGACACAGAGATATTATTACTGAAGTGAATGATTCTGTGTGTGGTTCTTCTGCCACTTGGAAAGCTATTTTGAAGGCCTTTTGGTGGTAGAACACTCATAAGGATATTTATGAATATATTCGCAAATGCAGAGTTTGTGCCAGGGCTAAAGCTTCTCGCCAGTCCACGGTGGGTTTTCCCTTACCCAACAAGGTCCTGTCTCAGTCCATGGACTGATCTACCTAATTATGTTGGCAATACTGTAGTGTGAGTGGCCTTGGTCTATTTCAGCAAGATGATTCATTTGGTTCCGCTTCAATGATTGTCTATGGTTAAAAGTCTAGCTACATTATTCGTTTTGCATATTGTGAAATTACATAGAGTGCCTAAGAACATTATTTCCAATAGAGAGTTCAGTTTTTTGCTATCTTTTGGAGTAGTTTTTTCTCCAGATTGGGCATTAAATTTTCATTCTCCTCAAGTTATCATCCCGAGAACAATGGACAGACAAAAAAGATGAACAAAGAGGTAGAACAGTATTTAAGATGGGGTTTTTTTTCATTGAATCAGGACTGGGTGGATTATTTGCCTCTTGCTGAGTTTGCTCTCAATAATCACATTTCTACAGCTACCGGTACCTCGCCCTTTTTTTCTGCTGCATGGGTTTTCATTTCGTTTTAGAAAATGTTCTGGTTTGCAGTCTTCTGTTTGCTTAAACTATGGAGGGAGGTTGAAAAACGTCTTACGGTAACTCATGACCGGACCAAGAGAACTGTGAACCGCAGACGTAGAAGGGCTCTTGTCTTTAGAGTGTGAGAATTTGTCTTTTTATCCTCAAAAAAATTTATACCTTAAAGTACCATCTAAGAAATTTACTCCAAAATGTATTAGTCCGTATAAGGTAATTAAAATTTGTAGTACTGTGAAGGTCAAACTCCAACTCCTGGTGGCATGGAGAATCAATAATTTCTTCTATTCTTCCTAAACAGGTTTGAGGGGATGCCTGGATCTCAGGTCATAATTGAGGTGGATTTGCAGAAGGATCGGGAATATGAGGTGCAGCGAGTACTGGATGATAGACGCCAGTTGCAGTATCTTGCTAAATACAAGGGCTATGTGCTGATCGTCTGATAAAAGAGTTTTATCAGCAATGTCAGAGGATGGGTATTTTGGATGGTCCAGTGCTTTTCTCTCTGCACTTGGCCACAATCAGGTTCGGTCACTTCCCTGGTTCTGAACACTTTGTGCATTCATTGTTTCTCTACCAACAAGTGCTTCTAATGCTGTAATTAGTCTGCCCCATCACCCTGCGGGTGTAACTATTTAAAGCTTCCCTGGGCTTCCATTTCCCGCCGGTGCCATTTCCGAAGTGGACCCTGCTTGGAACTACAGCCTGTCTACCTAGTGTTTCTCCTGGCAGATTACTACTTTTGATTACCTTACTTTTATTCTGCACCTTTCTCTGGATTCTTAAGGTGGTACATTGAACATCTTCTGTTTAATTTATAACAACTATGAGCAAAAATCCTCAATATGCCTCCATATCAGATCAAATACTTATGGGCATCTCTGAGCTGATCATATTTAGATGGAATCTTATTATTATTATATTGGGGTTACAGTCTATTGGACCCCCTCCTTTTTAGCATGGTCTTCTATAACTTTGAAAGACATTATTATTTTTGTAAAAACAGTTTCCGTGTTAGACTTATAGGTGTCAGCTTTCTGATTTTGAAATCTGGGTGATAGATGCCCTCTATCAGAGGTTCTGCATGAGAAATTGTTCTCTTATTCATGTTTCCTAGGATTATCTCCCTTTTCCCTAATGCCAGTCCTGCATACCAGCCTGTGTCCTGTTCAGTCATTTTAGACTCCTGAAATTAAAAGACCTTTGGTTACATTGTAAACAATCCTAACCTCAGAATACAAATTCTTGGGTCCCTAAGAGAGTGGGGGCCCTGGGAAATTGTGCAGTTTGACTCACCTTAACTTCAGCCCTGACTAACTAGGGCTTATTTATGGAATAGGGCTTATATTTCAAGCATACTTCAAAAATCCTGTAAAATCATGTTGGGGATTATTTTCGGGATAGTTCTTATTTTCGTGGAAACACAGTAGATATTCGGTTGGCTCTATTATAGCAAACACCTACCAATATTTTATTAATGTATCTCAGTCTCATCTCAATGTATTTCCACATATAAAAGACTGATGGCTTCAGGGTCTTAACAGTGTCAAAAACAGGTCACTAGCTCACACTCTCTCTATTCATTTCAATTGAAGTGTATCTACTGTGGTACACATTGTCGCTGTGGGATGGCTTTAAGCTTTTTTGATCAAAAACAGTGTACAGGTTGGGCCATTTTGGGTCATTTATATGGATACACCTAAATAAAATGGGAATGGTTGGTAATATCAAGTTCCTGTATGGCTCATTAGTATATCGGAGGGGGGAAACGTTTGAAGATGGGTGGTGACCATTGTGGCCATTTTGAAATCGGCCATTTTGGATCCAACATTATTTTTTCCAATGGGAAGAGGGTCATGTAACACATCAAACGTATTGAGAATTTTACAAGAAAAAACAATTATGTGCTTGGTTTTAACGTAACTTTATTCGTTCATTAGTTATTTACAATTTTATGACCACTTATAAAATGTCTTCAAAGTGCTGCCCATTGTGTTGGATTGCCAATGCCACCCTCTTCTCCCACTCTTGACACACTGATACAACACCGCAGAAGAAATGTTAGCACAGGCTTTCAGTATCCGTTGTTTCAGATGCTGCACATCTCGTATCTTCACAGCATAGACAATTGCCTTCAGATGACCCCAAAGATAAAAGTCTAAGGGGGTCATATCGGGACACCTTGGTGGCCATTCAACTGTCCCACGATGACCAATCCCCTTTCCAGTACATGTTCATGTAGGAATGCTCGGACCTGACACCCATAATGTGATGGTGCTCCTATGTGCCCCATGTATGCCAACTTATGCTCTGACTCATTTCTTTGTTTTTTCTATAATTCCTTGTACTTTGTACAAACGGTGGACATGGTCCTCCTTCTTGAGCTAGGAATTTATATAGCTTCTCATGGGCAAGTGTATGAACTAGTTGGGCCTCGGTTTTGCTATGCCCCCATCTGAGATTGCGTGACACAAGGTGAGGTATTAATCCTAGAGGTTAGTACCCTCCTGATAAGGATACACCTTGTCACTGTGGGATGGCTGTTGCACGTTTTTTGATCAGAAACAGTGTTACTAAGAATCCTATTTTATTTACACGTACTATTACTATTTACTTACATACTGCTGGGTATATGCCCATTTTGTACATTTGGATTAACCATTATAGGTTGTTTTGTTTGCCATCAAGAAAGGCACATCTGATTGCCTAATGCCATAAAACCATCATGAAGAATATCTGCAATTAAGACAGCCAAAAGATAAAGACACGGGACATGCATGCATGGATAAATCCCGATATAAACCAGAAAACTGTATGTGACAATCTTTATAGATGTGCACTATTATTTCCTAAAAATACATTCTGGAAAAAGCTCTTATTTGTAAGTGTGCATTAGTCATGGGAATACCGTAGATGCAATCATTTCCTATCTTTCTTCTCATCTATGCATAATCCAAACATCTGTTATTAAAATGCTAATTTCCTTGAACAATTTTCTTCTATTCGCAAATGTAAAAGTTAAGGGCTTAGCCATGCTGATGGAGGCTGTGCTGTTAGGTAATCACGTTTATTCTATTCTCTTTTTTTAGAATATTCACTTTGTGATTTTATCCCCAAAAATACAACTTAGTTAATGATGTAGTAATTAAAATGAAGAATATTAGCCAATATAGAAAAAAAGACGAACGCTATGGAAACCTGGCACACAAGTAACAAGAAGAAATCTCATTAAAATATTGTAGATCACACCAGTTATGTTTTATTGATGAGTCCTCACCTTCACTGGTCAAGATGTTTTAGTTGGTTTCCAGACAACAAACTCAAATTTTAAAGCTTTTTCCCAAAAATTTACGTATGCTTTGGCCTTTCAGTAAGGACTTAAAACATCACATATATTAACAATACCTTTTCTCGAAAATGAAAAACGGCCACCCTACTGAAGTGATGACCACATAATGCTAAATATAAAGTTAGAATCTGTGCCATCTACTGAATTGCTTTCTCCTTTGGTGTATTTGTCTCAAGATACATAGTAAGACTGTGATTATTTATTTCTCATTCACATTTCTGTGCAATAATATCTTGTTATGAAATTGTGTCTGACTATACAGGAAATGCTGGTTATTCAAATAATTGGCAATCCTTCCAATGCATGGAAACACCAGATCTTAGAGAGTGGCTTTAATTTCTGGCTAATACTTTGAGGTCCCTGGGACCCTTTGATATGGCATTCTGCTATGATAATACATATAGGCAGAAGATATCATTGCGCTACAATTCCTTTAAGAATGATTGTTGCAGTAGGTAGTATATATCTGTAAAAGGATGACATATGGTCGTGAATCCCCCATGAAGACATCAATGATTTTAGTGCCTACTTTGTGATGTCAAATACATGATATATATAGTAGAAAATGTAATGAATAGTAATATAGTAACATTAATGTGCCACCCCTGCAGCGGTCAAACCACTCGGATCCGGGAGGGTCTGCTGTGGCACGAGGGTCTCCGGACCCAGGGGCTCGCGGCCACTCGAATGTGAAGGGGTATTTACAGGGAATAAGAGTTCGTGATGCCACCCGTGGTTCCTGGTAAGGGGAATACCGCTGCTGCCAATGGGAGTACCCAGGGGAGATGGAATGGGGCAGCCAGATGACGTTCCCTCCACGGGTGGCGGAGGCCCCGGGACTCTGGATGGTGGGAATGCTGGTGTAGGGGAGCGAAGGGCTGGTTGGAAGCAGGGGAGGACCATGTACTCACTCAGGCAGTGTTGGTGATGATGCGACCGCAAAGCAGACTCTGACCACAAGGTAAACCAAGTCTCTGGGTGCCGCTGCCCTCTTGGAGGAGCCCGTCTGGGTATCCGTCCCCTATAGTACTGCCGGTAGGTCCGGAGCCTGCCTCCGTGCACAAATTAGAAGTTTTATGGTGGCCCATTGGCGTAAAGCTGTCCGGGCCTCGCTCCCTACTTGTTGGTAGTGGAGCTGTGCTCTCAAGGGCTGACGCTTGGGATTTCTGTGGGCTGCGAGGGTTAGAAAGCCCTATCCCCCTCGTTGTGCTAGTGCCCCTGATCTCCGATCTTCTTGGGGACAGTCCATAAAGTCACTATTCTCCACAGGTTAATTGCCAGGTTGCCTGAAGCCACTCCCCGACCTAGGGTCCAGTACCCCACCGTGCTTTTGGTCCCAGGCCGGTTGTTAGACTCGAGCTGCTGACCGTCCTCCAAGACCAGGTCTAGGCACCCAGCCTCAATACCCTGCGACCGGGTCTCCGACTCCTCCGGGCCCAGACCACTGTCTGCGACCCAACCTCTCACTCCCAGGGAGCCACACACTCCCCCAGCTCCTCACTACTCGAGGGCTAACACTCTTCTCTAGGGAGCTGCTACTCCCAGCTCCTCACTTTCTGGGAGCTACATCTGTACTGTCTTACTTCCCTCCCACCAGTCTGCCTGACCCCTAGGTGGGCGGCCCTATTCCAGTTCAGCAGCCCACTGGTGTGTCTGACTGGGTGTGGTGTGAGGTATGGTTGGGATTTGGATGCGGATGGAGGCAGTACCACAGGTTGGGAACCCAGAACCATGGGGGATTGAGCCCTGCACGGAAGAATGGAAAGTGCAGTACCCTGTGACGCCCTGACTAGTCCAGGGGCATCACATTAATAAGATATTGTAACGTATGAGGTATACTATATTAGAAGGTTGAGTTTATAGTAGCCGCAGTACGAGAAATCAGTCACAAGAGGTCCCTGGTTGTTCCTAGTTATGGTTAGATATTCCCAGGGCGATTCACTGTTTAGCCTAGCCAGACAGGGAGGGGGAGTAGAGTGTAAGGTTATATAGGGATACATATTTACGATGTTTTTAACAAACTCAAAACCCCGCCCACCCACTGTCGAAACCCCACCCCCTTGCAACGGGCCAATTAAAAGGCTGTGCGGGCAGGGTTTTGTTCAGGTGGGCAAGGTTTCGCCGACCAAACACACAAATTTTACACCCAGTCAGAGCCATTAAGAGAATTTAGTGGCTCTCACTGGTGTGCCGCCTCCTGTCAGTCACAGCAGGGAGCAGGATCTTTATGTAGGATCGTTCGCGACCGAAACATCACTAGAGTGGAGTGCGTAGGGAGAGAGAATACTAAGTAGAGAGAGGCAAAGGAAAAGGACATCAGGCCAGATTCAGAGAGCAGGGTTAACTCTCCAGAGCTGTCAGATAAGGGGACCCCTGCCAACAAACTTATGAGAAGTGCACAGACAGTGGCTAATCAGCGTAGAATAGGGACCTTTAGAGAGATGGGGCCTTCCGGCTGATGTACACTGGCACGAGGGCATAAGTTCTATGAGAGGTCCTGAAAAGTAGCAAAGAAGTGCTGGCGATCAATAGTCATAGCGTTGCACCCGGACCCATATGACCAATTACCAGTAGGATGCAGTACCACCCAATATCTCATGAGTCTCTGTGATTCAGAATAAGAAAATGCCTAATACCCCTGTTGAAGAGCCAGTCTGTGTTAGGCTATGTGTCCACGGGAGAATGTAGCTGCGGATTTTTCTGCATCAAATCCGCAGCTTTCCCGCACAATCTGCAGGTGCGGATTTGCCGCGGATTTGATGCGGATTTTGATGCGGATTTTGCGTTTTTTTTTTTTTCAATTTTAAAGGGAAAATCCGGATGAAAATCCGCAACAATAATTGACATGTTGCAGATTTTTCCGGATCAAAATCCGCACGAAATCCGCTGCGGAAAAATCCGCAGCGTGGGCACAGCGTTTCCAAAATGCCATAGAAATGGCTGGGAAGTGCCTGTGCTGCAGATTTTCGGGAAATCCGCGGCTTTTCCGCGAGAAATCTGCGGCAAAATCCGCGCATTTGCTACAGCGTGGACACATAGCCTTAGAGTGAAGAAGGAAAGCATAATGTTGTGTGAAAAACTGTATTTGAAGTAATCTGCAAGTAAACTGAACAAAGTTTCTAAACTCTGTTGTGGACTCTCTCTCTGATTGATCCTAACTGCATAGGTATCGCTCAATGTGCATGTGGAGAGAAGCTGGAGACCTGTGGCCTAAAGGTACCGGTAAGAAAGGTCAACACCCTCTCACACACACCACTTTTGTCTGTAGTGTGTCAGGGCGAAGAAACTGAGTCCCTCACCCACGGCTACTGCCCCGGGCATATTACATGGCCATTCTACATTTCTTCATGACCACAGTGACCAATTGCAGGGCCTCACAAAAAAGAGTCATTCATAATGAGCATGTGACACTTCGGCTGCGTGCCCGTGATCAGGGTTTACAGTGTTTTGGATGCAGCATGTTTCAGCTGCACCGAAAATGCTACATTGTACAGTACAAGCACATTGGATGGGATTTCTAGAAATCCCATGACCAATGTGTCTGTACTGTCCGCATCATAAACTTCCCGAGCTGCAAGCATGTCAATTCTTTGTTGCAGAGCCACAGACTCACAACCATGTGTGACGCCCCAGGGCTGTGAGGTACTCGGTCCCGGGCACGTAGTGCGCTGTGGGGGAACAGTCGTGGCCGCGGCCGATGCCCGGTTCCATGACCCTGGGGGTCGGTCCGATAAAAAGGGGATTAAAATTGGGAGAAGAATAAAATAAAAGAGTTTTTCGACTACGCCACTTGCGGTATGCGGCCAGGTAATTTGCCGCTGCAGGGTCCTGCTGGGGCTGGTGGAGTAATGCAGCTTAGCTGTTTTGGGCCCTCCGCAAGCAGGGCTATGCCCCAGCAGTGGATGTTGGGGATTGTAGTGGGGTACTATCTGTGTAAGTGTAGGAGGCGATAAGGAAACATTCCACACCAGTATTGCAGTTTCAACTTGCTTTGTTTTACTTGGTTTCAGTGCTTGGACCCGCTGGTGCCGGTTCCAGGTGTTCCCGCTCCCCTTGTTCTCCATGCCAGTTGTGACCTCGGGTAGCTGTCCTCTGTGCACTCTCACTTGTATTGGGCTTAGAGCTTCTGGGGAACCCCTCCGTTTCTGTCTTGGTCCTATTGCAAGCAGCCTGAACTATGTAAGGGGGTCAATCCCCGGTCCCCTCTTTGCTGCTGATGCTTCAGACTCTTTGGTTGGTGATGGACCCTGGAGATCTTCTCGCCTGGCAGATTTAACAGCTGACCATAAAGTGTCCCGCTGTCCTAGAATCTGCACCCCGCCTCGTGCTGAGTCCTGTGAGCCTAGGTTCCAGACTTCCACAGGTGCCCCGCGGTCCCTGGAGTCCTGGTTCCTTACTCCACATTCCCTCACTCCTGTTACAGCATTCCATTGTTACTGCAGGTCTTGCTACACTTTCATTCTTTACTTTACTCTCTCACTCCTCCGACTACTACTCTCCACTCTCCTCTTCCTTCTCCTACTCCTAACCGACTCACTTCCTTCTTTCCCTCTCAACTAAACACTTCCTCCTGCCAATGGGCCACTCCAGCGCCAGCAGCCAGGCTGCTGCGCGGATCCGGATCCGCAGTGGCTCCAGGGGTCTCCGGACCCGGGAGGGGCCGCACGGACACTCGAAATTAAAAGGGGGTATTTACAAGGGATTTTGTTATTAGAGTTCGTGACGCCACCCACGGTGTGTGGTAAGGTTACCACCGCTGGTGTTGGAAGTGCTCGGTGGCGATGGAATGGCAGCCAGGTGTTTAACCCCTCCATGTGTAGGGGGGAAGTGCCCCGGGGCTTGGTGATGGTGAGAGGGGAGCACCGTTGGGGAGGAAATGGTCACTGCGTACTCACTCAGTCCAATAACGCTGACACCAACAACTTGTAAACCGGAATTCTTAGCACCGCTGTAGCAGGGAGGGAGTACGCTGGGATCCCGTGCCCAATAGTGTTGCTTGTTAGCCTGTGAACTTTTCCTTGGCACTTTCTTTACTGGTTGGCCCCTGTAGTGTAAAACTAGTCAGGTCCTGCTCACCTGTATGGCTAACGGAGTGAGCTTGCTCTCAGGGTTCACGCTTGGGATTTTCTGGACTGTGTATTGGGAAAGTCCTATCCCCCTCGTTGTGCTAGTACCCCGATTTTGGAGCAGGTGGAGGACGAATCGTGAAGTCTTCGCCCTCGTCGGGTAAATTACCAGGACGCTTGAAAACGCTTGGAGATGGCTCAAGGCCACCGGTTGCCCTGCTCAGCAGTTCCGTGCCCCTTGACACGATCCCCTGCAACCGGGGTTCCAGCTCTTACCAGTCCCAGACCAACGTCTGCCATCTAATAACTGAGGAGCCCAGCTCCTAACCTCCTCCTACTACCTTGTGACCTCTCCTCTTGAGAGTCACCACTTGACTGACTACTGCTAATACTCCTGACCTTCCCTAACCAACCCCCCAAGTGGGCGGCCCTATTCCCTTCAGGCTACCCTTCAGTGTGTCTGGTGGGTGTGGTGCAGAGTGTTTCTAGGATATTTGATTGGCTTGTTCTTAGCAACACCAAAGGCCAGGGACCCGTAACTAAGGAGGAAATGGACACCATGTAGAAAGGCAGCTTGCACAATGTCCTGCTGGTGAGTTGACTGGCATGGATATTCCGGGGTTTGGGTTTCCACGTTCACATTTTGTGGCACCTGGTACCGCAGGGGTGTTACACATGCAGGTCAGGACCTGCTAGGTCCAGAACGCAGCGAGTCTTAATCATGTGCACATTCCCTTACAAAGCGAAACAAACAGGAGAAATAAGTTTTAGGTGCACAATAAAAAATGTCAATAAAGTTGTTTAATACTGTACAGTTTCCTACACTATAGCATGCAATATTGTAGGTGGCTACATTAGATGTTATTGAATGTTGCTGGCATGGTCCAATGAGTGTTTCTAACATTACTTTACATCTCCTGTGCAAAAGTCGATAAATCAATAAATGCAAGCCGTTCTAGACTATTGACATTCATTTCATTTTTCGTGCCTGTCTGTTTGCTATTCTAGCACATAAATACTTACAAATAGGAAATAAATATGAATGTTAGCTCTTCATCTGTTTATTCTCCACTCCTCTAAAATTCTGCAGATGAGAAATTGTACAGTAATTTTAAAATAATTAAAGTTAACCTATCACCTCCAGAAATAATATTTACCTGAAGATATACTGTAAATCTGTAAGTAAACAGTGTGTACATCATGTTTGGCTGCCTGACTGCAGAATGTGGCATTATAATCTCCCTACAACAATTTGCTTTTAGTCATTGGGGCGGTGCAGAGGGCTGTAAGGCCTTGTGCATACGTGGTGATTTTTTTGGCGTTTTTCCTTGTTTTTTTCATCAATAAAACCAAGGAAAAAGCATCCCAGTAAAGTCTATGAGAACCCTGACTTGCTGTGCATATGCTGCTTCTTTTTCCTTGCAGATTTTGTTGCTGAAAAAAGAAAGGAATAAGTATTACCAGATTAATGTTGTGTGTAAGCAATTGCTAATAAAAAATAACTTTTAATCAAATATATTAAAAAGACTCAAAGTCCTAATTTACACCCGTGAGACATATACCACAAATATGAACAAAAAAACAAATGGGTATTTCTATAAAGGAGTTTTTAGGTCTATCAGACCTTCTCCAAATGAAATACAGTCAGGTATTGTTTTATCTAAAGCTACGATATATCAAACGATATGTCGTCGGGGTCACGTCGCTAGTGACGCACATCCGGCCTCGTTTCACATATTGTAGCGTGTGACAGCTACGAGCGACTGTGAACAAGCAAAAATACTCACCTTATCGTTGCTCGTTGACACGTCGCTCATTTTCAAAAAATCGAACGTCCTTCTGTGCTTTGGTTATTCATCGTTCCCGAGGCAGCACACGTCGCTCTGTGTGACACCCTAGGACCGATGAACTGAAGAGATTACCTGCGTCCCGTCGGCAATGCGGAAGGAAGGAGGTGGGCGGGATGTTTACGTCCCGCTCATCTCCGCCCCTCCGCTTCTATTGGCCGGCCGCTGTGTGACGTCGTTGTGACGCCGAACGTCCCTCCCCTTTCAGGAAGAGAAGGTTCGCTGCCCACAGCGAGGTCATTTGGGAGGTAAGTACGTGTGACGGGGGATTATGTGTTTGTGTGACACGGGCAAGAAATTGCCCGTGCCGCACAAACGATGGGGGCAGATGCGATCGCAAATGCGATCGCACGACATATCGACACGTGTACAGCAGCCTTTAGTCATCTGACATGAAGTTTCATATAATTTAGTGATATAACTGACTGTTTTACCTCAATTTGTTGTAAAAAGTCTGGCAGGAGTGGGGTGTCATATTATAACCCGTTCTCTCTGTCAGAAGCATGTATGGATATTACCTTAAAGGTGGAGCATATGTGACGCCCTGGCGCCGCCAGGTGGTCACACATAAAATAGGCCCCCGCATAACACTTTCCGTCACAGGGTTACACCAAGCCAACAATACCCTAGTCACCCCCCCTGGGAAAGACAGGCACACCAGTGGGCGGGACCAGGTGGAAGGACAACACCCACCTAGGGGTCTAGAGAATCCGGGGGCGGGAAAAGAGTAGTTCAAAGTCAGAGTTCTAAGTAGAGGTTCAAAGTCTGAGTTCGGAGGAGTAGGAGAGGAGAAAGTGCAAGTGAAGTCAGAAAGGAACCCCGGTGGTTGCCCGGGCCGCATCACTCCTCCCAGCAGTGGAGACCGTGATCGCTGAAAGATCCTCCGCAGCCCCACCAGTGGCTTCCGGTGCATCGGCCAGTAGTGATGATTCCACAAAAGTAATGATGTCGGCTCCGGCAGTCCGCCCGGCCGCAATGGAGATGGCACCCATTCCAGAGGGCCTTATGGCCGCGGGGTCAGAGTCGGAAGAGACGGATGAGAGTAATTCCGGTACTAGCACCACAGCAGCTGAGTACA
The DNA here is from genome assembly GCF_048569485.1 of Anomaloglossus baeobatrachus. Lineage (NCBI taxonomy): Eukaryota > Metazoa > Chordata > Amphibia > Anura > Aromobatidae > Anomaloglossus > Anomaloglossus baeobatrachus. Next base: position 577,919,371 of record NC_134353.1, on the reverse strand, counting down.
TTCCACGAAGTGGCGGGAACGGATACCGGATGGCTTTATTGTCCCGGACGTACCAAGCGTTGGATGTGTACGAGATGGAAGCGGAGTCCACCTCCGAGGATGAGTCCCCTCCTGCCATTGGGCATGTAATAGTGCTAGTCTGCCGTCACTGTGGTCTCACTGGGCACTTTGCCCTGGAGGCCGGAACCCGCAAAGCAAGTTGAAAGTTTACAAGTTTCAAGTTAAAGAACTGCCACCCTTGTTGAACGTCCTGATGTTCCCGGAGGAGGCCATCCGCACCGCAGGTGAAGGGTGGCAGGGCAGTTGAAAACGTTAAACTGTTGGAGCTCCGTTCTTATTGAACATCTTCACCCCTGCCCGTTGAAAGTGAAGAGGCTATCGGGGGTAGGAGCCCATGGTGGAGGATGGAGCCGGACCCGGAGGAGCAGCTGTACCCGCACTGCAAGCAGCAGGAGAACAGAGTCTCTGGACAGTGCAGCACCGTGAGTGAAGGTGGCACTGGGGATCCGTGCCGTTCGGCGGTGGTCTTGTGGGAAAAGCTGCAGAAGGAGGCTGCCCCGGCAGCGTTATTGACATGCTTTAAAAAACACTTTCTTGTTGAGCACCGGCACGGCCTCTGAAGAGGCTGATTGGAGGAAGGGCCTGCGGTGGAGTAGGCCGAGGCCCAGTCACTATTGCAACTGGTGACTAACCTCCAGGCCAGGGGTCCCCGGACTTTGGGACCTGTGACAAGGACTGCCGGGTAAGGAACTTTTTACCCGGCCCGTGTGGGCGTCACTCGAAACCGTTTTGGACTTGTTAAAGGGGTGTCCACCAGTTTTAGCGGTGGCACCAGGGAGCAGGTTTTATTGAGTGGCGGGTGCAACAGGGAAGTGGTAAGTTTGAAACGTTTAAGTGTGCCTCCCGTAAGGGAAGAAATGTTTTATTGTTTATGATGTGATTTATATGTTACCCTTTTTCTATTCCAGTTGCAGTTCAATAAATGTCAGTGGTCGGACAGCCCACGGGCAGTCTGTATTAAACCAAGGGGGAATGTGACGCCCTGGCGCCGCCAGGTGATCACACATAAAATAGGCCCCCGCATAACACCTTCCCTCACAGGGTTACACCAAGCCAACAAAACCCTAGTCACCCCCCCAGGGAAGGACAGGCACACCAGTGGGTGGGACCAGGCGGAAGGACAACGCCCACCTATGGGTCTAGATAATCCGGGGGCAGGAAAAGAATAGTTCAAAGTCGGAGTTCTAAGTAGAGGTTCAAAGTCTGAGTTCGGAGGAGTAGGAGAGAAGAGAGGAGAGGAGAAAGTGCAAGTGAAGTCAGAAAGGAAAGGCGTTGGGGTTGGAGCCCCGGTGTGCTGGCTAGGTGGCAGACAGTGGTCCGTGTCTGTCAGGAGACGGGAAGACAGCTGCCGGAGATCCGAGGTGGACCGGGACAGGGTAGGAGCCCGCTGGTACCGATACCGGAGAACCGACCCAGAAACCGTGCACAGAGGGGGTACCTGGACCCTGAAGCAGAGACCGGAACCACCAGCTTTGTTAATTTACCAGGTGAGGACAGGATTATAGGTCCTGTCCCACCCAAAGTCCCAAAAGCAGACCAGCAGCCCACTGCGGGGGATAGGGTATCCGCCAGGGCCCCTTTAGAGCCCAAGGGTCAGAGTCTGCGGGCAAGGCTCCCACGAGAAGTTCTGGGAGCGGACTCCCGAGTTCCACACCGAGAAGTCCAAAAGAGAACTAAAATAGTGCAGAGGAAAGTGACACAGACCATCACCCCGGGTGAGGGACCAGAATACACCCGGCCGCGGAGCTCCGGCCACTGGCACCTTGGTTTACCACTGGACTTGTGTGATTTCTTTAATAGTGAGTACAGCAACATCCACCGGTCCCTGCAGTCACCATCCTCAGCACAGAGACACTGGGCCCCGGGGCATGCATCCCTACCCACGGAGGGTAAACAACAACTAGCTGCCATCCCAACGTATCGGGTGCTCCCCAATAGCAGCGGTGGTACTCCATTTTACCACACACTGTGGGTGGAGTCACAGACTGTATAGAAAGATCCCACATACAATCAACCCCCTTTTTATTCGAAGTGTCCGCGAGACCCCCGGGTCCGGAGACCCCTCGAGCCACACTGCAGATCCGGATCCGAGCAGTCCGGCTGCTCACATGGGGGCGGCACACATATAATATGGAAAATTCTCAATATGCCCAGGGTAAGAATCCATAATAGTGCTCAGCGCTCTCCTTCCCTTCCCGACGTGTTTCCTCAAAATTGATTCATCAGGGGAATTATTTGGGAGGCTTATCAAAGGAGCATGGAACTTATTTATCCCCGTGCATGAACCATCACGCTATACCAGGGGCCGCGCTTCCTATAGAGTCCAAAAAAAAGAAGCAGCATGTCAATTGATTCTGCGTTTATTTCCTGCATTTCTACAATCCCCTGCAATACTTTATCACTATAGTGGGTTATAGCCCAGTGCTTTGCCTCACACACCATGCATACAGCATGGTGTGTGAGGCTCTCTGTAGCTCAGTAACCCGAGGTAGTCAAGGTGACGACCCAGGGTTACTATGGCAGTGATCAGGTCCCTGTGATCACCAGGGAGAGGTAAGCGATCCCTCTCTCTGCCTTCTGAATGCTGCGATCACACTGATAGCAGCATTCAGGGGGGTTAAACTGCTTAGAGCGGCGTAGGCACCTCACCAAGCAGAGAGAGCCGGGTCAGCTGAAGACCCAGTGGCGATCGCGGGGGTACAGCGCCTGTATCCCCGCTATTGCCATGACTTAAAAAAGCACAAAAAGAAGCATGGAAAAACGAATATGAAAAAACGAGCAAACGCAATAAAAAATGCTGCATTTTGCACATACAGTGCCTTACGAAAGTATTCGGCCCTCTTGAATTTTTCAACCTTTTCCCACATTTCAGGCATCAAACATAAAGATAAAAAATGTTAATGTTATGGTGAAGAATCAACAACAAGTGGGACACAATTGTGAAGTTGAACGAAATTTATTGCTTATTTTAAACTTTTGTAAAAAATAACAAACTGAAAATTGGGACGTGCAATATTATTCATCCCCTTTACTTTCAGTGCAGCAAACTCACTCTAGAAGTTCATTGAGGATCTCTGAATGATCCAATGTTGTCCTAAATGACTGATGAGGATAAATATAATCCACCTGTGTGTAATCAAGTCTCTGTATAAATTCACCTTCTCTGTGATAGTCTCAGTGTTCTGTTTAAAGCACAGAGAGCATCATGAAGACCATGGAACACAACAGGCAGGTCTGTGATACTGTTGTGGAGAAGTTTAAAGCCAGATTTGGTTACAAAAAGATTTCCAATACTTTAAACATCCCAAGAAGCACTGTGCAAGCGATCATATTGAAATGGAAGGAGTATAATACCACTGCAAATCTACCAAGAACCCAGCCGTCTATCCAAACTTTCATCTCAAACAAGGAGAAAACTGATCAGAGATGCAGCTAAGAGGCCCATGATCACTCTGGATGAACTACAGAGATCTACAGCTGAGGTGGGAGGGTCTGTCCATAGGACAACAATCAGTCGTACACTGCACAAATCTGTCCTTTATGGAAGAGTGGCAAGAAGAAAGCCATTTCTTAAAGATATCCATAAAAAGTGTTGTTTAACGTTTGCCTCAAGCCACCTGTGAGACACACCAAACATGTGGAAGAAGGTGCTCTAGTCAGATGAAACCAAAATCGAAATCTTTGGGCACAATGCCAAACAATATGTTTGCCGTAAAAGCAACACAGCTCATCACCCTGAACACACGATCCCCATTGTCAAACATGGTGGCGGCAGCATCATGGTTTGGGCCTGATTTTCTTCAGCAGGGACAGGGAAGATGGTTAAAATTGATGGGAAGATGGATGGAGCCAAATACAGGTCCATTTTTTAAAAAAAACCTGTTGGAGTCTGCAAAAGACCTGAGACTGGGATGGAGATTTGTCTTTCAACAAGACAATGATCCAAAACATAAAGCAAAATCTACAATGGAATGGTTCACAAATAAACATATCCAGGTATTAGAATGGCCAAGTCAAAGTCCAGACCTGAATCCAATCGAGAATCTGTGGAAAGAGCTGAAAACTGCTGTTCACAAATGCTCTCCATCCAACCTCACTGAGCTTGAGCTATTTGCAAAGGAAGAATGGGCAAGAATTTCAGTCTCTCGATGTGGAAAACTGATAGAGACATACCCCAAGTGACTTGCAGCTGTAATCGCAGCAAAAGGTGGCGCCCCACTTTTCAGCTATTTATTTTTTACAAATGTTTAAAATAAGCAATGCATTTTGTTCAACTTCACAATTGTGTCCCACTTGTTGTTGATTCTTCACCATAAAATTTACATTTTTTATCTTTATGTTTGAAGCCTGAAATGTGGGAAAAGGTTGAAAAATTCAAGGGGGGGCAAATACTTTCGCAAGACACTGTAAATAAGCATATTTTCCTGCCAAAACATGCTTATTTATGTGCACATAAAAAAGCAACATTGGCATGTAGCCTAAAGGGGGCTTTACTCGCTACGATATCGTTAATGTTTTATCGTCGGGGTCACGTTGTTAGTGACGCACATCCGGCGTCATTAACGATATCGCAGCGTGTGACACTTACCAGTGACCTTAAGCGACCTCAAAAATGGTGAAAATCGTTCACCATGATATTGCTACCGTGTAAAGCCCCCTTTACAGTCTCCACTCACTCACTATACAATACTGTAATTTTTCCCCTGCATTGATTGAGAGTCTTCTCTGCTGCTTATGTGTGCGACATGTAAGTGCATGCAGGCGGTCTGTCAAGGTGCAGAGGAGTGATTGCAATGCACTAACTGTATAGTAAGTGGTGACTATAGTAGGTCAATGTACTTCCTCAATGACTGGAAGCAAGCAGCTGCAGGAAGAATAAAGCTTCAGTTTCTCTTCCAACCCTCTGCTACAGATTACCACTATATCTACAATAGCTAATGGTTCTGGACAGGTTCCACATTAATCCCTTCACCCCAACCCTGCTTTCAACTTCCTGACCAGGATATTTTTGTTCAATTCTCACCAGTTTCTCTTTATGATGTAACAACTCTTCAACAGATACCAGTGATTCTGAGAATCTTTTTTTGTGACATATTGTACTTCATGATAGTGGTAAATTTAGGATGATATTTTTTTCTAACAAAATATACAAAACAATTTTTTAGGGACCCCATCACATTTGTAGATGCCTAGGTGACAAAAAATATCCAAACGTGACACCATTCTAAAAACTGCAGCCCTCAAACTGCTCAAAAAAACACAAGTTTATTAACCCTTTAGGTGCTTCACATGAACATGAACATAAACCAATGTGGAAGGAATAAAATGAAGTTTTACTTTTTCCTACAAAAATGTTACTTTCATCTCAAATCTTTGATCTTCACAAGGATAACAGGAGAAAATACACCATACAATTTGCTGTGCAATTTCTCCTGAGTACACCGATAGCCCATATGTGGTGGAAATCTACTGTTTGGGCATATGGCAGGGTTCAGAAGGGAACGAGTTGCATTTGACTTTTTGAACGCAAAATTGACTGGAATCGTTAGTGAACGCCATGTCGCATTTGGAGAGCTATTGATGTGCCTGAACAGTGGCGTTCCCCTACAAGTGACCAAATTTTGGAAATTAGAACCCTCAACGAATTTATCTAGGTTTTTGGTGAGCATATTGATCCCCCAGGTATTGCACAGAATTTTATAACGTTGACCCGTGAAAATAAAAAAAGAACATTTTTGCCATAAAAATATTGTTTTAACCCCAAATCTTCCACTTTCACAAGGGTAAAAGGAGATAATGCACCATACAATTTGTTGTGCAATTTCCCTTGAGTATGCCGAGACCCCATATGTGGTGGAAATCTACTGTTTAGGCACATGGCAGGGTTCGGAAGGAAAGGAGCTCCATTTGACTTTTTGAATGGAAAATTGGCTGGAATTGCTAGCAGACACCATGTCATGATTGGAGAGACCCTGATGTGCCTAAATATTGGAGCTCCCACAAGTGACCCCATTTTGGAACTAGACCCTGAAAACAATTGATGTACATGTTTTGTGAGCACTTTGCGCCCTCAGTAGCTTCACAGAATTTTATACCATTGAGCCATGAAAATAAAAAAATACATTTTTACCATAAAAATGTTGCTTTAACCCCAAATCTTTCATTTTCAGAAGGGTAACAGGAGAAAATGACCTTACAAAGTGAAATTTCTCCTGAGTACACCGATAGCCCATATGTGATGGAAATCTACTGTTTCGCAGGGCTCAGAAGGGAAGAGGTGTCATTTGACTTTTTGAACGCAAAATTGATTGGATTAGTTAGCGGATGCCATGTCGCATTTGGAGAGCTACTGATGTGCCTAAAAGGTGGAGTTCCCCCACAAGTGACCAAATATTGGAAATTAGACCCCTCAAAGAATTTATCTAGGTGTTTGGTAAACACTTTGATCCCCCAGATACTTCACAGAACTTTATAACGTTGAGCTGTGAAAATAAAAAAATACATTTTTACCACAAAAATGTTGCTTTTAAGGCCACTTTACACGCTGCGACATCGCTCAAGCGATTTCGTTGGGGTCACGGAATTTGTGACGCACATCCGGTCGCTTTAGCGATGTCTTTGCGTGTGACACCTATGAGCGATTTTGAATCGTCGCAAAAACGGTCAAAATCGCTCATCGATGACATGCCCCCCTATTCTCGAATATCGCTGCTGCTCGGTGTACGAAGTAGTTCGTGGCTCTTGCGGCAGCACACATCGCTATGTGTGACACCGCAGGAACGAGGAACCTCACCTTACCTGCGGCCGGCCGCAATGAGGAAGGAAGGAGGTGGGCGGGATGTTACGTCCCGCTCATCTCCGCCCCTCCGCTTCTATTGGGCGGCGGTTTGGTGACGCTGCTGTGACGTCGCTGTGACGCTGAACGAACCGCCCCCTTAGAAAGGAGGTGGTTCGCTGGTCACAGCGACGTCGCAGAGCAGGTATGTGCATGTGGCGTTGCTGTAGCGATAATGTTCGCTACGGCAGCGATCACACGATATCGCATGTACGATGGGGGCGGGTCCTTTCGTGCTCGACATCGCTAGCAATTGCTAGCGATGTCGTAGCATCTAAAGCGGCCTTAACTCCCAAATCTTTCTTTTTTACAAGAGTAAAAGGAGATAATGCATCAACAAATTTGTTGTGCAATTCCTCCTGAGTATGAAAATACCCCATACAGTGGGGGGAAAAAAAGTATTTAGTCAGCGACCAATTGTGCAAGTTCTCCCACTTAAAAATATGAGTTGCCTGTAATTGACATCATAGGTAAACCACAACTATGAGAACAAAATGAGAAAACAAATCCAGAAAATCACCTTGTCGATTTTGCAACATATTATTTGCAAATTAGGGTGGAAAATAATTATTTGGTGAAAAACAAAAGTTCATTTCAATATTTTGTTATATATCCTTTGTTAGCAATGACAGAGGTCAAACTTTTTTTCTGTAAGTCTTCACTAGAGATGAGCGAACCAGTCGTGGTTCGGCTCGAGTTCGGTTCGTCGAACGGAGGTCCCGTTCGAGTTCGGTTCGTCGAACATTCGACGAACCGAACTCGAACCGCATAGGAAACAATGGCAGGCATTCACAAACACATAAAAACACCTAGAAAACACCCTCAAAGGTGTCCAAAAGGTGACAAACAACTCACAACACAACACAAACACATGGGAAAGTGACAAGAACATATACTCATGCGAAAACAAAAGAGCTGGACAAGGAAAAAGAGGAGGAGACACAGATATAGGCATGGCACGCCCTTCTAAAATTATGTAAAACACCGCAAGGTGACTCCAAGCGGAGTCTCCCTTTTTTCCAAAAATTGGGCCACACACACACACCCACCCCTTCAGTGTCAGCACTTGTGCCCCAGTTGTACACTTCACAGCTAGATTTGCATCAAGCACATTCAAAAATACGCCATCCTTAACCGTCCCCAGGATGACACCGGGGTAGGTAGCTAAGTCTTTCCTGATCCCAGCTCTGTTCATCTTGGCTCCTTTTAAAAAACACAGCAAGCAAGGGTTACTCCAAGCGGAGTCTCCCTTTTTTCCAAAAATTGGGCCACACAGACACCCACCCCTTCAGTGGCAGCACTTGTGCCCCAGTTGTACACTTCACAGCTATATTTGCATCAAGCACATTCAAAAATACGCCATCCTTAACCGTCCCCAGGATGACACCGGGGTAGGTAGCTAAGTCTTTCCTGATCCCAGCTCTGTTCATCTTGGCTCCTTTTAAAAAACACAGCAAGAAAGGGTTACTCCAAGCGGAGTCTCCCTTTTTTCCAAAAATTGGGCCACACAGACACCCCATCAGTGGAAGCACTTGTGCCCCAGTTGTACACTTCACAGCTAGATTTGCATCAAGCACATTCAAAAATACGCCACCCTTAACCGTCCCCAGGATGACACCGGGGTAGGTAGCTAAGTCTTTCCTGATCCCAGCTCTGTTCATCTTGGCTCCTTTAAAAAAAACACAGCAATGAAGGGTTACTCCAAGCGGAGTCTCCCTTTTTTCCAAAAATTGGGCCCCACACACACCCACCCCTTCAGTGGCAGCAGTTGTGCCCCAGTTGTACACTTCACAGCTAGATTTGCATCAAGCACATTCAAAAATACGCCATCCTTAACCGTCCCCAGGATGACACTGGGGTAGGTAGCAAAGTCTTTGCTGAACCATGACTTGTTCATCTTGGCTCCTTTTAAAAAAACACAGCAATCAAGGGTTACTCTAAGTGGAGTCTCCATTTTTTCCAAACATTGGGCCCCACACACACCCACCCCTTCAGTGGCATCAGTTGTGCCACAGTTGTACACTTCACAGCTAGATTTGCATCAAGCACATTCAAAAATACGCCATAATTAACCGTCCCCAGCATGACACCGGGGTAGGTAGATAAAGTCTTTGCTGAACCATGACTTGTTCATCTTGGATCATTTTTAAAAACAATGTAAGCAAGGGTTACTCCAAGCGGAGTCTCCCTTTTTTCAAAAAATTGGGCCCCACACACACCCACCCCTTCAGTGGCAGCAGTTGTGCCCCAGTTGTACACTTCACAGCTAGATTTGCATCAAGCACATTCAAAAATACGCCATAATTAACCGTCCCCAGGATGACACCGGGGTAGGTAGCAAAGTCTTTGCTGAACCATGACTTGTTCATCTTGGCTCCTTTTAAAAAAACACAGCAATCAAGGGTTACTCCAAGCGGAGTCTCCCTTTTTTCCAAAAATTGGGCCCCACACACACCCACCCCTTCAGTGGCAGCAGTTGTGCCCCAGTTGTACACTTCACAGCTAGATTTCCATCAAGCACATTCAAAAATACGCCATAATTAACCGTCCCCAGCATGACACCGGGGTAGGTAGATAAAGTCTTTGCTGAACCATGACTTGTTCATCTTGGATCATTTTTAAAAACAATGTAAGCAAGGGTAACTCCAAGCGGAGTCTCCCTTTTTTCCAAAAATTGGGCCACACAGACACCCCATCAGTGGCAGCACTTGTGCCCTAGTTGCAAACAGGATGTTTTGATTTGCATCAAGCACATTCCAAATCCACAAGCATTTACTCTCCCCAGGATGACACAGGGGTAGTAAATTCCTTGTGGATCCATGACTTGTTCATTTTGATGAACGTTAGTCTGTCCACATTGTCACTGGACAGACGCGTGCGCTTATCTGTCAGCACACACCCAGCAGCACTGAAGACACGTTCAGAGACAACGCTGGCAGCTGGACACGACAAAATCTCCAAGGCGTAACTGGAGACCTCTGGCCATTTTTCAAGATTTGAAGCCCAAAATGAGCAAGGCTCCATTTGCAAAGTCATGGCATCAATGTTCATTTGGAGATACTCCTGTATCATCCTCTCCAGACGTTGACTATGTGTCAGACTTGTTGTCTCTGGTGGCCTTGCAAAGGACGGTCTAAAAAAATTATGAAAAGATTCCATAAAATTGCTGTTACCAGCACCAGATACGGTGCTACTGATACGGGTAGACTGTTGAAGATGACGAGACCGTCCCATGTTTGTCAAGTTACAACTGGGAGATTCACTTCCTGCACCTGCACGGTTGATTGGTGGAAAAGCCGAGCTAAGATCGAGTAACAGCTTCTGCTGATACTCCTGCATACGTGCGTCCCTTTCTATGGCTGGAATTATGTCACAAAATTTGGACTTGTACCGGGGATCTAATAGTGTGGCAAGCCAGTAGTCATCATCACTTCTAATTCTGACAATACGAGTATCATGTTGGAGGTAGTGCAGCAAGAAGGCGCTCATGTGTCTTGCGCAGCCATGCGGACCAAGTCCACGCTGTGTTTGTGGCATAGAGGTGCTAACCGTTCTTTCTTCCTCTGACATCTCCCCCCAACCTCTTTCAACTGAAATTTGACCAAGGTCTCCCTCATCCGCTGAGTCTTCCATGTCCATGGACAGTTCGTCCTCCATTTCTTCATGTTCTCCTGCCCCTTCCTCAACATTTCGCCTGCTACTATGTGCCCTTGTTGATCCCTGTCCCCCATGGTCCCATGCCTGCCGCGTTGGTGATGATGAACGTCTGGACCTTGGAGATGTTGTTGTGTCTTGCGCATATGAATCCTCCTGTAGTTCCTCCCCTTCCTGTTGTCTCACCCCCTGACTCCGAATAGTGTTTAGCGTGTGCTCCAGCATGTAAATGACTGGAATTGTCATGCTGATAATGGCATTGTCAGCGCTAAACATATTCGTCGCCATGTCGAAACTGTGCAGAAGGGTGCATAGGTCCTTGATCTGAGACCACTCCATCAGGGTGATCTGCCCCACCTCTGCATCTCGTTGGCCCAGGCTATACGTCATGACGTATTGCACCAGGGCTCGGCGGTGCTGCTACAGTCGCTGTAACATGTGGAGAGTCGAATTCCAGCGTGTCGGCACATCGCATTTCAGGCGATGAACCGGCAGGCCGAAAGACTTCTGGAGAGATGCAAGTCGCTCAGATGCGGCAGTTGAACGGCGGAAGTGAGCAGACAGTTTTCGTGCCCTGGTCAGAAGGCCATCTAGGCCGGGATAGTGTGTTAAAAATTGCTGGACAACAAGGTTCAACACGTGAGCCATACAAGGCACGTGTGTCACCTTGCCCAGGCGAAGGGCCGCACCCAGGTTTGCAGCATTGTCGCACACGGCCTTACCAAGCTGCAGGTTGAGAAGAGACAACCATTTATTAAACTCGGACCGCAGAGCTGACCACAACTCCTCAGCTGTGTGACTCCTATTCTCAAGACATCTCAAGCTAAAGACCGCCTGATGCCGTTGCACTCTGCTGCCAGCATAGTAATGAGGGGTGCGTGATTCCTTCTGCGCAGTTAGAACGCTGGTGGCCTGACCAGGCAGGCTTGGGGCGGAGGTGGAGGACCCAGATGAGGTGGAGGAGGCAGAAGCAGTGGCGGAACTTGGACAGACAGAGGATTGACACACAAGTCGTGGGGACGGCAAGACTTGTGCAGCAGACCCTTCACCATCTATCACCATAGTTACCCAGTGCCCAGTCAGCGACATGTAATGTCCCTGTCTATGCTTACTGGTCCAAGTATCGGTGGTGAAATGCACCCGTTGACACACAGAGTTTCTCAAGGAAGCGGTGATGTTGTGTGCGACATGCTGGTGTAGCGCGGGCACACCTTTCTTAGAGAAGTAGTGGCGACTGGGCATCTGGTACTGGGGCACAGCGACAGACATAAGGTCTCTAAAATCCTGTGTGTCCATCAGGCGGAAAGGCAGCATTTCGGTAGCCAAGAGCTTACAGAGGGATAAAGTCAACCTCTTAGCTTTGTCATGGGTCGTAGGAAATGGCCTTTTATTTGTCCACATCTGAGGGACAGAGATCTGGCTGCTGTGTGTAGACGGTGTTGAGTAGGGTGTCCCTGGAAAAATGCAGCTTTGTGAGGAAAGTGCAGGCGTAGACATGATGTCGCTTTCATCCAACGTTGGTGCTATCGATGTCTGAGAGAGCTGTACACACGTACTTGTTTCCCCTTCCAAACCAACTGACGACCTACCAAGCAAACTGCCTGTTGCGGTTACAGTGGTGGAAGTTGTGCGTGGAAAACCAGGTGTGACAGCTGTCCCCACAGTCCTAGAAGATGAAGAGCGCGCGGATGCACTAGAAGGGGCAGGCGGTGGATGGTTCGCTCCGCTAGGCTGCATTGCAGCACGGTGAGCTTCCCACCGGAACATATGATATTTATTCATGTGACGATTCATGGAAGAAGTTGTCAAACTGCTGAGGTTTTGACCTCTACTAACAGAATCATGACAAATTTTACAGATCACATAATTTGGGCGATCTTTTGCTATGTCAAAAAAGGACCAGGCTAGGCAAGGCTTAGAGGGCATGCGACCTGCTGATCCACCCCGACTAGTGCTCAGAGGCACAGTGGTGGCTGAGGATGCAGTTGTAGATGTGCTACCAGTACTCCTACTCTGTCCAGGAAGGCGCAAGGTAACTTCGTCGTCAGTTGCATCCTCCTCCACCGCCTCTGTTGACCTCCTCGAGTGCCTGACTGTGGGTTGACAGTAGGTGGGATATAGAACTTCCTCATCAATTGTTGTGTTTGCACTCCCCTCACCCTCAGACCGAGCCTCTTCTTGCCCTGACCGAATATTTAAGTTGTCATCCCAATCTGGTATCTGCGTCTCATCGTCATCAGTATGTTCCTCATTGTCTATAACAACAGGTGTTACAGTTGGTGAAAAAGGGTCAACATTATGCTCAGAAACTTGGTCCTCACGGCCTGAATCAGAGTCACAAAGGTTCTGGGCATCACTGCAGACCATTTCCTGGTCTGTACTCACTGTAGCTTGGGAGCAGACCTCTGATTCCCAGGCTATAGTGTGACTGAACAGCTCTGCAGACTAAGCCATCTCAGTTCCACCATACTGTGCAGGGCGGATGGAGACTTCAGAGCTGGGAGAAAGCAAGTTTGATTGGGATGACAACTCAGAGGACTGGTGTTTTTTGGATGCGGTAGTTGAGGTGGCGGAGAGGGCACTTGTTGGACCACTTAAGATCCATTCAAGCATTTTCCTTTTTTGGCCATCATCTACCTTTGTTCCAGTTCTTCGTGTCCGTAAAAAAGGGAGCACATCGGATTGTCCACGGTAAGTAGTAGACATCTTACTTTTGCTGGAAGATGGTCTATCTTCAGCAGATGTTAATGGAGCTTTGCCACCTTCCCCACGGACAAACCCTTTTTTTCCTTTTCCCACACGCCTCTTCCCCTTTCCACCAGCATCTGTCATTTTGCCACTCATTTTGATAGCGATAAGATTGTGCACTTAAAATGTGGTAGTAAAAATTGAGAGGTGGTGTAGATTGCAGCGGTGGTCTAGCTTTATTAACAGCAGAATAAACAACAATAATTATCCCTGACAATGCAACTGCGGCCCTTAAACTGGCAGCAGTGTTTGCTAGTATAATGGCTTAGTAACAATGAGTTTGAGTGTGCAATGCAGGCAGACGTGCTGCAAATATCTTTGCACTAGTGGGACAATACAGAAGTCCAACAGCCACGTTTAGGATGCCACTAAGTTCACTCAGTGTTTGCTAGTATAATGGCTTAGTAACAATGAGTTTGAGTGTGCAATGCAGGCAGACGTGCTGCAAATATCTTTGCACTAGTGGGACAATACAGAAGTCCAACGGCCACGTTTAGGATGCCACTAAGTTCACTCAGTGTTTGCTAGTATAATGGCTTAGTAACAATGAGTTTGAGTGTGCAATGCAGGCAGCCGTGCTGCAAATATCTTTGCACTTGTGGGACAATACAGAAGTCCAACGGCCACGTTTAGGATGCCACTAAGTTCACTCTGTGTTTGCTAGTATAATGGCTTAGTAACAATGAGTTTGAGTGTGCAATGCAGGCAGACGTGCTGCAAATATCTTTGCACTTGTGGGACAATACAGAAGTCCAACAGCCACGTTTAGGATGCCACTAAGTTCACTCAGTGTTTGCTAGTATAATGGCTTAGTAACAATGAGTTTGAGTGTGCAATGCAGGCAGACGTGCTGCAAATATCTTTGCACTAGTGGGACAATACAGAAGTCCAACAGCCACGTTTAGGATGCCACTAAGTTCACTCAGTGTTTGCTAGTATAATGGCTTAGTAACAATGAGTTTGAGTGTGCAATGCAGGCAGACGTGCTGCAAATATCTTTGCACTAGTGGGACAATACAGAAGTCCAACAGCCACGTTTAGGATGCCACTAAGTTCACTCAGTGTTTCCTAGTATAATGGCTTAGTAACAATGAGTTTGAGTGTGCAATGCAGGCAGACGTGCTGCAAATATCTTTGCACTAGTGGGACAATACAGAAGTCCAACAGCCACGTTTAAGATGCCACTAAGTTCACTCAGTGTTTGCTAGTATAATGGCTTAGTAACAATGAGTTTGAGTGTGCAAAGGGCAGGAGGGTACAGTGCCAGGGTTGTGGGTCTCTGGGTAGAGGAAAGGAAGCCTGCCTTTCTATCCCTCCTAATGGGGAAATGCAGTGAGGAAATCCCTGACCCTAGCTACACAGACGCTGTCATCTTGTGTAGCTGTTAAACTCTGTTTTCACGGACCTGTCACCTATGGCTCTGACCCTGCCGGTATTAGCCCTTAAAAGGACTGATAGAAAGTGCTATCCCTATGCTGTACAGCGCTGTGTATGGAGCGTACACAGCAGTATTGGAGATAGGAGCTGCGCCAGTGATGACTGACACCAAGGACGCAGAAGGCAGATAATGGTGTGCTGGAGGAAAATGTCCGTTTGTATAATGCAGGGGCATGTGACATGGACATCCTATCACACATGCCGTTGGTTCTCTGGCTTAAAGTCCACTTAGCTGTGTGTGTGTCTGGGATTGGCTGACATGCTGGCCCGCCCCACTACATGCGCGCGCTTAGGGAAGGAAGACAAGGGGAAAAAAAAAAAATGGCGATCGCCATTATCCATACAGCAGTTATCTGAATGCGCTGTTCCCGCACACTATACACTGAAATTTCATAATAGTGTGAGTCACAGAGTGACTTACACTATTACAGCGGAAAGCCAGCTAGGTCTTTTTGCTGCTAGAACCGTTCTCGAACGTATCTAGAACTATCGAGCTTTAGCAAAAAGCTCGAATTCTAGTTCTATCTAGAACAGCCCCCAAAATCACTCGAGCCGCGAACTGGAGAACCTCGAACCGCGAACCGCACTCAACTCTAGTCTTCACAAGGTTGGCATACACTGTTGGTGGTATGTTGGCACTTTCCTCCATGCAGATCTCCTCTAGAGCAGTGATGTTTTGGGCCTGTCACAGGGCAGCGTGGACTTTCAATTTCTTCCAAAGGTTTTCTATGGGGTTGAGATCTGAAGACTGGCTAGGCCACTCCAGGACCTTCATATGCTTCTTATGAAACCATTACTTCATTGCCCTGGCGGTGTGCTTCAGGTGTTAGAGTTAGAATGGCCAAGTCAAAGTCCAGACCTGTATCCAATCGAGAATCTGTGGAAAGAGCTGAAAACTGCTGTTCACAAATGCTCTCCATCCAACCTCACTCAGCTCGAGCTATTTGCAAAGGAAGAATGGGCAAGACTTTCAGTCTCTCGATGTGCAAAACTGATAGAGAATACCCCAAGTGACTTGCAGCTGTAATCACAGCAAAAGGTGGCCATACAAAGTATTAACTTAAAGGGGACGAATAATATTGCACGCCCCAATTTTCAGTTTTTTATTTTTTACAAAAGTTTAAAATAAGCAATAAATTTTGTTCAACTTCACAATTGTGTCCCACTTGTTGTTGATTCTTCACCATAAAATTTAAATTCTTAATCTTTGTTTGAAGCCTGAAATGTGGGAAAAGGTTGAAAAATTAAAGGTGGCCGAATACTTTCGCAAGACACTGTATATAGATACAGATATATCTTGGAGACAGACTGGGATATCCCACCATTGCCACTAATTTGTCACGAATACCATTTCACCTCCAATCATGAGCACAATACCAAATCGACTGACGATAGATGGACGAAGTGACGGTGGCTTTCGCTACTGTGCCGATTATTACTGTATTTTTCGGACTATAAGACGCACTTTGTTTAGAGGAAAGTGGGGGTGCGTCTTATAGTCTGAATGTAGGGCTGCGGGGAATGAGGGTGCTGCGGTGGAGCGGGTCATCGGCGGCACGAGCAGGCTGTAGCAGCCTTCCGTGACCATGTGGACCCGCTCATTAAATATGAATGCCCATCATCCCGCCCATCATCTCTCAGCGCTGAAGCTGGCGCTGACAGGTGGACGGGGTGATGGGCGGGGAATGCGCTCATATTAAACAGCCTGCCCGCATGATCACCCCTGGCAACTACAGCCTGGAGTGATCATGTGCATCTGTATTCACTGCTCCCTGCGCATCATCATCAGCGCGGGGTGCAGTGAATCAGTATAACTCACCGGCCACGATCCCTGCAGCATCACAATCTCCTCCTGTCTGTGCTAGCGGCGGCTGTGTGGAGACTAGCGGTGCGCACAGTGATGACGTCATCGCTGTGCGCACGTGTCCACACGCAGCCGCCGCTTGCGCAGACAGGAGGACATTGCAATGCTGCAGGGATCGTGGCCGGCTCCACACTCCAGCGCTGCTGCTGGTACAGACGGGAGGAGGAGCGATGCTGCAGGGAGTGAGGTAAGGTGAGTATGAACGTTTTTTTTTTTTATGTGTGCCACAGGATGCGGCCATATAGTAGGATGGGGGTATATAGCAGCATGGGGGTATATGAGCAGGATGGGGGTATATGAGCAGGATGGTGGTATATGAGCAGGATGGGGGTATATGAGCAGGATGGGGGTATATAGCAGGATGGGGGTATATAGCAGGATGGATGGGGGTATATGAGCAGGGTGGGGGTATATGAGCAGGATGGGGGTATATGAGCAGGATGGGGGTATATAGCAGGATGGAGGTATATAGCAGGATGGAGGTATATAGCAGGATGGGGCCATATGCCAGGATGGGGCATATAGCAGGATGCGGCCATATGCCAGTATATAGCAGGATGCGGCCATATGCTAGTATATAGCAGGATGGGGCCATATGCCAGGATGGGGTATATAGCAGGATGCGGCCATATCCCAGTATATAGCAGGATGTGGCCATATGCAAGTATATAGCAGGATGCGGCCATATGCCAGGATGACGGTATATCGCAGGATGGGGGCTAGACCAGGATGAGGGATATATACTGTATATACAAGGCAGGACAATCATTACCAAGCTGGGGTACCTTAGTAGAGAATTTAGGGATATTACCCTCATAACAGTGTCAGCAGCAGATCCTCGCCCCATAACAGTGTGTCATAAGCACATTTTTTGCTTAAAATTTTATTTTCCTCCTCTAAAACCAGGGTGCGTCTTATGGTCTGGTGTGTCTTATTGTCCGAAAAATACGGTAGGTGCTTTAACAGTGAATTTATAGTATTTATACACCCAAGCCAGTGTATGGAATATATACTGTATATATATGGTCACTGTCAATAATCCCCTAAAAACTAGCTATTACCACCAGCTTTTTATATTGGCCAATAGGCACTCACAAGATTTCAGGGATGCAGTTTATAGAGCAAGGAGAGCAAAACTATTAAATGTTATATATTTAATCCAAAAAGTAGGCAGTGTTTATAAAGATATACAAAATATATAACAAAGGGGGACAAAACAATACGGTATATAAAGTTACATAGAAATAAAATGGATAAACAAAAGAAAAGTTCTAGACCTGATGTCACAGAAATGGAGCAAATCAATACACAGCAATATATCTTCCGGCATTGAACAAAGGTCTCAACTCAAAATCTCTATTTATTAAAGTAGTCACTCTGACATTCATCTCCTTGGTGAACTCAGATGGGGTTGGTCATGGGATGTAGCTCTGGTCTCTAGAAAATTATTGATTCCCAACTTCCAGGATATATTCGCCTCTGCAGGACCCAGGTGTAAGATTTTCATGCCATATTTCCTATTATGATTTTAGTATCAATAGATAGGAAATATGACATATGCAAATCCATTCATTGGGACAATATTAATTTGGAGCTTATGCTCAGGCCACACAGTTATATAAGGATATACAGGTTATCCCACTTAGTATCACAATGCCGAAAATGTGTCTCCCATAACTGTGGAATCAACACTTTTCACAAAAAAACAAAATATTCAGAACTTGGCTGTGGCTCCAGTCCGTCTACTGTTAGTCCTTTGAAGCTCATGAAATGAGCATTGGCGGTTGAACTTACAGAAAAGGTCATCAAAATCTTTCTGGTTCTTAAAAGTAATCTTACAGCTTTCCCACAAATTGGTACCATGTCATTAGCTCACTCTTTTTACTGCTTCCAACAAGGCTCTTTCTTTTGTTTTCTATTTCAGTCATTTACATACAACAGTTTTTCTTTTAATTTGGCCAGGAATATGCAAATCTAGTATTTTCCTCCCTGATTAATCATCTCACTAATCATCTTATCACACCCTTGTGGATGTGAGTATCATGGTTTTTGTGAGCGGTGTCACTACTGGCTCTTTGCAAATTTCTGCCTCCCTGACAATATGCATTGAAGCCCAGTGTATGCACACTACATGCCCAGAGAGGCTACCAGCTAACAGACACAACCAGCCACATACACTGGTTCAGCAAATTTCGCTCAGCAGTGTGTCACTGCCGCCCCATGCCTCCCTTTATTGCTATAAAGCAGGGGAGAAGAGCCTCCGGCCTGCGGGCCATATACTGCCCGCAATGACCTTTTCTGTGGCTCCCGGGTATCTACCAGCAGCACCGTCTTGCCGGCCGCCAGCCCTTTAAATGCCCATGTGCGCTGCGAGGATGTGCATTTAGCGCTCACTACTGAATGCTGGTCAGTGCTTATGTGCGGAGGACTTACTTTGTGGGTGGTGTTAGTGCTCTGCGCCCCATCCCGCAAAAGAAGACCAGCAGCATTTTCACGGCTTTCAGCACTGTGTGCCCACTCCCCCTGTGCCTGCTCCGGCTGTGCTGTGTGCCCGCTTACCCTGTGCTCGCTCCCACTGTGCTGTGTGCCCACTTACCCTGTGCGCGTTCCCACTGTGCTGTGTGCCTGGTCGCCCTGTGCCTGCTCCAGCTGTGCTGTGTGCCCGCTTCCCCTATGCGTGCTCCCACTGTGTTGTGTGCCCGCTCCCCCTGTACCTGCTCCAGTTGTGCTGTGTGCCCACTGCCACTATGCAAACTCCTACTGTGCTGTGTGCCTGTTCCCCCTGTGCACGCTCCCACTGTGTTTCATGCCCACTGCCTCTGTGTGTGCTCCCACTGTGCTGTGTGCCCGCTCCCAATGTGCACGCTCTCACTGTGCTATGTGCTCGCTCCCCCTGTGCCGTGTACCCGCCCCACCAGGGTTGTGTGCCTCACCTTAGTTCTGTGTGCCCCCCCTTCTTTAGGGCTGTGTGCCCTCCTCCCCTAGGGCTGTGTGACTCCCCCGATCCCTGTGTACCACCGCCAGTGCTGTGTACCACCCCCAATGCTGTGTCCCCCCCATGTCCATGCTCCTCCATGCTATCTGTGCTCCGCAAGTGTTGTCGGTTTCCCCCAGTGCCCCCTAGTGCTGTCTGTGCCCCCCTAATGCTGTCCGTGCTCCCTAGTGTTGTCCGTGCCCCCTAGTGCTGTCCATGCCCCCTAGTGCTGTCCATGCCCCCCAGTGCTGTCCATGCCCCCCAGTGCTGTCTGTGCCCCCCAGTGCTGTCTGTGCCCCCCCAGTGCTGTCTGTGCCCCCCAGTGCTGTTTGTGCCCCCCAGTGCTGTTTGTGCTCCCCCCAGTGCTGTTTGTGCTCCCCCCAGTGCTGTCTGTGCCCCCCCAGTGCTGTCTGTGCTCCTCCAGTGATGTATGTGCCCTCCAAATGCTGTCTGTGCCCCAAAGCCATATTTATGCCTCCCAGTGATTGTATATGCCTTCAGCCCCTCCAGTGATGTATATGCCTTCAGCCTCTCTTATGATGTATATGCTCTCAGCCCCTCCTGTGATGTATATGCCCCAGCAACTCCTGTGATGTATATGCCCCCAGTGTTTCCTGTGATGTATATATCACAGGTGGGGCTGGAGCATATACATCACATGAGGGGCTGGGGCATATACATCACAAGAGGGGCTGGGGTATATACATCACAAGAGGGGCTGGGGTATATACATCACATGAGGGGCTGGGGTATATACATCACATGAGGGGCTGGGGTATACACATTACTGGAGGGGCTGGGGTATATACATCATGTTGGAGATGCTGGGGCCATATGTGACGCCCCTGGACTATTCAGGTCGTCACAGGGTACTGCACAAACTGCCCTCCCCGTGCAGTATTCAACCCCCCATGGTTCTGGATCTCTATCCTGCAGTGCTGCCTCCATCAGCCTTCACAAACCCTAGATACACTTTGCACCACACCTGTCAGGCACACCAGTGGGCTGCTTAAGCAGGAATAGGGCCGCCCACCTAGGGGTCAGACAGGGAGGTGGGAGGTGTCAAGAGAGTTGAGTTTTCAGCGTAAAAAAACTGGAGAAAAACGTTTTTTTTTGCCACGCTAAGAGACCACGAGCATGAATATAATAATTTGTTTTTTTATTTAGGTCATTCCAACGCGTTTCGGAGACTCATCTGCCTCCTTCCTCAGGGAGAAAAATCTTACAGACAATGAGGATTTACCCTTATGAAGTAGCGTACAGAAAAAAAGTGTGTGCAACCAATCGTGACGTCATCACTCCATGTGTTCCTGGGTGATGACTCATTGCCACGTGGAATAGGACTATGTCATGGTATATACATCACAGATTTCAACGTATTTCACATTACAAGCAATAAATAAATAAAGAAAATAAATAAATATCTTGTTTAACTGGGAATTTGTCTGTATTTCTTTTTGAATGAAGAGGAGAAAAAAAAAAAATATATATATATATATATATATACATATATATATATATAAAAAATGGAAGAAGGAGTAGTTCCCGTATCCAAGACAGACTCGAACCATCAGATTTGTGTCTGTATTTTCATATGTTGTTTAAACTACCAATGCTCTACTCAGACAGCTTGGTGTTGAAAAAACAACCACAGGAAGCAACTAAAAATTTAAAAAAAGAAAAAAAGAAGAAAAAAGAAAAAAAAAGAAAAAAATGTGTGTTTATGAACAGCATATATCGATGTGAAGTGATTCAGGTTTGTGATGTGCTAATTAATATATGTAGAGGGAAAGGAATATATAGTAGTGAATTGCGTTATATTCTGGCAAAACATATATTTAATAAAAAGTGATTCAAATTAGTAATGTGATATTTGATATATATAGAGAGAAAGGAATATATGGTAGTGTGTTGTAGATATATAAAGGAGAAAAAAAGGAGAAAAAATAAAATGAATATAAAGGAGAAAAAATATATATGGAGACGTCAAAGAAGTGATTCTGTGAAAAGAAGTGACATAACAGTAGAAAAAGGAAACCAGCCGTGTGTGTCAGCAAGAATATTAATTCAGAAATACAAAGAAAAAACGAGCGGTGAAAATAGAACGGTAAAATGCAGTGCGCATGCGTGAGGAAACAGATTCTCTATATGGAGAGGTGAAGTGAGTTCAGACCGTGGGAAAATGTGAACCGCGCATGATCGCGATGTGTATAAGAAGCAAGTTCCTCACCAGAGAGGGTAATGAAAGGTCAGACCGTGGGAAAAACTGAGTGCGTAAGTGCAAGTTCATAAGGAAGAACATAAGTCACGATATTAGCTATACGGAACGAAAAAGAGATGCAGGAATATTGGCAGACAAATAGAGTCAGGGAATATGCCCTGATTGAATTACAAAAATATGTGAATATATTAAAAATAAAAATATGGAAATATATATTAAATATTATGTGAAAAAGTGCAATTCGTGCATGAAAGTGTCTGGGAACAGAGAAGATATATGAAAATAAATCTAAAAATATATAAAAAATATGTAAAAATATGAAAAATACAAAAATACTGAGGTTCTTAATAGGGATAGGGAAAATTAGGATAAGATAAGAATGAGCCTGTGGCCACGTTGGAATGTTAAAAACATATATACTTATAAAATACAATGAAGAACATACACAATAATTTCTGTATTCCATACTCAGGTTCCCAATTGATACCTACTTCTCTTTTTTATTCTTGCTTCTCCTCTTGGTTTTAGTGCTATAATTCCTTTTAAATTCATATATATATATACATTCCTTTTAGAAAAATGTTTTAAAAAAATGTTTTTAAATAATTCTAGATTTTACTCATGGTAATAATTATACCTTCCTTAGAGAGTATATATTATAATTGATGAATCATGTTTTTATTGTGTATGTTCTTCATTGTATTTTATAAGTATATACAGTATGTTTTTAACATTCCAACGTGGCCACAGGCTCATTCTTATCTTATCCTAATTTTCCCTATCCCTATTAAGAACCTCAGTATTTTTCATATTTTTACATTTTTTTTATATATTTTTACATATTTTTATATTCTCAGATTTATTTTCATATATCTTCTCTGTTCCCAGACACTTTCATGCACGAATTGCACTTTTTCACATAATATTTAATATATATTTCCATATTTTTATTTGTAATATATTCACATATTTTTGTAATTCAATCAGGGTATATTCCCTGACTCTATTTGTCTGCCAATATTCCTGCATCTCTTTTTCGTTCCGTATAGCTAATATCGTGACTTATGTTCTTCCTTATGAACTTGCACTTACGCACTCAGTTTTTCCCACGGTCTGACCTTTCATTACCCTCTCTGGTGAGGAACTTGCTCCTTATACACATCGCGATCATGCGCGGTTCACATTTTTCCACGGTCTGAACTCACTTCACCTCTCCATATAGAGAATCTGTTTCCTCACGCATGCGCACTGCATTTTACCGTTATATTTTCACCGCTCGTTTTTTCTTTGTATTTCTGAATTAATATTTTTTTCCTTTATATATCTACAACACACTACCATATATTCCTTTCTCTCTATATATATCAAATATCACATTACTAATTTGAATCACTTTTTATTAAATATATGTTTTGCCAGAATATAACGCAATTCACTACTATATATTCCTTTCCCTCTACATATATTAATTAGCACATCACAAACCTGAATCACTTCACATCGATATATGCTGTTCATAAACACACATTTTTTTCTTTTTTTTTTTTTTAAATTTTTAGTTGCTTCCTGTGGTTGTTTATCAACACCAAGCTGTCTGAGTGGAGCATTGGTAGTTTAAACAACATATGAAAATACAGACACAAATCTGATGGTTCGAGTCTGTCTTGGATACGGGAGCTACTCCTTCATCCATTTTTTTTTTATATATATATATATATATATATTTATTTTTTTTTTTCTCCTCTTCATTCAAAAAGAAATACAGACAAATACCCAGTTAAACAAGATATTTATTTATTTTATTTATCTATTTATTGCTTGTAATGTGAAATACGTTGAAATCTGTGATGTATATACCATGACATAGTCCTATTCCACGTGGCAATGAGTCATCACCCAGGAACACATGGAGTGATGACGTCTCGATTGGTTGCACACACTTTTTTTCTGTACGCTACATCATAAGGGTAAATCCTCATTGTCTGTAAGATTCTTTTCCCTGAGGACGGAGGCAGATGAGTCTCCGAAACGCGTTGGAATGACCTAAATAAAAGAACAAATTATTATATTCATGCTCGTGGTCTCTTAGCGCGGCAAAAAACCCGTTTTTCTCCAGTAACGGGGCCGCTGCTGAACCACCTAAGCGCTCATCCATGTCTGCAAAGGGGTTGTGACTGGCACAACCCTGCCAGGTGAGTGCACTGCCTTTTTTCCCTGTTCACCCTGTAAACCGGGTAAGACCCTATTGCGCCTCTTTCTCTCCCATCACAGCACAAGAGAGTTGAGTGGTAGCCCTCGAGCAGTGAGGAGCTCTGAGGAAGCTGGAAGTTGGAGCTCTCAGGGGAGAGGAAAACTAGGTCGCAGACGGTGGCCTGGACCTAGAGGAGTCAGACACCCGGTCGCAGGGGATTGAGGCTAGGTGCCTGGGACCCGTCGAGGAGGACGGCCGGCAGCCTAGTCCTATCACCGGTCTGGTACCGAAGGCACGACGGGGTACACGGACCCTAGGTCGGGGAGAAGCTTCAGGCAACCCGGCAATTAACCTGAGGAGAACGGGGCCTTTATGGACTGTTCCCATCAGCTCCAAAATCGGGGCACTAGCGCAACGAGGGGAATAGGGCTTTCCTAGCAAGCACCCCACTGAAATCCCAAGCATGAGCCCTGAGAGCAGGCTCCTCCACTTAGCCACAGTGGGGAGCGGGGCCCAGATAGCTCCAAGCTACTGGACCACAACGAACAATCTAAAACTTAGTGCCAGGAGGCAGGTTACGGACCACCAGCAGCACTGTAGGGGACGGGACCCAGATGAGTTCCCCTCGAGAGAGAGAGAGAGAGAGGCAACAGCATTCAGAGACTTGGTTTACCCTGTTGTCAGCATCTGCTTCATTGCTGAGTGAGTACCCAACTGACCCCTGCACTGCATCCTAGCACCTCCAAACAGAGTCCTGGGGCCTGTCCCTACCCATGGAGGGCAACATCACCTAGCTGCCCCACTCCATCACCCCGGGTACTCCCAACGGCAGCGGCGGTACTCCCAATTACTGTACACCATGGGTGGCGTCACGAACTATACCAAATCCCCTGTAAATACCCCCCTTTTACATTTGAGTGTGGCCTCTAAGCCCCCGGGTCCGGACACCCTCGAGCCACGACCGAACACCACCCCCGGATCCGAGCGGTTCGATCCGCTGCTGGGGCGGCACACATATACATCACAGGAGGGGATGGGGAAAATACATCACATTGGAGATGCTGGGGGCATACACATCAGAGGAGAGGCTGGGGAATATACATCACAGGAGGGGCTTGGTCATACAAATAAAAGGAGGGGCTGGGGCATCTCCTGTAATGTTGTCACGCTCCCGGGGCCACGGCGCCGCTCGTCATGGCACCGCTTGTCACGGCACCTCTCCTTACTCACCGACCCGATCCCCGTGCGCTCTGACCGTGGCCGCCGCTCTCGCTCTCCCTCCTCAGCCTCCTTCTTGAGCCTCGCTGAAGCCCAAGACTTTGCTTCCGGCTCTCATGCGTCTCCTCTGCATCCTGCATTGATCTCCGTCTCCCGGGCCTCGCGAATGCGCACTAGGGCGCGGGCATGTGCTCTCACCTTGTCTTAAAGGGCCCGCATCTCTGAAACAGGATATGGCTGATTACAGGTACAGGGTATATAAGACTTCCTTTCCATGTGGGCAGTGCCTGTTCAACGTGTACTAGTAGCTTTGTCTCTTGTGCTAGGTGTTCAGGTCCCTCTGTGGTTCGTACCCAGGTTAACCCTGTCTCTGCCCACAGATTCTGACTGCTAGCTTGAGTGTGGTTTCCAGGAGATTCCCCAGTGACAGTCTGCTGTGGATCCCATCATCTTCCACCAGCCTTTACCGTCGCCGGTTCTGGACTTCATCTGGCATCTTAAGTCTGCAGCCTCGCTAATCCCGGACTCCATCTGTTACCATCAGTCGGGACCTGTACCCGGTTCCACTCATCCATCCTGATTTCCTTCAGCCCACAGCTACCGTTGGACCAGCCTACATATCCTGCACGGACATCTTATGGATGCTAACCGTATTCCTCTCGTGTCCCGGCTGCTGTGCATATAGGCCCTCTGGGGTGGCCACCAGACAGTACCTACATAGTGGTTCGCTCCTGGTAGTCTCCCTGGGGGAGTCCGGTGTACGGTCCCATGGATCCTCTTCTGCACCGAACGTTACATTTTGAAAAGGCCATGGATCCCGCCGGGTCACAAGCTTCCCAGCTGGCCGGATTACACCAAGAACTGGTTCGACAATGGGAAACCCAATTACGCATGCTGGCCTTCATGATGTCAATGGATACTCGGCTGAACACTCTTCTGGCAACGGCCGCATCCTTGTCGGATCAGAATGCGAATGCCGGGGACCCCAAAAGCTGTAGAGGCTTCCTGAATCAATGCTCACTGCACTTCAAACTGCTCCCACACCTCCTGGTCTCGGATCAGGCAAAGGTGGCTTTCCTGATGTCCCACCTGGAGGGTGAAGCATTGGCCTGGATGAATCCCTTGTGGGAGAGAGAAGATCCGGTGACTACCAACATCCAGGGATTTCTAGAGGCCTTCCGCAATACCTTTGGCAAGCTTGGACGTTCCTCCACGACAGCCTCTTCGCTACTTCGGTTACGCCAAAGTTCTCTAACGGTTGGCCAGTTTGCCATCCGTTTCCGCACGCTTGCCTCTGAATTGGGATGGAACAACGAGACATTGACTGCAGCCTTCTGGGAGGGTCTCTCCGGCCGCATTAAGGACGAGTTGGCTGGTCGACATGTTCCTCCTACCTTTGACGGCTTGATCTCGCTGGCCACCTGGATCGACCTCCGATTTCAGGAACGGTCCAAGTAAGCAATCCGTGAGAAGAGACCGACGTATCACGCCCCTACTCTAGAGACCCGCAGCTTCTCAGTCTGTGCAGTCCAACTGAACCTATGCAAGTAGATCGTCTGGGACAAGCTGAACAACGCCAGGCGGAGCGGATCACCAAAGGTCTCTGCCTCTACTGTGGAGGTGACACACACCTGATTCGTTCCTGCCCAGAGAGGCCGGGAAACTCCAAAGCCTAGGTTTGTAGGGGAGGCTACTCTAGGCGCCTGAGCCCTCTCATCCCCGGTAATGCTGACTGCCCAAGTGACAACGGAGGAGTCCTGGTTCACGGCGGAGACATATCTCGATTCCGGGTCAGCGGGCAATTTTATACAACAGGCCACGGTGGACAAATTCCGGATTCCTGTTACGCCGCTCTCAAATCCCCTTGTGACCGCTTCTGTGGACGGGAGACCACTCACTGAACCAGTGTTATTCGTCACCAAACCAGTGGAACTCCATATAGGCGCGCTACATATAGAAAAGATTAGCTTATATGTCCTTCCGAAACTGGCTCATTCAATCCTGCTGGGGCTACCGTGGTTATGAGCACATGAACCTGTCATCAGTTGGCGTTCCGGAGAGGTTAGTCGATGGAGCCAGTCCTGTCACGAGACCTGTTTGCAGCCAGTCCGTTCTGTTCATCAGCCTCCGGCACCGGAGTCTCTACCCGGACTGTCGTCTGCATATTGGTCTTTTGTAGATGTCTTTGACAAAAAGGAGGCCGAGGTATTGCCACCACACAGGCCGTATGACTGTGCTATTGACCTGCTGCCAGGGGCTACTCCTCCCCAAGGACATATCTATCCCTTGTCACCAGCCGAGACACAGGCCATGTCGGACTACATAATAGAGAACCTGGCAAGGGGGTTTATCCGGAGGTCTTCATCCCCTGCAGGAGCCGGGTTTTTCTTCGTTAAGAGCCTCCGGCCATGCATTGACTACGGGGGCTTAAACCAGATCACTATTGAGAACAAATACCCTCTTCCTCTCATTCCAGAACTGTTCGATCGGCTTTGAGGGGCCCACATATTCACAAGATGGATCTTCGTGGAGCTTACAACTTGGTCCGTATTCGCCCGGGAGATGAATGGAAGACGGCTTTCAACACCCGGGACAGGTGCTATGAATACTGTGTGATGCCGTTCGGTCTCTGTAATGCCCCGGCTCTCTTCCAGGAATTGGTGAATGACGTCTTCAGGGATCTACTCTACGTCTGTGTGGTCTTTTACCTGGACGACATCTTGGTCTTCTCTTCGGACTTACCGACCCACAGAAGAAACATACGACTCATCCTACAAAGGCTTAGAGAGAACCGCCTGTACACCAAGTATGAGAAATGCTTGTTTGAACAGACGTCCTTTCCCTTTTTTGGCTATGTCATTTCTGACACGGGTCAACAGATGAATCCTGAGAAAGTGTCTTCCATTCTCAAATGGCCTCCTCCCTCTGGACTGAAAGACATTCAACGCTTCCTGGGATTCGCAAATTATTATTGTCAATTTATTCCCCACTTTTCTGCTCAAACGGCCCCCCTCTCCGCCATGACAAGGAAGGGGGCGAATCTGAAAGAATGGTCTCCTGAAGCCGAAAATGCCTTCTGCTCCCTGAAACAGGCGTTTGCCTCCGCTCCTGTTCTCCATAGACCAGAGCTGAATAGACAATTCACGCTAGAGGTGGATTCCTCCCCCTCGGGTGCCGGAACCGTACTCATGCAGAAGTCGTCCTCTGGAAGAATGGTTACCTGCGGATTCTTCTCCAAAGCCTTCTCTGTACCAGAACGCAATTACACCATTGAAGATCGAGAGCTCTTGACCATTAAATTAGCCTTGGAGGAGTGGCAATACTTGCTGGAGGGGGCGGTATACCTGGTCATAATCTACACTGATCACAAAAACTTGTCATACCTGCACTCTGCTCGGAGACTCAACCCGTGACAAGCCCGCTGGTCCCTGTTTTTTGACCGGTTCGACTTCCAACTACATTTCCGGCCTTCAGACAAGAATATGCAGGCTGATGCCTTGTCTCGGTCCTTCGTACCGGCAGAGCAAGAGGAAGAGAAGGACCAGTCCATCATTTGTTCCAGTAAGGTCATCCCGGTGGCTCCAGTCACTCTTTCGCAGATATTCCCTGGAATTATTTGTCTGTGGAAGATAACAGAGAGTAGTAAAGATGGGTTTCAAAGCCGCGCCAAGGACCACAGGTTCATATGAGCTTTAGATTAATGTTTCTTTATTTCATGCACCTGTGCATGAAATAAAGAAACATTAATCTAAAGCTCATATGAACCTGTGGTCCTTGGCGCGGCTTTGAAACCGATCTCTACTACTCTCTGTTATCTGCCCTATGGAGACCGCTGCCGGGACTTGGAGTTACATGCTGTTATAGGAGTT
The DNA here is from genome assembly GCF_048569485.1 of Anomaloglossus baeobatrachus. Taxonomy (NCBI): domain Eukaryota; kingdom Metazoa; phylum Chordata; class Amphibia; order Anura; family Aromobatidae; genus Anomaloglossus; species Anomaloglossus baeobatrachus. Next base: position 577,890,300 of record NC_134353.1, on the reverse strand, counting down.
GTGACTTTCACAACCCCTTTTGGTGAGTAGGATTGCTCTTTGCTTCACCCTATATATATTGGGGTAAGACCCTATTGCGCTTCCTTTTTCTACGGTTTTTCTTCTTGTCTGTGGAAGAGAAAGCGCACATAGGGTCTTACCAGGTATAAGATTTCGCAAATATGGGGCCAAAAGCACACTCACCTCTTGAAGTTGTGTCAGGCACAAGTCCTTGATGCACATATATCAGAATGTGGTCAGCAGTAGCCCCGAAGCGAGAGATAAAACAATATGAATAAAAGAAATCCGGGTTTAATGCTGCGCTAGAAACCACATGAATCCAGGAGTACGTGATGAAATCCTTTTTCTTTATTTCTGCAGGTCAACGCGTTTCAAAGACATATCCGTCTTTTTCATCAGGGCAAAAAAACAGTATCTTTTGCCCTCATGAAGAAGATGGATATGTCTTTGAAACGTGTTGACCTGCAGAAATAAAGAAAAAGGATTTCATCACATACTCCTGGATACATATGGTTTCTAGCGCAGCATTAAATCCAGATTTCTTTTATCCGTATTGCAGATATCCCCTGGGAAGACCTTTGTTGCCGAGGCCGACAGACAAAAGGTCCTTCAATGGGGTAATTCCTCGAAGGTGGCAGGACATGCGGGTCAGAGGTAGACTTGGTGCCCTATCTTTCGTCACTATTGGCGGCCGTCTCTTCGTAAGCATGTCATCTCTTTTGTTACCGCTTGACCGTCCTGTGCCCGCAACAAGATTCCCAAGCACCTGCTCTCTGGTCGTCTCTTGCCTCTGCCCATTCCCTCCGTTCCGTGACAGCACATCTCCATAGATTTCATCACGGACTTGCCCTCGTCTTCTGGCTGTTCCATCATTTGGGTCATGGTGGACTGTTTCTCCAAGATGGCCCATTTCGTTCCCTTGGTTGGACTACCCTCTGCCCCGGAACTTGCCGATGCCTTCATTCAGCATATCTTCCGGCTTCGCGGCTTTCCTCTGCATATAGTGTCCGGCAGGGGGACTCAATTCACCTCGCGGTTCTGGAGGGTGCTCTGTAAACTTCTAGGAGTATCGCTGGACTTCTCCTCGGCCTACCATCCTCAGTCAAATGGCCAGGTCGAACGGGTCAACCAAGTCCTGACTTCCATTCTTCGGCACTTCGTCAATGCCCGTCATGACGACTGGTCCAAGCTACTTCCTTGGGCTGAGTTCTCAAACAATCATCACATCAGTGAGTCCTCCTCCAGCTCTGCCTTCCATATTGTCTACGGTCTTCAGCCTTCTGTGCCACTACCGGTACCCACTACCTCTGGTGTTCCCGCTGCAGATGCCCTGTCCAGAGATTTCTCCAACATATGGAGTGCCATCAAGACATCTCTTGAACCTGCTTCCGCTCGGATGAAGAAACATGCTGACAAGAGATGCCTCGATCCTCCCCACTTTTCTCCTGGGGAGAAAGTGTGGCTTTCTTCCAAGTACGTCCGGCTGAAGATTTCATCTTACAAGTTGGGTCCTCGATACATCGGTCCTTTCAAGGTCATCAAACGGATCAACAAGGTCTCTTACAAGCTGCAGCTTGCAGCCATGATGCGCATCCTTATCTCTTTTCACGTATCCTTGCTCAAGCCGGTCATCCTCAGTCCCTACTTCTCTGATACCGGTATGTCTCCTCCTCTTGCCTCAGATGATGTGTTCGAGGTACGTGACATCTTAGCCATGAAGAGGGTGAGGGGTAGGCCGTTCTTCCTAGTTGATTGGAAGGGTTTTGGTCCCGAGAAATGGTCCTGGGAACCCCGGGAGAACATTGATGCTCCTCTTCTTATTAGTAAATTCTTGTCCGGGTTGCGGGGAGGGGGCGTGAGGGGGGGGGTACTGTCACGCTCCTGGGGCCACGGCACAGCTTGTCACAGCGCCACTCCTTACTCACCGAAATTATCCCCGGGGGCTCTGACCGCGGTCGCATCTCTTGCTCTCCCTCCTCAGGCTGCCACATGCTCCCTGTTCGTCGGCTCCGCCGCCTCGCTGCAGCCCAAGACTCTGCCTCCGGCTCTCCTGCGTCTCCTCTACATCCTGCACTGATCTCCGGTTCCTGGACCTCGCGCATGCACACTAGGGCGTGGTCACGCTGTCTCACCTTATCTTAAAGAGCCAGCGTCTCTGAAACAGGATATGGCTGATTACAGGTACAGGGTATATAAGACTTCCTTTCCATGTGGGCGGTGCCTGTTCAACGTGTACTAGTAGCTTTGTCTCTTGTACTAAGTGTTCAGGTCCCTCTGTCTTTCGTACCCAGGTTAACCCTGTCTCTGCCCACAGATTCCGACTGACAGTGTGAGTGTGCCCAGCCCTTCCGGTTTCCAGGAGATTCCCCGGTGACAGTCTGCTGTGGATCCCATCATCTTCCGCCAGCCTGTACCCGTCGTCGGTTCTGGACTCCATCCGGTATCTTCAGTCTGCACCCTCGCTAATCTCGGACTCCATCTATTACCATCAGTGGGCATCTACCCGGTTCCACTCATCCATCCTGATTTCCTACAGCTCACATCTACCGTTGGACCAGCCTACATATCCTGCACGGACATCTTAAGGATGCTAACCGTTTTCCTCTCGTGTCCCGGCTGCTGTGCATCTAGGCCCTCTGGGGTGGCCACCAGACAGTCCCTGTATAGGGGTGGGTTCGCTCCTCTCCTAGTAGTCTCCTTGGGGAGTCCGATGCACGGTCCCGTGGATCCTCTGCACCGAACGTTACAAATGTATATACAGCAGTCCCAGCATCTCCTATGTGATGTATATACAGCAATCCCAGCGTCTCCTATGTCATGTATATACAGCAGTCCCAGCGTCTCCTATGTGATGTATATGCCCCCAGCCCCTCCTGTGATCTATGTACAGCAGTCCCAGTCTGTTATGTGATGTATATGATTTACCAATCTTATTATCACAAAGAGTTGACTTCGCTCCAGACCGAGACAATCCTGGTGACTTCGCTCCAGACCGAGACAATCCTGGAAAAGCAGTTGTGAAAAGCAACATGATCAATGTCACCGAAAATTAACCGTCTCACCAAAAAGAAGCAGCTCTGGCCACCACAGTAGGGGTGAGTTAATTAATTGTTTGACCAAATGTAGCCGGGTAATTTTCACATTGATAATTTGGTGCGGCTCCCGAAGGTTGGTAGAGATTTTCAAATGGCCCCTGGCAGTAAAAAGGTTCCCCACCCCTGCTATAAAGCCAGGGTGCATACCCAGCTTTAATGCACAATGTCAGGGAGGCAGAATTGCAAAAATCCAGTAGTTATGCCACTTTTGCAAATCATGTTATACTCCTACAGTAATAACGTGATTTCTGGGATGATTTATCTTGGGTCAGAAAATGCCCCTACTACTACTACTCATCCATTGATTTGCATATTGCAAATTAAACCATTTTCTGGAAATTAAACCAAACATAAAAGAAAGGGGCTTGTTGGAGGCAGTGAAAAGAGGGGGACAAAGACATGTCGCTGGTTTGTGGGACAAGGGGAGTTGTCAGGTTTCCTTGAACCATAATGCAAGACGTACAGTATAGTGAAGACTGATACTTATTCTACATATAGGCAGAGGGTACAGTAGGCAGAGTGGGTTATAACAGCTCTGATTGAGATCTCCTTTGGTCACTGTAACGGCACCCATGCACTTGGATAGGACACTGAAGCCTCCACACACATTAAAGTGAATTTGTCACCAGGTTTTTGCCACCTAATCTGAGAGCAGCATATGTGACTTTTTTCTAAACAGTAATTATGAAGTAGACAAAGCGGCAGCTAATCCCGCTACAGAAGCAAGCAGCTCTTTATGGCACAGCAGGAGCATGCGTGTCATTTGCAGCTATTGCGATCTGTCGGACGTGATCTTCGTCAGGCACCACTGTGTACAGCGGCAGCCCCATTGCCGCTGTAACCAGGAGCATACAAACAGGCCCTGTCACCTTTTCAATGCCCAATAGGGATACAGCCTTTCATTACTATGCAGCCCTGTGTAGAAAGCCCAACCCTCACACAATGCTCTCCACACAAGCAGTCTGTCAACAGACAGCGCTGTATATACAAACAGTCCTACGCCATGAAAAGCCATTCACACAGCCTACTCTAATTATGCAAAAGTGTGCACATCATGTTACATGCCACCAAAATAGGCCTGGCCATAGTATTACTCTGCACAAAATGTATCACCCCACAGAGGGGCGATGCTGACTACCGACAGCATTTATTTACAATGTGCACAATAGAAGTCATTGTGAGATGATCACATCTGTTCTTTCTTTTGTCAGACGAGATTATATTTAAAGTGCTCTCATAATGACAATGTATCTAGTAGTCAAAATGTTGACATAGCGATGTCACCTTCTACCTGATCATGAACTGGCAGATGAGTCTTTTTATCCTTTATGACAGTGTCATAGTTGTATACATTGCAGGGTTTCTGCGCTTTTACACATCTAAATCTTCATTGTGATGTGCTGCCCACGTGCCAGCAGCCAGTGCTGCACGGATCCGGATCTACGGTACGGCTCTCCGGAGTGGACTCTCCGAAGAAAAGGGGACGTATTTATACGGGATTGGTTGTAAAATGTCTGTGACGCCACCCACGGTGTGTGGTGAGGTGCAGCACCACCGCTGCCGTTGCGGGGCTCCCGGGGATGTTGGGCTGGCAGCTGGATGTTAACCCCTCCGTGGGTAGTGATGGATGTCCCGGGGCCCAGTGTCTCTATGCTGAGGATGGTGATTGCAGGGGCCGGCGCACCCGGCCAGGCTGGGGATGTTACTCACGGTCGAATAAAGCACACAAGTCCTGTGGTAAACCAAGGTGATGGTGACCGGCTGCCGCAGACGGGTGTATCTGATCCCACACCCGGGTTGGTAGTCAAAGTCTCTCTCCTCTGCACTCAGTGTATTGTAGGTAGGACTTCCTGGTTTGAAACACAGGAGTCCGCTCCCGGTCCTTTGGTTGGGAGCCGTGCCTGTCTGACGCTGACCCTTGGGATCTACGAGCCCTGTTGGTTGCCATATCCCTCTCTGTGGGTGATTGTCTACTTTTCAGGACTCAGGTTGGAACAAGACCTAAAATTCTGCCCTCAATTGGTTAATTAGCTAGGCCGTCGGTGCCGGTCCTGGCTTCAGGGTCCAAGTACCCCCTCTGTGCACACGGTTTCCGGGTCGGTTCTCCGATGTTGGTACCGGCAGGCTCCAAACCTGTCTCGGTCCACCTCAGATCTCCAGCAGCCGTCTTCCCATCTCCTGCAGACTCTGGTTACCGTCTGCCACCTAGCCAAGGTGTCAGGGCTCCGACCCTGGCACCAGTCAGCTTGGCACCTCCACTCAACTCCAACTTGAACTTGATCTGACTGTTTTCCAGACCCCTAGGTGGGCGTTCCCTAACCGCCTGGTACCGCCCACTGGTGTGTCTGTCCTTCCCTGAGGGGGGGGTGACTAGGGTTTCAGGTCGGCTGATTTAACCCTTTGTGGGATAGGTATTATGCGGGGGCCTATATGTACATCTACCTGATTTTCCAGGGTGTTACAGTGACATATCAAAAGATGTCTTTAGGGGTAATTTAGGCTCAAGGACCCTCAATGGTAACATATTCTGACAGGTCTCCATGATATGTGCAAAGCTGCTCTTAAACTTTATTATTAACACTTTATTTAGCTACTTTTGGGAGTAGTAACCTACACAATTACCTTCGATGGCTCATTCATTACTTCCAAGTGGGACACTCACTGTCTTGGGGTTATATTTGACATAGAACTTTCCTTCATTCTCCATATACAATCACTCACTCGCACATGTCACCTGCATTTTAAAAACATCTCCAGAACCCGACCATTTCTCACCTTTGTGCAAAACCCCTTATTGTCGCTTTTATTCATTCTTGTCTGGATTATTGCAACTCTTTACTGATCGGTCTCCCTCTAACCAAACTTTCTCCAATCCATCCCGAACGCAGCAGCCAGGCTCGTATTCCTGTCCAGTTGCTACACCGATGCTTCTACCCTGTGCCAGTCATTGCACTGGCTGCCCGTTAGCTACAGAATACAATACAAACATATCTCTCACCCACAAAGCTCTCCACAGTTTGATACCACCCAATATCTCATCCCTCATACCGCAAATGATCCAAGACTGACATCCTCCATAATCCCACCCTCACATTTTCATCTGCAGGACTTTTCTCATGCTGTGCCAGTTTTTTGGAATGCACTACCCTAAAGGATGCGACTAATATCCAGCCCCCACATTTTTAAGCATGCATTAAAAACACATCTCTTCAGACAAGCCTATCATCACAACTTACTAACCGAACCCTCCCTTGTTCCCGCCTTCTAAATGTAATTTATAACTATCTCTCTCCTATTTCTGTCCTCACATCCTCCATACAACCAATAGCATGTAAGTGCACCTAAAAGGTTACTGTCTAATGGCCGGCTCATTCATCTTTATATGAAATCCGTAATTAACCATAACGATGGCCGGACCAGATATTACAAGTGTGCTTTACCTTTTGTGTCCCCCTATTTCCCATAGATTGTAAGCTTATGAGCAGGGCCCTTAAGCCTAATGCGGGCGTCACACGATACGATCTATCGTGCGATCACGCGAGCGATCGTACCCACCCCCGTTGTTTGTGCGTCGCGGGCAATTAGTTGCCTGTGGCGCACAAAGTCGTTAAACCCCGTCACACGTACTTACCTGCTGAGCGACGTTGCTGTGGGCGGCGAACATCCACTTCCTGAAGGGGGAGGGACGTTCGGCGTCACAGCGACGTCACATAGCCGCCGGCCAATAGAAGCGAAGGGGCGGAGATGAGCGTGACGTGAACATCCCGCCCACCTTCTTCCTTCAGCATTGCCGGCAGCCGCAGGTAAGCTGCAGTTCATCGTTCCCGGGGTGTCACACGGAGCGATGTGTGCTACCCTGGGTACGATGAACAACCGGCGCAAAGAAGAATAACGATTTTTTTTTCAAATAAACGACGTGTAAACGATACATGATTTGTAACCGATTTGCGATCACTCTGAGACACTCGTATGTGTCACACGAAACGACGTCGCAAACGATGCCGGATGTGCGTCACGAAAGCCGTGACCCGGACGACATATCGCATGATGGATTGTCTCGTGTGACGCCCGCATAAGACACACGGCGTGAAAAGTGGAGTGAGTGGAATGCGATAAAACATCACATTCCACTCGGACCAATATTAACCTATGTGTCAATGCACATGAACGATTATTTTCTCAGCCCTAATCGGACCGAGAAAACAATCGCAGCATTCTGCGGGTGCAATGTGATCCAGGTTTCTTTCGTACCCATTCAAGTCCATGGGGCGAGAGAAAAATCGCTCTGCACTTGCAGTACACCGGTGTACCGTGAGTGCAGGGCGAGAATAACAATAGCCGGCAACGGAGGAGAGAGGGAGATAAATCCCTCCCTCCCCTCCTCAGAGCCAGCCCGCCCCTCCTCAGTGCCGGCCCGCCCCTCGCAGTTGAGGTCCGATCGCATGATCGGACCTCAGTCGCAGTTAAATTCGCAGGACTCTCGGCTCTGCTGTGCTGCCAGCGTGAGCTGAGTGTCATGCGAGGATCGTAGTAGTCCCCGTGTGACCCCGGCCTTATTCCTACTGTAGCTGCTGAACTATGTGCTACCTTGTTTTGTTTTTGTCTGTACAAGCCCCCACCTGATTGTAAAGTGTTGCGGAATATGTTGGCGCTATAACAATAAACTTTATTATTATTATTATTATTATTGTATTTGAGTCCTACAGATGTTTGAAGGTCAACATATAAGAGCACATGATGGTCCAACTAATGCTGCTTTTACAAATACAATTTTGTGATGATCTGATCGAAAATGGGAGATCTGGGGCAATCAGCCAGAAGTCCAGGGCCAGAATCCTATATCTTTTACAGTAGTAACACCACTGGCATACACACAAGCCTCCCATGTCAAAGCAGTGAGTGGTTAATTGTTATTTATAATTAACTTCAGTAAACATAAAAAGCATCTGGATGCTGGAATGGGAGGGATATCATCCAATGCATAGCCAATGTCAAATTTTAGTCATCTGACCGCTGCAGCCAATCTTATAGTCAAACAGCGTGCGCTTGTGGGGAGAGATCGGTCACTCCAGAAGAGACCTGCCTGTCCGAATAGTCCCCCGGTGGTTTTTAAACCTTAGTATTTCAGTGTCTCACGTATATGGCTGAGATCTTCCAGTCAGTGCCTGTCACATGCTGATTGTGAATCGGCAGCATGTGTCAGCGGCCTGGTTCCCTTTAGATTCGGCAGCATATATCCGGTATCAGTTTTGTACTACCGTCTGTGCTTTCTTAGATATGTCTGGTGCCAGCCATGTATGCACAGACGGCTGCTCACTCACGATTTGCTATGTTGAATAATGAAAAGGTGCTAATGACATCATCAAACAGGATCTGGAAATCTGTCAATATTATTATCTAGCTTAATATCTATGGATTTACGTTATGCTCAGCAAGCTGATTTTCAATAGTGGTGGCAGATGGCAATTTCTCCCATCTCTCCCATACACAGACATGCTCGGTTAGGCCTCTTTCATACGTTCGTGAAAAACCACGCACGTTTTTCACGGATGTGTCAGAGGTACGTTTTGCCCTCCATGACCCGTGCTTATGGGCTACGTGTGTGAGAACGGACTCTTTCTGCTCATCTGTCCCTGGCGTCGCTGTCCGTGGTGCTGATCTTTGGTCTCCGGTCCTGCCGACTCCCCGCTGCTGCTGCTTCTGGCCGCAGTGAAGTGAATATTCAATGAGCATAATGAGTGGTGGTCGGCAGCAAGTGACAGCAGCGGCAGAGACAAGAGGGCTGGAGAAGGTGAGTAAAGGTTTGGGGTTTTTTCTCACAGACACGTCTTTTCTCCGATGCGTGTCACATGGAATACATCCGTGTGGTCCATTTGCATTACGTGTGACACGTATGCGTTCCGTGTGCCGGAGAGAAAACGGACATGTCGGCGTGTGAAGCACGGGCACTTGTAAGTACGGAACGGACACAAGTTCCGTTCAGAAAATACTTACGTGTGTCCAAAACCACAGGAATACATATGTCAACATGGGTACGTGCCTCCGGTACGTGAGAAAACTGCCAAACACGTACCGGAGACACGTACATGTGAAAGAGGCCTTAGGTTGATAGCTATCCACCTGAAGTCCCCTTACTGATGCATGAGCAAGCACCAGGAAGAACAATGAATGGGGCCTGTTCATAGTCAGCCTCACTGTGCATGCCCCATAAACATAGCCACCAGGGGTGTAACTACTTTAGGTGCAGGGTAGCAATCAATCGCACCTGAACCCTGGAGCCGAAGGGGCCCAAAAAGTCCCTTTGGCCATATAAAAAGACCAGTGCTATTAAAAGGAACCTGTCAGGTCCCCTATGTCCTCGCGTACACGTCTTCTGAACTTCCAGTCATGCGCAGTCTTCTGAACTTACACCCGGCTTCAAAGGTACACTGACGCAGCCGAAATGAGCCACGCGCATGCGCAAGATTTCCAGGAGCTGGCAGAGATGGCGGCTCATATCACAGGGGTGTGATAACACAGAAACAGGGCCAACTAGTCTCGGGAGACAATGACCCTACGTCTAGTCACAAGCCTAATTAGCATAGGGACAGTGAGGTTTATAAGCATTCATAGTGGTGAATAGCATTATACAGGGAATGTGGGCATACAGGCATGACTACTCCTGGGTCGGAGGGCATAGGAGACCTGACAGGTTCCCTTTAAAGACTTCTAATAACTGGGGATCCCATTGGAAGTTTTGCATTGGGGTCAATGAGCTTCAAGTTACGCCACTGATGTTCACCCAATTCTGGTGGCTTTGTGCATGGTCACCCTAAAGAGAATACCTATCATTTTTATATATATATTTTTTGTATTTTTTGTATTTTTTTTTTTAAATAGTAGGCACTACCTAAAATATTTTTCAGATTGGTAGGGGTCCGGATCCTGAGCCTGCCACCAATCGCCCTGACATCAGCAGCCGAGCTGGCACGGAGCAGGCGGGCTCAATGTGTGGGGCAGAAGCGCCCAGCTGTGTGTTTTGGGGTGGCTTTTTGGGCGATTGGTGGGCTCTTATGATAAGGACTAGGGATGATCGAATACTTCAAATATTCGGCTTCGGGAATATTTTCCGAATAGATCGCCGCTATTCGTCTATTTGCGAATATTGGATGCGCAATGTAAGTCTATGGGAAACCCGAATAACAACTATTCGGAACTATTCGGGCTTCCCATAGACTTACATTGCGCATCGAATATTCGCATAGCTGCGACCTATTTGGAACATATTCGCGAAGCTGAATATTTGAGGTATTCGATCATCCCTATGATCCATCCGCAGGACAAAAACCCATTAGGTGTTTTTCGTTCAGTAGCATCTTTTATAGCAGTTTTTGATTGCTTTTCTGGGCACTTTTTCTATGTTTTTGGCCTCTGATGGTCTTTTTGATCGTTTTTCCATCAGTTACAGGTGGTGTTTTTACCACAGTTTTTCCGTTTTTTTTTTTTATCCATTGAACAAAGAAGAAATGGCTGATAAAAATACTGCCAAAATGGTCAAAAAGATGCACATGAATATGTGAAAAGTGCGTAAACGCTGAAACTATTGACATAAAATATGCACAAAAATAAGCTGGGTGTGCGCGATCTTTCCGAAATCCCATTGATTTTGCTGGTACTGTAAAACCCGGTGTATTTTATGCACTGAATACGCGGAATGAAATACGCAGCAGAAACGTGTGAACAGACCCCAACTGGCCAAAAGCGTGCCTACCAGATAATATTGCTGACTGTTTCCAATAGTAACCAGCAGAATTGTGAGTTCGGCTCTGGGGTATGTCTGGTTAGGTTCAGTGTATGCTCTCCCAGCTGAGGATACGGTACAAGTGGCCATGTTGAGGCGGGAGCTTCCATGCACCGGGCAGGGATACGGCTCCCACTGACAGGAGCACACATGTGACATGAAGGACACAGGAGGCAGACAGTAGCTCCCCTCCCCCATGACACATGTCACTCCCAGGCTGACAGCCGCCGCCATGTGCTCGCCCTCCCCCGTCAGGTGATGCACACACTCGTCTCAGCCCCGGCAGGCTCCAGTGCGGGCTGCACGGTTTCCCGGATCATGCAATCCGCGGCCGGGCCGGATCACGGCGCTGTGCGGGGCAGATCCAGTGTGAGTGTGCTCGGGGGCGCCGCCTGCCGCTCCACATCCTCATTTTCACGCCGCCTGCTGCACATCCAGCTGCCGCCGCTGTTATAAGGGAGCGTCTGTGGAGCCACTGGGAAGCGCACGTCTGCTCTGCCGCCGCCCCCTGCCCGGAGCCTGCACTCAAGCCCGGGGATCGCTTCTGTAGCCTGCGTTCTGCCGGTAACCGGAGCGGAGGAAAGCGGGGGCAGCGACCTGCTCTCCGGGATTACAAAGAGAGGGTGGTGTTTCCCTGGGTGTCCTCCCCTCCAGCTGGCTCTCTGGGGGGCCGCGACATGAGCTCGTCTTGTCCGGGGGTTGTGCTGCTGCTACTGCTGGCTTCATGCTGGGTACATGGTGAGTCCGGCCGGGCACTGCTCTGCTCTCAGGTGGGCATGCTGCTCACTGCCACTAATTCATGGCTGCTGCAGCGAGGAAGGGGCACTGCTCCAGCTGCCGGGAACCGGGGGCTTAATGCCGCTACAGGGTTAATGGTGCCATTCATTGTGCCATGTGTTCTCTGGTATCACGCCATACTGTGCCCTGTTATATGCCATACATAATGTTTCCTGTCCTATCATGCTATTGACCTGTCCTAGCTAGTATCCCTGTGTAATGCCTACTGTGCCCTGTCCTAGCTAGTATCCCTGTGTAATGCATACTGTGCCCTGTCCTAGCTAGTATCCCTGTGTAATGCATACTGTGCCCTGTCCTAGCTAGTATCCCTGTGTAATGCATACTGTGCCCTGTCCTAGCTAGTATCCCTGTGTAATGCCTACTGTGCCCTGTCCTAGCTAGTATCCCTGTGTAATGCCTACTGTGCCCTGTCCTAGCTAGTATCCCTGTGTAATGCCTACTGTGCCCTGTCCTAGCTAGTATCCCTGTGTAATGCCTACTGTGCCCTGTCCTAGCTAGTATCCCTGTGTAATGCCTACTGTGCCCTGTCCTAGCTAGTATCCCTGTGTAATGCCTACTGTGCCCTGTCCTAGCTAGTATCCCTGTGTAATGCCTACTGTGCCCTGTCCTAGCTAGTATCCCTGTGTAATGCCTACTGTGCCCTGTCCTAGCTAGTATCCCTGTGTAATGCCTACTGTGCCATGTGATATGCCCCTTTAATTCACCCTCTGGAGGCTTTCTATGGACTTGTCCAGTAACCTCCTCATCCATCTTGATTGATAAGCCCTGCTGCTCCTGTGGTCTTCTGCTGGCCTGTGGCGGCTGGGAGTGGTTAATTAGTAAGGGCCATCACTTGTGCTTGGCACTACCCATCTGGGAAATGTGGCCACAGCTGGCCTGCTTCCACTCTGCGGTGCCAGCCGTGCTTCACACTAATCCGGTGGATGAACCTTGTCCTCTCTGTTGACCAATAACAGAGGTGCTCCAGGGTTCATTAAAGGGCTTGATCCCAAGACATTGGTGGGTGTTGGAAGATTCCCCCTAATCCTGATTCTTGACTACCTGCAAAGTTGTAACAATGAGTTAACCCTCTGCTTCCCAGTGGTCCTCAGCTGCCTCCTTCCTTTGTGTTTTTAGCCTGACACATTCTGCCTCTTCCGTAAGAGCATTGGGCTAACAGGATTCCTCACTGAGCTGCTCTTTCTGATGACTCAGACTTAATCCACTAGTCTTGGGTCAGGTGGCATCTTACATGCTCACTAATACGCTTGGCATCCCATTTTGTGCTAATAACTGTCTATATAGAAACTATCCTCCACTTTCCGGTTACTCTTTACTGCTTCTGGGCCTAGCTTTACCAAGCACTAAGCCACTATTGGTGTAGGCCCACAAGCTTAAAGGGGTTGTCTAGTTAACAATACATCTCAAATACACTGAAGCTACAAATTAGAAGGGTCTTCCATTTATTCTGTGTAGTGACTAATGTTGCTCTTGCACATCACTTCAGTGACCGGGGTGATCACAAAGGCTTGGAAATTCTTACACTTCCATCCAATGTAAATACGTTGTGGAGGACCCCTTTAATTTGTCTTGTTGCATGAATTCATTCTATGTATACCTAACACATCCCAATGTAAAGTGTACAAAATGGTGAGTTGCTGAAATAAGTGTTGTACTTCTAGGTCCCTGGCACCATGTTTCATGTAAGCACTTCTGTGTTTCATACAACTGGTGTTGAGGACCCTCATATGCATTGGCATGTGGTGCCATCAGTGACAGGGTTAGAACCTTTTCTTGTCGTTAGGCTGGTTCAACAAGGCAAAGAAACCAAACAATCTTAAACTGTGTATAGGTTACAGTATAGCTGAACTTCAGTGTTGTGCCCCAAGCTCATGGGGAAGGGTAAGCCTTAGCTATAAACTAGTGTCCATATGTACCAATTCTGACTGACAAGCCATCCCATACAGCCAAATGATGCATCGGTTTCATGTGATTGGATCTCAAAGTTCTCTTTTATGGGCCAGTAGGAGTCTTAAGCTCAACCTGGTCCTTTTGGCACCTGCAGTCTGGCCTTATTTGATCAAACAGTCCAACATGCTGACTAAGGGTCTCTTCACACTTTGGCTGTCCAATAATGTCTTGCTCTGAGGACATTAAATTCTCCCCCGCCACAAAAAAAAATTCAGGGGAAGCTCTTCTGATCAAACTGTGGTCGAGTGCCCTTTGTAGTGTATCATAGCGGTACATGATTAGTGGGGGTCCCACTTCCTGGAATCCCTTACCCCAATTTCTAACTAAGGGAGGTGTAAAGCTTCTTTATAGAATTGAGCTGTCGGCTGGGAATGTTGCTGTATGAGAAGCCTTTCTATAGTCAGGTGGTGACCTACTACCTTGAACTGAGCAAGCACAAGGCCTGAAGTGCCACCGAGAGCATCCGGTGTCTGCTAAATAAAGGGCTGTGTGACGGTGGCTGGTCTTATTTCCAAAGCTGCCCCCTTTGCCACTGTGTAGTACATGCCACTAAATCCCATTATAAACACTGAAAACATACTTTGTTAGACAACTGCTATAAACATTGCCTTAGTGCAGAACTGAAGGTGAACACAAAGCACAGCATTTCACCTCTGCAACAAGGACACTCGATGATATCACTGTTCATTGTGTCTTAATGGCCTACACGTGGGAATGCAGAACTTCAAAGTCCTGAGTGCGACCTATTATAGTAGACATAGGCCTGCAGAAGGCGAAGTCATTCATAACCAGGGAAAACTAATTAATTGTAAGTGCTCACTTTAGTGCTAGAGGTCATCCACCCCAAGGAAATGTGTCTAGATGTTACAGCTGTCAGTGACAGAACTAAAACACTGTGGCCCTGGTTCAGCAAGGTGTTTGCCAGGATTCTAGTGGAACACCTTGAAGGGTAGACATAACATTAGTGCAGCTGACCAGGGGCCTATGCCAAAGCAGTTGGATTTGTGCATTATGAAGCACTATTGGACTACATTGGGGCCCTCTTCTGTCTGACAGTGCCTTGAAATGAATGCAGAGCTAACAACGTGCTGCAACTAGCGCTCAACAAGGCCTATCCAACAGTCATCAATAACTTAGGCCACCAATGGCTAAATTACACCTGCAATGTATACCAGCCTGTGCAGGAGTAACTTCTGGCATATGCTCTCATGTTAAGTGTTCCTTTTAATTAAAGGGAACCTGTCAGGTGATTCATGTTGCCCAAACCAGACAGCATGACTGCAGCCTGGTATAATTTGCTATAAAATGGTGGTTTCAGATAAAATTATACTTTAACCTCTTCATAACCTTTGATGGAAATCTGCATCATGGTTGAAGTTTTAGACTTGACATAAACTTGGTATGTCCAGTTGGGTATGTCATCAAAAATATAGGAGTTTCATATGGATAGCACCAAGGCTCTGGGAAGTTTTATGGCTAACCCCCCCCCCCCCACACCGAAAGAGGACCCTGCAAAATCTCTAATTCAAAATGTCAAAATGACCCTGCAAAATCTCTAATTCAAAATGTGCCTAAACCAGTTAGTTAATATAAACATGTTTCTCATTGTGGTGAGAGCCTACTTAATCTATAGGGTGTCTCTAGAAGCACAAGCTAGGAATAATGTAGGGGCACTACAGGGACTCTGCAATTTTCAATTCGGCAACATTCACTGTTTGACACAATCTGTGTTTTCCAGAGACTAAATTGTCACTACATCCTTAGATGAATTAACAGAGGGATGTAATTACTAAAACATGGTCACTTGAGGGGATTTCTTTGTTTCTGGCACTTGGGGAGTCTGCAAAATATTCTAGGAAAATGTATGCTGCAAAAATGAAATGGTGCTCCTTCACTTTGATGTGGCCAAACAGTACTCCTCAGTCACATGTGAGATATTGCCCCATAATGTTACACTTTCTCCTGAATGTGGCCTCTTTCACCTATTCCCATTGCGAAAATTGGAAACCTGGGTTTCAAACATTAAAATGATGAAGTCTTCACTTTTATGGTGTAAAACTGACACCTGTGGCATCCATATGCTCACTAGACCCCTAGATGTATTCATCGAGGCGTGTAGATTTCTTAGCTTCCTCAAAGGCTAATCGAGTGATGGGCTCCTACATTTTATGCCAGGTAGTGATTGGAAATATCTTTGACACCTGTGATGATGATCAACTACTTCTCAACTTGCCTAGTCATAAAGGATTAAAGTTCTCACATTAACTCCTTTCCAGTGATCCCGACAACGATACGACCTGAGGGTCGCTGGTGAGATGTCAGTCAGATCTTTCCAACGATACAGCGACCTGTGTAACTATCTCAGTCGTACGTGTCTGAGCTCTGAGTTGTCAACGAGGTCGTTGGTAAGGCGTCAAACACTGATGTATCCTTCCCAGCAGGACCTTGACGATCAAAAAAATGGTCCGGTCCATTCTGACATGACCCGCGATCTCACAGCAGGGGCCTGGTTGCTGATGTGTCAAACAGCAATTGTTGTTGCGTCACAGAATCGGTATTGATCTGGCTATGGGTGAAGATATCTTAATTTATCTGAAAACCAGTGCACTTCATTTTTGTTTAACTGTTACATACTCCTTGGAGTTGGCCAGAGTACCAACTCCTTCAGTTTTGGAGTTGCTTGTAGGCAAAACTTTATCAAGTAGCTGCTTGACCGTCACCTATTCTGCTGACAAGCTGTACATGTGTCCTACAATTGATGAGAACTTGGCTATGAACTTGGGACAGTTATGTAAAGCATGGGCTGCTATACATCCCTTGTATAACACAACTGCACCCTCAAAGAGTACTTGTAGTAGGATTAACACATGGCTTTTCTGGCTTTTAACACTGGTGCTTGATAAGATTAGACCGGTTTGCTGATTTTTCTTCTTGGGGGAAGGTCTCCATATTATACTTCTGTTTGTGTTAAGCTTCTAAAGGAGAATTCACACTTTGCAGAAGTTTCTGCAACAATCTGTTCTGTCATCTGAATGGCTTTGTTACAGATACAATGTCTTAGGCCCTGTGCGCACACTGCAGTTTTTGCCATGGATTTGCTGCATGAATTGCTGCAGAAAATGTTCATAACCTTTCTGCAGTCATTCCCCAGCAAAACCTATGGTAAAAAAAAATGGTGTGCAATTTTTATTTATTTTTTTTTGCTGCAGAATTTCTGCAGCAAAAAATAAGCATGTCACTACTTTTCTGCAGGTACCTGTGGTTTTTGCCATAGATAATGGTAAACCATAGGGACCAACCTGTGGCAAAAACATGGGTGCAGTTTTTGCTGCGGGTGCAGTATTCTGCCAGCAGCTGCAGATTTTTCTTAAAGGTCCATTTTCTAGTGCAAACATAGCTTTAAAGCTTCCCATTCAACATTTCGACAAACACTGAATTTATGGCCTTAGTGGGCAGTAAGTGGTTAATCATAGTCATTAGCAGTTGGAGCATTGGTTGGCATATGACACAACTACTCATTACAAATGCTACGGTCAATCAAATTGGGGCTAAAATGATAACTTCACATGTATCTGACAGTGTTCACACGGACTATGTTCAATGTTATGTTGCTATTCAACAATTTCATTCACCGTTCCCATATGAACACTTGACAGTGTTCATTTAAAATGAAGCCTGGGAAAATGGCAGAACTTCATTTGTTTTTGTGCCAACAGCATCCTCCTGCTTTGGTTGAAAAGTGACCAGAACTGAAGCTTTAGGCCTTTTGCACATTGTTCTTGTGGTGCAGTTTGTTGCCCAAATCTGCAGGCCTGGCATTATGCCAGCAAAGTCTGAAATCTGGTCCTATTTAATGGATAGGGCTATATTCTTAATCCCCTGATATTTATTTATATGTAGGTGCACACTGGTCGCTTGCCCTACAAAGAAGGCCCAACCCTTTTTCTACACTTGTTTCAATAGTATGTCTTCCTAGCTCCCTGGTACTGTTTACCAATGTGACCTTCAACTCCACAATGATGTGGCTGAGGCTAAGGGTACCGTCACACTTTAGCGACACTCTAGCGATCCCACCAGCGATCTGACCTGGTCAGGATTGCTGGTGCGTTGCTACATGGTTGCTGGTGAGCTGTCAATCAGGCAGATCTCAGTGACCAGCCACCAGTGACGCGTGGAAGCGACGCTGCACATGGTAACTAAGGTAAATATCGGGTAACCAAGGGCTTGGTTACCCGATATTTAACTGTTACCAGTGCACACCGCTTAGTGCTGGCTCCCTGCACTCCTAGCCACAGTACACATCGGGTTAATAAGCAAACCGCTGTGCTTATTTACTGGATCTGTACTCCGGCTACGTGAGCGGGGAGCCAGCACTGGTAGCCTGAGCGGTGTACGCTCAGTAACTAATGTAAATATCAGGTAACCAAGAAAGAGCTTACCTTAGTTACAGCTTACCGCAGGCTGCCAGATGGCGGCTCCCTGAACATTCAGATCGTTGCTCTCTCGCTGTCACACACAGCAATGTGTGCTTCACAGTGGAGAGCAACGTCAAAAAAATGAACCAGCACTGTGTAACGAGCAGCGATCTCGCAGCAGGGGCCAGATCGCTGCTCAGTGTCACACAGGGCAAGATTGCTAATGAGGTCACTGCTGCGTCACAAAAACCGTGACTCAGCAGCGATCTTGATAGCGCTCTCGCTATGTGTGAAGCACCCCTAAAGGGCACATCTCACTAAGCAACATCGCTGCTGAGTCACGGTTTTTGTGACACAACAGCGATCTTACTAGCGATGTCGCTGTGTGACATCCAGCAACAACCTGGCCCCTGCTGTGAGGTCGCCGATCGTTGCTGAATGTCCTGGACCATTTTATTTTTTTGACGTTTCTCTCCCACTGTGAAGCACACATCGCTGTGTTTGACAGTGAGAGCAACGATCTGAATGTGCAGGGAGCCAGCCTCTGCAGATGCTCGTAACCAAGGTAAATATCATAGACCTTATCTTGACCTCCACTGTTCCTGGTAACCAACTTAACTGCCCTTTCTTCATTTGGAAATGTGAAAGAGGCTGAGATATTTGGGCATTCTGCTTTTTGGTCCTCCACTGTTGTTTTTCAGAGTGCTAGGCAGCTGCTTAGAACACCCATGGCCGCTGTTTTTGGCACAAGATTTGAGTGTTATATATATATATATATATATATATATATATATATATTTGCATCACCTGGTCTTTCTGAATGATGAACAAGCCTACCAGCCTAATGTCTTAAACCTTGCTCAGTTATCTGGGCACAAATGTCCAAGGATCTAACTTTCAGCTTGTTTAACAGTTCACAATAAAAATAATTGTAGGTCAGGTAAAGAGAAAACCGGTTTAAATGCCGCGCTAAAAACCACTGATGTTGTAGATGAAAAAGATTTCCTTTATTTCATAACTCTACGCGTTTCAGAGACATCTCCGTCTCCTTCCTCAGGAAAATAAATCATATGATTTATTTTCCTGAGGAAGGAGACGGAGATGTCTCTGAAACGCGTAGAGTTATGAAATAAAGGAAATCTTTTTCATCTACAACATCAGTGGTTTTTAGCGCGGCATTTAAACCGGTTTTCTCTTTACCTGACCTACAATTATTTTTATTGTGAACTGCATTCCGGGGCCGCTGCTAAACCACAAAAAGGCACTCACATGCGATCATAAGGAGTTGTGACTTTCACAACCCTACCAGGTGAGTGTACCTCTTTCTGTCTCTCTACCCTCATACCGGGTAAGACCCTATTGCGCTTTTTCCCCCTACAGCTCTACAAATAAAAATAATTGAGCAGTGGTGCCCAAACTTCTGCATTCCACTGTAACCTCATAGGAGTACAGTATATTGGTGCAAATTGTTCAGTGTATATTTACACCTTCAAGCCTATCCAACAATCATAATGATGTTACTGTTGTGGTACCAGCTTAGTCAGTCACTGGAGTGTAATACACTCAAGACCTAATGATACAAGTGTATTAGTTTGACAAATGTCTACAAGTAGCCATTCTCAAGTGGTGGTAACATGCTTGCCCATTCAGTGCTGTTCCGAGACTAGCATTTTGCAAAGTGTCTTGACTGAAGCTTTAGGAACCATCTGGTGATTTGCACCACTTTCTAAGAACCACTAGCTACATAAGCTGGCATGGGGCGCTTTCTTCAGTGTTCTAAAATCATGTACATTTCCCCCCTATCCTATCAAATGTATTTCCTTGACTTGCTGGTCAGCCTGTCTTTTTCATAACCTTATGTACCACAGGCATCCTAAAGGGTCTCCCTCACTTTTCAAAGAATACATAGGGAATTTCTAAGATGAGTCAATGACTCAATTGTTACATGCCCAAATATTCTGTAATATCTTGAGGAAATATCTGTTTAAAGTAAAACCAGCTTATTGTATGGATACAATTTTGACACATAGTCTAAACATTTCTCTAGATTATAATATCAATGATCAGTGTGAAGTACTCTGGAAATTTTAAATTTTTCAGTCAAAAAATGAAGTGCTGAGTAGTATCCATACTTGTTCTAAAGAGGATTAGAAATGTGCTCCTGTTCTTTGCATACTTTGTGCGATGTTAGAAATACACAGTAAGGCTGTGTGCACACATTGCTTGCAGTTTAGTGACAAAATCTGTACTTGAAATGCAAAGTCTTGAGCATCCTAAAGCGTAATGCACAGTATTTTCTCCTTGCAGATTTGGTGCAGAATCTGCAGCATGTCAATGCTTTCAGCATCTGTTTCACACTGACTTCAATAGAAATCCACAAAACAAGCATCTTCTGCAGAGATGCAGAATTTCTATAACCAAATGCTCGGTGTGCACACTTACTGTAGTTTCACCGCAAGGTACATGTGCAATAACGGTTCCCTACGCAGGTGTCATTTCTCATGACTATTTGCACTGACCTCCTTAGGCCTGCCTGTAGAGATTACTGCATGAGACTTCATATTGGATAGCAGTGGGAAGAATGCTAGAAAATCTACTCATGGCTTCATAATGGCAGAAGCTTCTTCACTGTTAATTGGCTTATTTGCCTGCAGTTAGCACAGGTTGCTCAGTAGACCAGGACCACACGGGGACTACTGCAATCCTCGCATGACACTCGGCTCACGCTGGCAGCACAGTCATTGCGACTGAGGTGCGATCGGACCACAGCTGCCAGAGGGCTGGGCCAGCACTGAGGGGAGAGATTTCTCACTATCCTCCATAGCCGGCTATTTCTGTTCTTGGTCTGCACTCACATTACAGTGGTGTAATGCAAGTGCAGTGCGATGTTTATCTTGCCCCATAGACTTGGGTGCGAGAGAGGATTGCATTGCACCTGCAGCATGCTGCTACTGTTTTCTCGGTCCACTTAGAGCTAAGAAAATAATAGTTTATGGGTGCTGACACAGGGTAATATTGGTCTGAGTGGAATGCTATGTCTTATCACGCTCTGATTTTCATGCCATGTGTCTTAGGCCTTACAGTCAGCCTAGTTCCAAAAGTGGTGCTGGAACTTCTTAAAGGGAACCTGTCACCAGATTTGGTGACTATAAGCTGCAGCCACAATCAGTGGGCTTTCAGAATGCTGTATATAAGAGCCCAAGCCACTGTGTAGAATGTAAGTCACTTAAACTGTCTGTGGTGCAGACTAGTCAGATGGGTGTCCTTTTTTTTTTTTTTTTTTTTTTTTTTTTCTTCTCTTCTCTCTCCAGGTCCGGCGCCTCATCTTTCTGCCATCTGTCCTTCTAAAGCCTGGATGCATGATGTCCTACATCATGCACACAGGCCAGCATTTAGGTCCTGGGCAGCCACACTTTGATCTGTCCTGAGCAGGACAGATCAAAGTATTGTGATACGCCTGCGCGGGACCTCAATGCTGGCTAGTGTGCATGACTTAGGACGCATCATGCACCCAGGCTGCAGAAGGACAGATGGCATTATAAGACCACTGCTACTGGCTGCAGCTTAGTCACAAAATCTGGTGACATGTTGCCTTTAATGGGGCATACACCAATTCAGAGCAGCTTTTGCTGGTAGAGTGAATGCATGAGTGAATATTAGAACATAGCAGAATTCAACTAGTCTGCTTATAATCCTGTGATGCCATAGACCTAACGGAAAAGAGGAGAATTAATTGGGTGGAAAAGCAAGCTGAGCAATTGTAGGAATACAATGCTATGATCTTCTTTAACATATTGCAATATGGAAGTGTTTCTTTAAGATCTTGCCCATCTATGGCTGCCTTCATTCTTATTCCCCACATTGTGGGAACATTTCTTGTTTCCCTGAGAACAAAAAAACATTTTATGTGGTGTTGGTATAAATTCTCACATTCTGTTATAAGATGTTTGCTTTTTCTTTAGGAGCCAAGACACTCTGTGAAGAGTCTCAGTTTCAGTGTGGTAATGGCCGCTGTATTACTTCAGTGTGGCAGTGTGATGGAGATGAGGACTGTTCTGATGGGAGTGATGAAAGTTCATGTGGTAAGTCTTCCAACAACTTGGCTGGATGGGTTGTCTTCATGCTGGTTTATTGCATTTTGAACTGAGGTCATGTCCAACTATTTTCAGTACTTAGGCTGGTTTCACACTACGTCTTTTTAACATCCGTTGAAAACGTTATTTTAGCGGAAGTACGGATCCTGCTTTTACAGCAAATAACATATGCAAACGCATCTGTTATTTTGCAGGATCCTGCACTGGATGTTTAGGGGCGGGCATTGGAGTCATGTGATCGGGAGTGAGGGGAACTAGACTGGGAGGAGGCTTCTGACAGCTGCAGACGCTGGTAACCAAGGTAAACATCGGCCTTGGATACCCGATATTTATCTTGGTTACGAGTGTCTGCAGCTGCTAGGAGCAGGGCTGCCTGCACGCGTAACCAACGTAAACATCGGTAACTAAGTGGTTACCCGATATTTACCTTGGTTACGAGTGTCCGCAGCTCTCAGGTGGGGGAGAGAGGAAGGGGGAAAGACAGAGAGAGATAGAGAGAGGGGGAGGGAGTAGAGAGATAGACAGATCACGCGAGACTGGTTCTGGGCATGCTCAGTACTTTCTGGGCATGCTCAGTACAAAAGCAGGATCCTGTCTATCAGCACGCCAGCGTTCACCTGCGTTTGCGTGCTGTTTAGTCAGGATCCGGTGACTTGCAGTATTTTGACGCAGCTCAAAAACGCTACAAGTAGCGTTTTTGAAACATGTTAAAAAAACTGCAAGTCACCGGATCCGCACTATAACGCAGGTGAACGGATCTTAACGCGAGTCCATTGCAAATGCATTGAAATGAAAACGCGTTTGCACTGGATCCGTACTTCCGCTAAAATAACGTTTTCAACGGATGTTAAAAAGACGTAGTGTGAAACCAGCCTTAATCGTGTTGTAAGAATACTCACTGGTCCCTTCTGAGGCCTATTTGAAATCCATTCATTCCTGTTCCCCTTCAGTCCCTCTTGGTTAATTGCAACCTCTGAAAGGGCAGTTAATTTTGCTGCTGTTAAATAAAAAGTTAGCTCTGCCACTGGGCTTTAAATTGCCACAGGTCATGTGACATTACAAAGGTGTCCAGAACCCCAGTACTGCAACGCAACAGTGCTAATGCAGTTTCTTCCTTGGAGCAATCTCTGTTGGAGCAAGCCTGGGCATTTGGTGTAACCAACTCCACCCACCCCAATTTTCTTTCAGAACAGTTTAATGGGAAGATTAGTGATATGAATGCTATAAAAATTGACATTGTACACTTATGTTCACAGTAAAGAAAACATGTGCAGAGGCAGACTTCGTATGTGCCAATGGCCAGTGTGTTCCCGAGCGGTGGCAGTGTGATAGCGACCCTGACTGCGAGGATGGCTCTGATGAATCATCGGAGCTCTGTCGTAAGTGTTTGCTTTTCTAAATGCAACATGCATGTTCACACCAGAAGGTTACTTCCAAGATTTAATTTATTACTTGTAGATATGAGAACATGCAGAGAGACGGAGATCAGTTGTGGGGCCCGCTCAATGCAATGCATCCCCATCTCCTGGCTCTGTGACGGAGAACCGGATTGTGACACTGCAGAGGATGAAGAGAACTGTCGTAAGTGCTCAATTCCTATAGTGGATATGAGAACTCGGGTGCAATCAGGCAACATTTCTTAGACACTATTACCCTCAAAATGTAATAAGTTGCATAACTTCTCTCTCCTTGCTGGGCATTTATTTAGCTTGCTTTAGGGTCAGTGGGTCACAGCATGGCAGTGAAGTGGAAAATGATTCTGCTGACATGGTTCTGAAATATTCTTAGGCTCCTCAGCTGACTTGGCGACAATATGAAATGTGTAGCTGTGCCCCAGGGATTGCATCCAGCTGGGGATAAACTGCTGCATGGCTTGTGTTGAAGAGATCGATCCACTAAACACCTATGTTTTGTGGTATTAAACTTCTGTAAGCTTTTAAGCAGCTTATCCAAACAAATGCTTGCTCACTATATAATACTTGTGGGGGGGGTGGTTTACACTGCAGAAGCCCCCACCAAAATAATCTGAACTACAGTGCATTCTTGAAATCTGCAATATGTCAATTTCTCCTGTGGCACATGTACTGAATTTTCTGATTTGTACCTATATTCTAATGAGATCAAGAAAATCCACAGGTAATAAATAATACTGACTTTTAGTTTAAGATTCAGCCTTCATTAAATCAATAATCAGTTGATTTAAAACATGACACATCACAAATTGGTAATCTAATTTGTTAAATAGGAAACCTCAAATACTTAATGTAACTGACATCTTGCATTTCAATTTTAGTCGGTATTTCCATATAGGCTACAACACGTTATACTGGCTCGTTAATAAATGGGGCACGTAGGAGGGTTTGACTAGAACTCATCTAAGCACTCCAGCCTCGCAGGACATCCGAGGTCTCTGAATCACACACTTCTGCATAACTTGAGTTCTTTTTTTTGTTTTCTCTAGGGAATGTGACCTGTAGTCCAGCTGAGTTCACTTGCTCCAATGGTCGCTGTATTTCCAGTAGCTTTTACTGCAATGGTCACAAAGACTGCAGTGATGGTAGTGATGAAGTGAACTGCACCCCTCCCACATGTGGGTCTCATGAATTCCAGTGCAAGAACTACACCTGCATACCCCTCAGCTGGGTGTGTGACGACGACGCGGACTGCGCTGACCATTCTGACGAGTCTCTGGAGCAATGTGGGCGCCAACCGCTCTCTCCTCAGAGGTGCTCTACTAGTGAGATTCCATGTGGTTCTGGGGAGTGTATTCACAAGAAATGGCGCTGTGATGGGGATGCAGACTGCAAAGACAAAAGTGATGAGATGAACTGTCGTAAGTTTTTTTTTTTTTTTTTTTTTTTTTTTTTTCTTCTTCTGAATGTAAACACTTTAAATGAAGTACTGAACTCCATTCAAAGCATTGCTATTACGGTGGCACAATAGAGGTTGAGCTTGATCAATCTGTATCTACCTTCAACCTCTATCCAAGAATAGAAGCTGTACTGCAGCAGGTCTTATCTAGTGTTTACATCCAGGTACAACAGGGTCATACCCCCAACTTATCTGCAGTTATGCCACTGGTCATTAACAGTTCATTAGGTCCCTGTGCAATATTTTACACCTGGGCCCTTGTAGGATTCTAGATCCTACAAACATTGGGCCCATTCCAGTAATATACTGGTTTCTAAAAAAAAAAAAACTTCTAAAATGGTTAACAAACTATTCTTCTTGCCTTCCTCAAGTTTGCAATGTGCAGAACTCTTCTATAGTAGGCAGCAGAATTCAGGGTGGTCACCATGGGCAGTGCACATCCCTGCCATGCGTAGTCTATGATGGGCTTTGAAACATCATGTGCCAGGAGCCAGCAGGTCTGATTGCTGCATTACACTGCAGATGAGTGTATCCTCTCCAATGGTTAACACCCCCTCAGTCATGACCTGTGCCCAGTCAACCTCTTAACTACTTTTACGGACAAACAATTAATGATGGTTGTAATGTTGAATATGAACTGAAAATGGCATAGAAATATGGAACCCAGGTCTGAGACTTGTAATGCTCAAACAAGTTCTACTTGTCAATGATCCTCTAGTTCTGCTTGTGGCTTCCTAGTTGGTAAAGACTCTTAACTAATCCAGTTTGCCTGCATATCTATAGGTAATGGTGACCTACAAAAGTCTGGTTATTGAATTTCCCTGTGCAACAATGGCAGCATTACATGAACAAACCTATGAAGGACCATAGATAATCCTTGTAAAACTGTCCTTCTGATCTCCATTTTTGGCATTAACACAGCTTGAGTATAGTGGAGCTGAGATACTGTAACCCAAAGGCTATATTTTAACAAGCAGTCTAATTTAGATCTGTGTATGGAATGTGCTTTGGACTAGTCATGAAATGCATACAACATGATCACTGAGTAACAAATTTTATTTCTCCCCACCCACACTTTTAGCGTCTCGTACCTGCCAGCCAGATCAATTCAAATGTGAAGATGGGAACTGCATACATGGTACTCGGCAATGCGATGGTGTTAGAGACTGCCTTGACGGCACTGATGAAGTTCGCTGTAAAAATGGTGGGTACATAACATGGCTTTATTTCCAGTTTCTTTGTCGCTCCATTGGGAGACCCAGACAATTGGGTGTATAGCTATTGCCTCTGGAGGCCACACAAAGTACTACACTTAAAAGTGTAAGGCCCCTCCCCTTCTGGCTATACACCCCC
The DNA here is from genome assembly GCF_048569485.1 of Anomaloglossus baeobatrachus. NCBI lineage: Eukaryota > Metazoa > Chordata > Amphibia > Anura > Aromobatidae > Anomaloglossus > Anomaloglossus baeobatrachus. Next base: position 577,863,944 of record NC_134353.1, on the reverse strand, counting down.
AGTGGGATCACTGGCTCACCAGTTTTGTGCTTTGTGCGAAGGAGGCAACACATCCACGCATAGCTCCACTTTTTAGTCAGCAGCAGCTGCTGACTATGTCGGATGGAAGAAAAGAGGACACATATAGTGTCCCCAGCATGCTCCCTTCTCACCCCACTGTATGTCGGAGGTGTTTGTAAGGTTGAGGTACCCATTGCGGGTACGGCGGCAGGAGCCCACATGCTGATTCCTTCCCCATCCCTTTTTACAGGGCTCTGGGTGAAGTGGGATTTACCGGTCTCCAGGCACTGAGACCGTGCTCCATCTACAGCCCCTGGAGAAGATGCTGGATGGAGCGGAGTACATCAGGGACATGGCCCTGCTTCCTCAAGGTACTCTGTGTCCCCGTGCATTTGGCGCTCACACCGCAGCATGCTGGGTGTTGTAGTGCGCCGGGGGACATCAGCGCTGCGGCGCCTGTGCCATGGCCTCATTCAGCTTTGCTGAAGCAGGCTCACTTATGGGAATTGGTCGCGCCGGCCGCTGGGACTGCGGCGCGGCTGGCACTTGTAGTGCGCCGGGGACTTCAGCGCGGCCTGCGCTTTTACGGCGGCCGCGCTGATAACTAGAGTCCCCGGCTTTTGCGGCCTGCTTCCGTTCGTTCCCGCCCCCAGACCTGCCAGTCAGGAGAGGGGCGGGACGCTGGCCACTTCCAGGAATCGGTCGCGCCGGCCGCTGGCAGCGGCGCGGCTGGCACTTGTGGTGCGCCGGGGACTTAAGCGGCCCGCGCTTTTACGGCGGCCGCGCTGTTAACTCGAGTCCCCGGCTTCTGGGCCTAGTCTCCCTTCGTTACCGCCCACAGCCCTGACAGTCAGGGTAGGGGCGTGACGCTGCATAGAGCAGAGCTGAGAGCTGGAGTATGTTTTGCATACTCCACCCCTCTCACTGTGTGCACTGTGAATCCGGATTCCCGCACTTTCTCAGGCACGCCCACGGCTTCCTTCTCTACAAGGACACCGGCAGCCATTAGTGTCAGTTTCTGTACGATACAGAGACAAGTGTGGAAGACCCTGGCATTCTGGTAGTCACACAATCGCTGTAACAGGCGTTAAGCAGCACCTGTGGTGCTAACCCCACTAGTGCAGAAGTGCACTTATAGATATGCTTGTACTATATACATTGCACTGTTTGGTCGCACGTTGTATATACCCTCCTGGATTATGCGGAGGAGTTATCAGCATATTCTCTGTGTAAAACAAAGGTGCAGAACCACATGTTTTTCTATACAGCTGGTACAGCATGTACGGCTATACGGCCGGCAGGTTACATAGACTCCCATTGTATGCACTCTGGACCCAATGTTGAGACTATGGCTATGATACTAGAAGCCTAGCAGTCCGGACATGTCTCTCACAATATGGGCACTGTTGAATCATTGATCCATGGCCCCCCTCAGTGTGAATAACTAACAGCTCCGGGAATGTCACACGCATCCCAGAGTCACGGCTCTGCACGGACGTCAGTCCCAGACAGCCTAAGTGGGCTCGCTATGAGCGGCCTCGGTTTCATCAGGGTCCTAACAGAAGGACTCGCTGTGTAATGAGGCGGAAGTAGCGGCTCAGGATTCTGATCCTGAGACCGCTCTCAATCTGGATACACCTGATTGTGACGCCATAGTAAATAATCTTATAGCGTCCATCTATAGAATGTGGGTTATTTCTCACAGCTCCTCCAGTGGAGGAGTCAGCTTCACGTATTTTTCTGGACCACTCTGCCTTCAGAGAGGCAGTCCAGGAACACCACGCTTATCCAGATATGCGCTTCTCCAAACGGCTTAGGATACACGTTATCCCTGTCCCCTGACTTGGTCAAGGACTGGACCCAATGTCCCGAGCGGCATCCTCCAATCTCCAGGCTTGTAGCTAGATAGAGTTTTGGGTGGATCATCAACTTTTTAAAGTCAGATCCGACCCCGACCCTATCGATAACATATCTAGGCATAGAGTTTCTTACTCTCTCAGCGATAGTGAAGCTGCCGCTAGACAAACAGCATTCACTACGGGCTGCAAGCTCTTCTTTAAGAACCAGTCGCACACATTGAGACGCCTCATGCACTTCCTACGTAAGATGGTAGCAATGGAGGCAGTTCCTTTCGCGCAGTTTTACTGCGTCCACTACAATGGGACATTCTCCGCCAATGGGACGAGGAGTCGACGTCCCTCAACAGAGTCGTCGTTCTTTCTCAGGCGGCCAAGGAATCTCTACGGTGGTGGCTTCTTCTCACCTCTTGGTCAAAAAGAAGGTCCTTCCTATCCCCGTCCTGGGCGATAGTTACGACAGACGCGAGTCTATCAGGGTGGGGAGCAGTTTTTCTCCACTACAGCGCTCAGGGTACGTGGACTCAGCAAGAGTCCACTCTTCAGATCAATGTTCTTGAACACAGAGCAGTGTATCTTGCCCTACAATCCTTCCAACAGCGGCTGGAAAGCAAGCATATCCGACTTCAGTCGGACAGCTCCACAGCGGTGGCATACATCAACCACCAAGGAAGAACGCGCAACCGGCAAGCCTTCCAGGAAGTCCGGCAGGTTCTGATGTGGGTGGAAGACACGGCATCCACCATATCCACAATTCACATCCCAAGTGTGGAAACTAGGAAGCTGACTTCCTAAGTCGCTGAGGTGTGGCCGAAAGAGTGTGGTCTCCTCACCCGGACGGGTTTCAGGAGATCTGGCGCCGCTGACAGAGGCCGGACGTCGATCTAATGGCGTCACGGCACAACAACAATGTGCCAGCTTCATGGCACGGTTTCACAATCATCGAGCTCTGGCGGCAAACGCTTTAGTTCAGCATTGGTCGCAGTTCCAGCTACCTTAGGTGCCACCTCTGGCATTGTTGCCCAGAGTACTGCGCTAGATCAAGACCGACTGCGGCCGCGCCATCCTCGTCGCTACAAATTGGCCGAGGATGTTGTGGTACTCGGTTCTGTGGTGCCTCACGGTAGGCTAACCGGGGGCACTACCAGACCAATCAGACTGGCTGTCTCAAGGGCCATTCTTCCATTTGAATTCTACGGCCCTCAACCGGATGGTGTGGCATTGAGTCCTGGAACCTAGTGTCGTCAGGATTACCTCAGGACGTGGTTGCCACCATGAGACAGGCTAGCATACCAACGTCCGCCAAGATTGACCACAGGACGTGGAAGATGTTCTTATCTCGGTGCTCGGCGCAGGGTGTTTCTCCCTGGCCGGTTGCATCGTCTATGTTTCCTTCCTTCCTGCAATCTAGGTAGGAAAATGGGTTGTCGCTCAGTTCCCTTTAGGGACAAGTCTCAGCGCTATCTGTATTTTTTCAGAAACGACGACTTCCTCAGGTACGCACGTTCCTACGGGGAGTTTGTCTTCTCAGCACTCCGTACAAGCGGCCGTTAGAGCCCTGAGATCTGAACAAGGTTCTAATTGCTCTCCAGATGCCGCCTTTCGAGCCTTTGAAGGATGTCTCCCTTCCCGTTTTTCACGGGAAGTGGCCTTCTAGTAACGGTCTCGTCTCTTAGGAGAGTTTCCGAGCTAGCAACGCTCTCATACAAACTCCCTTCCTGGTCCTTCACCAGGACAGGGTAGTTCTGCGTCCGGTTCCGGAATTTCTCCCTAAGGTGGTATCCCATTTTCATATCAATCAGGATATCACCTCACCGTCTTTGTGTCCTCGTCCAGTCCATCAATTTCAGAAAGATTTGCATCTGTTGGTTCTGGTGAGAGCACTCAGGTTCTACTTCCCGCATGGCGCTCCTGCGCCACCCGGATGCACTCTTTGTCCTTGTCGCTGGTCGGCGTAAACAGTCGCAAGCTTCCAGATCCACCCTTGCTCGGGGGCTCGAGGAACCAATTCTTGAAACCTACAGTTCTACTGGGCTTCTGGTTCTCTCAAGGCCGAAGGCCCATTCTACCAGAGCCGTGGGTGCATCCTGGGCATTACGGCACCAGGCTACGGCTCAGCAGGTGTGTCAGGCACCCACCTGGTCGAGTCTACTTACTTTTACCAAGCATTATCAGATGCATACCTACGCTTCGGCAGACGCCAGCCTAGGTAGATAAGTCATTCAGGCGGCGGTTGGCCACCTGTAGGAGAGGGCCGTTTGACGGCCCTATCATGAGGTATTCTTTTACCCACCCAGGGATTGCTTTTGGACATCCCAATTGTCTGGGTCTCCCAATGGAGCGACAAAGAAGAAGGGAATTTTGTTTACTTACCGTAAATTCCTTTTCTTCTAGCTCCAATTGGGAGACCCAGCACCCGCCCTGTTTTCTCGGGGTTTTTCTGTTTTTTCGGGTACACATGTTGTTCATGTGGTATGGTTCAGTTCTCCGATGTTTCCTCGGATTGAATTGGTCTTTAAACCAGTTATTGGCTTTCCTCCTTCTTGCTTTGGCACTAAAACTGGTGAGCCAGTGATCCCACTGGGGGTGTATAGCCAGAAGGGGAGGGGCCTTACACTTTTAAGTGTAGTACTTTGTGTGGCCTCCAGAGGCAATAGCTATACACCCAATTGTCTGGGTCTCCCAATTGGAGCTAGAAGAAAAGGAATTTACGGTAAGTAAACAAAATTCCCTTCGTTGTCTGTAAAGAGTGCCATCATTATTTAATTTCTCGTGTGGCATCTTTAGTCAATCAGTGTTCAGGATCGGGAAAATTCAAGTGCAAATCTGGGGAATGCATCGACATACAGAAGGTGTGCAACCAGAAAAAAGACTGCAAGGACTGGAGTGATGAACCAGCAAAGGAGTGCCGTAAGCAGACTTTATTTTTTTGTGTAAATGCTTTAAAGAATCTTTTTAAGCTGTAAGAACATGTCCATATCAATATCGTCGCACAACTCTGCATATAAGGGTACGCTCACACGAGCGTGAAAATCGGACGAGTGCAATTCGAGATTCTCGCATTGCACTCTGACCAATGTTAGGCAATGAGGTTGAGCTGTTGGTCAGCTTTTCTCGTATCCAGATTCTGGATGCGAGAAAAGCGGCAGCATGCTGCGTTTTGCTGCTACCGCTGTATCTCTCACACCCATTCAAGTGAATGGATGCGAGAGATACATCGGACTGCACTCGGATGTTATCCCAGTGCAGTGCGATCTACGCACAGGCTGACAGTGGAGGAGATGGGAGGATTAACCCCTCCCTCTCCTCCGCAGCGCCTGCACTCGGCTTCACAGCTGTGACCCGATCGCAAGATCGGGTTACAGTCCCATGACACTCTGCTTACGCTCGCAGCAGAGCCTGAGCCGGGGGGCATTAGCATATCGCATCGGATGCCATACGCTCGTGTGAGTCCAGCCTAAATGGCAGTTTTATACCCCCTTTCCCAAAAAAAAAATGCAGCAATCAACTGATGTGGCTTAAACCCCAATGACTTCTCTCCAGTCAAGTCATCTTTATGAAAAGGTTGCAGATGACTTTCAACAAAAGATTTAATGACTGTTTAACCTTTACTCGGGCCCCAATCACTTCAGATCAGTAATGTTTACTCACTAACTTGGTCTTGTCGCAATTTTACTTTAGTCAAACTAAAACTACTAATTTTTGCCTGTAAACACAAATTGCACTTGAAATTGTGGGTCCATTGCTAGTTATAGAAAGCTGCCCCACCTTGTTTGGCTGCAGCACTACTGTAATTTACCAAAATGTGACTTCACCTGCACAAATGTAAATTTCCCCCAATGCATTTCATAAAAGTTCAGGGTCTAATTTCTCTAATCTAATGTCTCCTAGATGTAAACGAATGTCTGCTGAATAATGGGGGCTGCTCTCACTTGTGCCATGACTTAGTGGTTGGCTATGAATGTGACTGCCCAGCTGGCTTTGAACTAATCGACCGAAAAACATGTGGTGGTAAGTTTGTAGTCATAAGGCCCTATCATTTTGACAATGGCCATTATAGCCCCTTAGGACAAACAGTTAAGCTGCGTGTGGCATGTCGGCTTTATTTATATCCTGCATACCTGCCCCATCCCTCTGCATACAGGTCCAATTCCTATAGATTGAGATGGTGACAAATGTCACTCTGATCTGCTAATTTAGTGATTTATAACCAGTGTGTTTCTGTAAACTGTAAATTTTTATTTTAAGATATTGATGAGTGTCAAAATCCTGGAATCTGCAGTCAGATATGTGTTAACTTGAAAGGAGGCTACAAGTGTGAGTGCAGTAAAGGCTATCAAATGGATCTGACCACCGGTGTTTGCAAGGCAGTAGGTAAGTGTAATACTGTTATGCACTCATGCCTCATATCTAATGGCATCAACTTGTCATCCATGCAGAATCTCTTTAATCTTGCACATGTCTCCTGTAGGAAGGGAGCCGTGCCTGATATTCACCAATCGCAGGGATATCCGGAAGATTGGACTTGAGAGGAAAGAATATATCCAGCTAGTAGAGCAGCTGCGGAACACAGTGGCACTTGATGCTGACATCTCAGGGCAGAGTCTATTCTGGGCCGACACCATTCAAAAGTCAATATTTCGGTATGATTTCTTGACTGGTATTTAATTTCAATTCTATTATGCAATTAAGAAGCAGGGTTTTAAAGTATCTGGGCATGGGTCCAAATACAGTAGTTTAGGCACTAAACTGCTTTTCAGCTGTGCTTCCTCTTGGTATCTTATAGTGCATCTGTGGATAGCCGTGACAGTATAGGAAGACATATAAAGGTCATAGATGGACTTTATAGTCCGGCTTCCATTGCTGTTGACTGGGTCTACAAGAACATTTATTGGACAGATACTGGATTAAAGACCATATCCGTTTCAAACTTGGATGGGATAAAGCGGAAAGTCTTGTTCAACAGTGGCTTAAAGGATCCATCTTCTATTGCTGTTGATCCAATTTCTGGGTGAGTAAAAGTTTGTCACTAAAGTGGATGACTATTGGAGTCAACCTAATATTATCCTGGGGACTATGGATTTTACCTTTCAAAATGGAGGTCATCAATAGATGGCAATCATTAATTAATCATTAATGATTGATCAATCGATGGCATTAATCAATTAATGGCACGCATGAAACTATGCAATTTTGTAATCTCTTCAGAGATCTGCTTTTTCTGCCAGAATTGATCACATTATCAAAATTCTCTTTTCTAAGGTAAAATCTGTAGTCGGTGACTTTCCCATTGGTGAGTGCACTATCAGTATTTGCAGCTGTTTGGACAGTGCTTTTGCGGTGTCCAAAATGCTGCATTTTACTGTAGCACAGTGGATGAGATTTATAGAAATCCCATGCCCACTGCTTTTCTCAGTAGCATAAACTTGCATGTAGCACAGCTTTCTGAGCCACAGCATGTCCATTTTTATGCTGCAGAGAACAAAGTCCTCAGTGGCCTAAATCCAGATCATGGAACAGGCAGCTGCAGTCTCCTGCAGAGAACGCTCACATCTCCGCATCAGAACATACTGCTGCATCCAGGACCCATTGTCCTGATCATGTGCACATAGCCTTTTGAAAGAAGTTGTCAGCATTACTGATCAGATTCTATGTAGATCTGTACTCCTACATTCATTTAAAGGGGATGTCAAGTTTTGTGGTGGAAGTCCATCACAATATGACTGCAAACATCTAAAGCCTTTAAGAGACCAAGCAGGTCTAGTAAGATGTATGTAAATTTCTCTTTTGCATTTGTGACAACTTGCAACATCAAAAAATCCTGACAGTATGTAGTGCACACACTATAAGGACTTGGTATACAGTTCCATAGTGACTTCAGATTTTCACCATAACCCTTTCAAAACTAGAGTATCTAACGTGTACTCAGGCCACTCAATATAACAGTTTACAGATTTTGCTGAACCATATTTGCTGTGTTAAGACTGAAATGTTAATGGCCTAATCTCTGGAAAAGAACCAAGGATTTTTAACTGGCAGTGGTGAAAGTGGATATAGGTAGACTTTAACTATAGATCCCATAACACCACACCCAGTTATAGGACTGTGCCACCTGGAAGCTGCTGTAGATTCATTGAAGCTTTAGGGGTGCTTCACACACAGCGAGCTCACTGCCGAGATCGCTGCTGAGTCACGCTTTTTGTGACGCAGCAGTGACCTCATTAGCGATCTCGCTGTGTGTGACACTGAGCAGCGATCTGGCCCCTGCTGCGAGATCGCTGCTCGTTACACACAGCCCTGGTTCGTTTTCTTCAAAGCCGCTCTCCTGCTGTGACACACAGATCGCTGTGTGTGACAGCGAGAGAGCGACAAATGAAGCGAGCAGAGAGCAGGAGCCGGCATCTGGCAGCTGAGGTAAGCTGTATCCAAGATAAACATCGGGTAACCAAGGTGGTTACCCGATATTTACCTTAGTTACCAGCCTCTGCAGCTCTCACGCTGCCTGTGCTGCCGGCTCCGGCTCTCTACACATGTAGCTGCTGTACACATCGGGTTAATTAACCCGATGTGTACAGCAGCTAGGAGAGCAAGGAGCCAGCGCTAAGCAGTGTGCGCGGCTCCCTGCTCTCTGCACATGTAGCTGCATTACACATCGGGTTAATTAACCCGATGTGTACTGTAGCTAGGAGAGCAAGGAGCCAGCGCTCAGTGTGCGCGGCTCCCTGCTCCCTGCTCACACTGGTAACTAATGTAAACATCGGGTAACCATACCCGATGTTTACCTTAGTTACCAGTCTCCGCAGCTTCCAGACGGCGGCTCCGTGCAAGCGCAGCGTCGCTTGCACGTCGCTGCTGGCTGGGGGCTGTTCACTGGTCGCTGGTGAGATCTGCCTGTTTGACAGCTCACCAGCGACCATGTAGCGATGCAGCAGCGATCCTGACCAGGTCAGATCGCTGGTCGGATCGCTGCTGCATCGCTAAGTGTGAAGGTACCCTTAGACTTCCATAATGAGATTATACAATCACTTTCTTTTATCTGCTTTTACTCTTCCAGGTTTATTTATTGGTCAGATTGGGGAGAACCTGCAAAGATTGAGAAGGCTGGAATGAACGGAATAGACAGACAGCAACTGGTGACAACTGACATCCAGCGGCCAAGTGGAATTGTATTGGGTAAATGTTGCGCCTCTTCAGGACACTTTCTCCATTAATGATAAATACTAAAACCTATGGTGCTAAGTGGAGTCTTTTCTTTTAGATTTGGTTAAGAGTCGTCTGTACTGGCTTGATTTGAAACTGCATCAACTCTGTAGCGTGGACCTTAATGGCCAGGATCGCCGGATAATCCTGAAGTCTTCTGAATTTTTAGCTCATCCACTCGCACTTACAATATTTGAGGTGACACTAACAGTAATTCTGCAACACCTTCTTTTCTAGTTTACTAGCAGCCTGTGTAAATCTTGTTCTGTTTCTAGGATCGGGTCTATTGGATCGATGGTGAGAATGAAGCAATCTATGGTGCCAACAAGTTTACTGGTCAAGAATTGGAAACGTTGGTTAACAACTTAAATGATGCCCAGGATATCATTGTCTATCATGACCTCATCCAGCCCTCAGGTAGTATGGTTATATAGTGGTAAAAATACACACCAATGCATTAATTTCTAGTATTCTAATGTAAAATCATTTGTCAACAGGAAAAAACTGGTGTAATGAGAGACTTAACAATGGTGGATGTGATTTTCTGTGCTTGCCAGCGCCACAGATAAATGATCGCTCTCCAAAATATACCTGTGTATGCCCTGAAGGCTTACAGCTGTATGATGACCGAAGGTGTAGAAGAGGTATGTGCACATGGTGAACTTGTGCTGACGAATTCTGTATGCCTTATGAAACCTTTCCTAGGGATGCTGCATTTTCATCATAACCCCACCCTGGTCCCACCAGCTCTCTGGCTATACTCCAGCCTACTGAACATTAGTTCTGGCTGTAGAAGTGATGTAACAATGTCAGCTCTCATCACTGCTGCACCCAATCCCTGAGCTTAGTTTGTGCTGTCTGCATCGGAGCTCAATGGTTGCCACGATGTCATTTATCACCATTGCAACCTAAACCTGGATGGTTGTGGAATATTGAATTTTTTTTTTTTTTTTTTTTTTGGATTCCTCAATTTTTAAGAAACTTGCTCATACAAGAGCATTGGGTGTCCAAATGGTTTTCATTTAAACTGTCCACATAAATGGATTGAATAGAGCACAGCTTGTGGTCTGGTGTTTAATAAAAGGGTATAATTGATGTCATTAGGTGCTAAACCTTCTACAATAAGGCTTAATACAATCTGCTGCATGTGAACATGTCCATAAAGTACAATGCGGAGTAAGTTGGATTTTTTTTTCTTTTGTCCTACACAGTGGCCTGGGCTCTTATATACAGCATTCTAACATGCTGTATATAAGAGCCCACTGGTGCCAGCCACAGCATATAAGGCAAAAAAACTGGTAACTGGTTCTCTTTTGCAGTTTGACTTTTTTTTTTCTCTTTTTTTTTTTTTTTCTAAAGTTTGGCACTAGTATCTAAATTTTCATTGTCTGTTCGTTGTGTCCATATGTCTTAATGTTCTGCAGCAGTCTCATGGAATGTCACTAGTAGAACATGTAGCCAATAACATAAGCAGGGATTTCAATGTTACCGTGACTGTGCTAGCATATCTTTCATTAAATACATTTTGTCTGTCTTAAGGTAGGAAAGAAGATTCTATTACCAGCCCTACAGGGTTACATCCTGAAAAAGCACTTCCAGGGGGTAAGTGCTTTAGTATTAATCAAGTAGTCTGGGTACAAAAAATCCTGTATAGTGTTAAGGCTTCAATTTACAATCAGCATTTTAATAAGGTTGTAGAATAACCTATAGTGGGTACAGAAAGTATTCAGACCCCTTTTAAATTTAAATTATTTTTTTTTAACACATGGCTATAAAAACAAAGTTCATTTTTTTTTTCTCATTAATGTACACCCCATCTTGCCAGAAAACAAAATGTAGAAATTTTTGAAAATTTCAGTGTGAGATTAAAATTAAATTTTATATTCTCAATTCTAGATAAAAAAAAAAACCCATGTTGACATAACTTTTGCCAAATTAGGCATTTGACAAGTTAAGCCATTAAGGAAAATTTGTCTCTTCACATGTTATCAATGTTTGCATGTTGTGGCTGTCAAATCACCTGTCTCAAAGCCAAATTCAATGTTGTAATCATTCAGATTTCAAGGTGTTTTGTTCAGGCTTTGTTGGTCCTTACCAGTCTTAAAGTATGCATTAAGATTAGAGTACAAACTGTTAATCAATCTTGTATTGTCTTATACTGTCCTATAAATTATTTATATATATATAATTTTTTTTTTCTTCTAGAACCAAATGGTAACACCTCTGTATATGAGAGAAGTGCCACTAAAGATGCATCTGCAGCCTGGGCAATTCTGCCAATATGTAAGTATTAAAGTGTGAACTACTTGGCTAAACACTGACACTGGAGTTGGAGCAAAGGCTTGATGTAGGGTTTTTGTATATGGTAACTCTTGCATATCTTGTACTCTAGTGTTACTAGTCATGGTGGCAACTGGTGCCTACCTTATGTGGAGAAACTGGCAGAGGAAGAACATGAAGAGCATGAATTTTGATAACCCCGTCTACTTAAAGACAACAGAAGAGGACCTCACTATTGATATTGGAAGGCACGGAGGCAATGTAGGGCACACGTATCCAGCAGTAAGTTTTGCACCTTCAGAATGCAACTTGCAGTTTTAAATGGACTTTTGACAAGCAAAACATCAAAATGAGGTTTCTAGAGTCCCTAAATGATAGCCAACCTGGTTAAGTCTGTTTGGTCATCTACAAGAAGTTCTGTGACATCTCAGAAGATTTGCCAGTGAAGTCAAACCTTTGCATATCAAAGTGGAGAGCTTCATTTTAGTTTGTAGAATCTAGCAGAACACCCCCAAAATGAACAATGTTAAGCAAGTGTTTGGCTTTAGAATTGAGTGGTCCCAGGGTGTTTGTAATGCTTTTCAGAAAACCACCTGAACTTTAAGTGCATGTTCCCTTAACTTGCATTCAGTGGCTTAATAAAATCTAATATTTCTAGATATTTGCTTCCTCATTCTTAGATCAAAATATGTACCACAATACTTACAAGCAGGAAAAGTACAACCGTAAGTGTACTTATATTTAACATAAAGAAAAATCCTCTGACTGTATACTGCAGTGGATTCCCTAGCAGAAGAAACTTGCATAAGTGTTCAATTGTTGTAATCCTGGGCCAAACCTCTATGGGTGCCTTGGATTGGAATTAACTAGTGGGCTGCAAGTAGTGCACTCAAAGTTGGCCACTAGCCACAACCCTAACTTTAAAGATTTTAAAGGAAATATGTCAGGTGAAATATGCACCCAGAACTACAAGCAGTTCTGGGTGCATATTGCTAAACCCTGTCTGTCCCTGTATATACTAGTGCATATCTTTTGGAAAGTGTATTTCTAAAGCTTCTTTAATAGGCTAATGAGGCCAGGGACTAGTCCACAATCTTGGCATGCCCCTGTGGGCATACTAACATGCTGTTCAATGCATAGTCTGCAGCGGTGATGCATGTAGCTGTGAATGCTGAGCTGAATGTCCTGCATACTGCACATAACCAGAAGTGTAGGGCATTCAATGCAGTGGTCACCACTAACACAGGTACATGCATCAGCACTGACACTGCCTTGAATAGCATGTTAGTATGCACACAAGGGGTGTGCGAACATGCTAAAATGGACTAGTCAAGTAATGCCTTCATGACTAGTCCCTAGGCTCATTAGCATATACTAAAGATTCATTAAATTTTTTTTTTCTAAAGAACCCTTACCTGTATATACTAGCATAGATATTAGCAATATGCACCCAGAATTGCTCATGGTTGTGTATAGTACACCTGACAGGTTCACTTTAAACCTAGATATCAATGACACGTGACTCGGCTTTACACTGTACACTCACAATGGCAGCACCTTATTTTTAATTCTTAAATCTGCTCAAATTTAGTTGCAAATTTTTTTTTCAAAAATCAATAGCACATACTGTAATCTAATTCTATATGAAACCATTGCCAGAAGGCAAATGTTAACACTCATATTTTTGTATTTTCTGCAGATATCCGTTGTAAATACAGAGGACGACATGTCATGAGCCCGGCTATACATGGTTGGCATTCACCACCCTCCTTCAGTCTACACTGCTTCGACAGGATCTTTTGGTTACAGATGGTAGCCAGTCCAGACGCTGAACGCATCCTGCCCCTTATGGAAGTGACTATTTTGTATGTGACACAGCTGTTATGAATGGAACCTGCAATGGAAACCTTCTGTATATATTTCTTAATAAGCTTGTTCAGCTTTTGAAAAGGTTACCATTTCATCCATAGCCCCTCATACCCTATTTTTATTTATTTTTCAGTATTAGCAATTCACTCCCACATAGGCCAAGTACTGTATAAAGCACTTTCCATAAGCCATATCCCAGCAATGAAATCTCGTGCTATATATATAGTGAGTGCACCTGTACATACTTGTATAGGCAGTTGTACATATCTCTGAAGACACAATCACTATTCTGAAGCACTTTGAAGTCTTTTTGATTGTAAATATGTTTCTGTACACTGGATTATTTTGTTTTTTTTGACTGGATGGGGCAATGGCAATAGTCTAAACAAAACGGGTTATTCATATAAAATTGCCAAATAACTTCTTAACCTTAAACAATTTTGTATGCGTGAATGCAGCTGTAAATGTGTATTGACTGTGACCTTTTTCTAGAGGTATACAGAGGGTGAATTTCCTATCCGAACCACTGGAGATTCTTTTGAGAATAAAGAAAAAATGATTTACTATATATTGTGTATCACGTCTGTGAATGGTGTATAAAGAATGCTGTTGGCAAGCGCATAGAAAATGGGCGCTGCATATGGTGAAATTTCAGTTTGGTAATCAAGGGTCTTTATTATGGATGTCTCATTCATTGCAGCCTTTGTCTTATATTGCAAAATGAAGGCAAGTGGAATGGATTTCTTCTTGGCAGGGGAAGTATAACAAATTGATCAGTGAGCCACATGACTGAATATTCTCCAGTGTCACTAAGACATTAAAATGTATTAATTTTGAGTGGGGGAAAAAAGCTCAGACTTCTTTCTATATCTGCCACCGTTCTCAAGTTAAGGGCTCTTCTCCACTTGCGATTCTGATGTGCAATTGCCTTTAAAAACGGATTGCAATCGCACAAACGTTAATATGAGCCAGTGTCCTTTTGTTTGTTTGTTTGTTTTTTTTTTTTTCACGACACGTGCACTTAGTAAAATTGCAGCATGCTGCGATTTGCACTCGGCTCTCGCACATCCATGCTCTCCTATGGGAGCGAGAAATCATAATACTGGTGGTATACGTATGTCACATGGATCCTTGCCACATGCCGCGTCAGTGGCTACCGGAGTAATCTCCAGTAATGCCAGTCCTGGCCGCGGTTACATGCACTGAACTCCAGAGCTGTCACCTGAGCTCCGGCGTGCAGCCTGGACTGAACAGCAAGTACCGAGTGATTCCCTGGCGATTGCTGTTCAGTTAGTCACAGCTGCAAACAGACCGGGCTGAACTCTTGATCTCAGGTGACAGCTCCAGAGTTCAGTGCAGGTAACCGCGGCCAGGCCTGGTATTACTGGAGATTCCTCCGGTAGCCAGTCCGAAGCTGCAGCACTCACATAGCACTCGCATGTCATACAGATGCTATGTGAGGGGAAAAAAAATACAGCACGTAGACCACACGCAGGACACTATTTTTAAAAAAAAAAAAAACTCAAGTGGAGAAGAACCCTAATGGCGGTGTTCAGGATATGGGTGGACACACTGTATAGAACTTTGTAGAAGCCCTGCACTTAAGGGTGCTTTACACGCTGTGACATCGCTAGCTATCTCATTAGTGATGTGACACGCCAGATCGCAGATAAGATTTACAAAGATCGCACATAGGTCATTTTTGTATGAGCGCTAGCTATGTTGCAGAGTGTAAAGCAGCCTTAAGTGTTTAAGTACCAGGCGTGTATGCTGTCCCTGCTTTGACCTGATCCAGTGGAGGAAAGTGTTAATGTAGACTTTTAAAACCAACACAAAGTAACATATTAAAAAAAAATGTATATAGGAGAGGACATTATCTTGTCCAGCAAAAAAACAAGCCACCATACAGCTGTCAAAGCCATAGCTCCTAAAATACAGCAATACAAATTTTTTTTTAAATTTTGACTGGGGGGAGCTTAACTTTTCTGCATTATCTATGACAGAAAATGGCAACCTGTATGTGAAATTGGGCAAGTGACACTGTAGTGTAGGCTGCTCAGTAAAGTCACTGGCAATAGAGACTTCAGTCATTGTACATCTGAAAAGTTAAACATTTTCTTTATCTTGCAATGATACTGTCATAAATTTCTATAGTTTGGGCCAAATATGGTGACCGTCACTATGTAACCTATTATGGGCACACAGGTAAAGCTGGTGTCACACACAGCGACAACGACGTCGCTGCTACGTCACCATTTTCTGTGACGTTGCAGCGACGTCGCTGTGTGTGACATCCAGCAACGACCTGGCCCCTGCTGTGAGGTCGCCGGTCGTTGCTGAATGTCCAGCTTCATTTTTTCGTCGTCACTCTCCCGCTGTGACACACACATCGCTGTGTGTGACAGCGAGAGAGCGACGAAATGAAGCGAGCAGGAGCCGGCACTGGCAGCTGCAATAAGCTGTAACCAGCGTAAACATCGGGTAACCAAGGGAAGTCCTTTCCCTGGTTACCCGATGTTTACGCTGGTTACCAGCCTCCGCTCTTGCTGCCAGCGCCGGCTCCTGCACTGTGACATGTGGCTGCAGTATGCATCGGGTAATTAACCCGATGTATACTGTAGCAAAGAGAGCAAGGAGCCAGTGCTAAGCAGTGCGCGCGGCTCCCTGCTCTCTGCACTGTGACATGTAGCTGCAGCACACATCGGGTTAATTAACCCGATGTGTACTGTACCTAGGAGAGCAAGGAGCCAGCGCTAAGCGCGGCTCCCTGCTCTCTGAACATGTAACACAGCGACGTTATGATCGCTGCTTCTGCTGTGTTTGACAGCTAAGCAGCGATCATAACAGCGACTTACAAGGTCGCTGTTACGTCACCGAAAATGGTGACGTAACAGCGACGTCGCTGTCGTTTAGTGTGAACCCAGCTTTAGAATGCTGAAAAGAGTGATGCCGGTATGTCTCATGAGATACCTGTTGATAAATCTTTATTCCGATTTGTAAATGAGCTCGTCCAGGCTATGGGTCAGATGCTGCCTCCAGAAATTATTTTTAATAAGGAATTAAGTGAGCCACAACAGTAAAAATTAACTTTGTAAGACATTCTACAGCTCTGCTATATTGCAACTGTCTGCCTGTGAGATGGAAGCTAAAGGGAACCTAGATAAGTGTCATGTAGAATCATACAGCTCTGCAGAGTGGCCATCACACTGGTAATGCCCCTTTTTTTTTTTTTTTTTTATTTAAAATATCTGGAGATGACTATCTTCACAGCATCTGCCCCATAGCCTGGAAGAACTAATTTACATGGTGAAAAGAGGGCTTTGGCTATGTGCGCACTTACCGGATTTTGCCGCGGATTTGCTGCATGTTTCGCTGCAGAAAATGTTCATAACATCTCTGCAGTGAATCACCAGCAAATCCTATGGAGAAAACAAATCGTGTGTGCTCTGGGCGGAATTTGACAGCTGCATGTTTTGCTGCGGGAATCCCGCAGCAAAAACAAGTGCATGTCACTTCTTTTCCGCACATCGCTGCGGGATTTCACTCCATTGACTCAATGTTAATCATGAAATCCCGCAGGGAATAACGCAGGCAGCAAATTCTGTGCGGTTCACTGCGGTTTCCTGCGGTATTTTGCGGTTTACCTCCGGTAATGTGCATCGCATGTCTGCGGTTTTGCAGGGAAGTGATGTCATTACAGGAAGAGGAAGCCGTGCAGAGAATAAACACAAACACAAACACATCACAGACATATAGAACACACATAGAAAGAAAACAGAAATATAGGAAAAAAAAGAACGTGGGCTCCACTGCATATTTACCTTCCAGCCGAGGTAAGCAC
The DNA here is from genome assembly GCF_048569485.1 of Anomaloglossus baeobatrachus. Lineage (NCBI taxonomy): Eukaryota > Metazoa > Chordata > Amphibia > Anura > Aromobatidae > Anomaloglossus > Anomaloglossus baeobatrachus. Next base: position 577,846,898 of record NC_134353.1, on the reverse strand, counting down.
ACAGCGGCTGCCTGGTATTCTCAGGCTGGGGAGGGAGAGGGGCAGGGTTAATGCCCCCCGCCTCACTCCCCCTCCCACAGCCGAGAATATCAGCCGCAGCTGCCCCGGCACTGTCGCATGCATTATGTGGCAATGCCGGCGTGTCCTCGGCTCTTCTTGCCACCGTGTAGCAGTGGTGGCAAGGTAATACAAGGGGTTAATGGTGATGGGGGACCACCGCCATTAACTCCAGGCTTGATCATGGCAGCATCTATGAGACAGCTGACATGATCAACCCATAAGTAAAGTGAAAAAAACAGACACCAAAAAATCCTTTATTTTAAATAAAACAAACAAGCAAGCCTCGTTCACCATTTTATTAACCCCCCCCCAAACAAAGCTCCGGCGTAATCCAGGTCCGACATCCAGCCGCAACTAACACACAGCGCTGAATGAAAGCAGCAGACAGCAGAGGTAATTACCGGTCATTTCCCACGGCCGGTAATGTGAACTCACTGCAGACCGTGGGAAATGCAGCGATCTGTCCTATCTACTATCTCAGAATTAAATGACGTTTTTTTTTTTTAAATGTGCTTTATTGCATTGAATTCAATAAAGCACATCCCAACCCGCACACGGCAAAACCGCGGCAATACCGCAAATAATACCGCAGTAAAACCGCGGCAAACCGCATGCGGTTTTCAGGTGCGGTTTCCCGCGTTTTTTACCGCGGGTGCGTTAATCTTTGAGGGCATGCGGAATTTTCTCAAGAAAATTCCACTTCCCAGTGCGCACAGGGCCTTTTACAACAAGGAATCTGAGGCATACAGGTATGACCTTGCTTTTAAAGTGTCATTTGACCTATGGGCTAATAAGGCTAGAGAATTAAATTGTCGTCCAATTGTTGCCTGTGAAAAGGGCCCAATTGTTTTCATGGTAACCTGAGATAATCAGGACCACCTTATGTTGCCAAGCTACAGGAAGCCGTGGATCATTCCAGGAGCGCAATCCCTGCAGCTTGTCAGTACAAAACAAAGTATGTATTGCAATGATTGGCATTGCAATTCATTATAGAAGTGATCAGGGGAATAACTCCTTCATTGAAGAGGAAAGATATAAACATGGCATACTCCATACAGCTGACAAAATTGAATAAGTGATCAAAAATTACTGTTCAGCTATTTTTAGACATCTTGTCCAGCAAAAAACAAGCCACATACAGCTGTCGATAATGCTATAGCTCCTAGAATGCAGCGATTTTTTTTTTTCTCTAGAAAATAACGTATCGTGTGAAAGCAGCAGAACATTGAACTATTTGTGGTATCAGTGTAATCGTACTGACCTGAAGAATAAAGCGGTTTTATCGCTTTTATGACACAAATGTCAAAAGCTTCCTGCATTGCTGTTTTGTCAATTCTGCTTTGAGTGTGGCCTAAAAGGGGTATTAAAAGTCTAACTCATCCCATAAAATAAGCACTCACATGACTGTCAGCAAAAATAAAACTGCTTTCAAACTGTGATGCAAAAAAACTTTACCATGATTTTGTTTGGCTACTATCAGTGTAATTTATGATGACCTGACAAAGCTGCCATATCACTTATACCCTGTGGTGTAAAAAATAAGCCAGTTCAACAGCTGTTTGTTCATTCTACCTCCCAGAGATTATAGTATAGCATGGCTCAAATTTATCCTGCACTCTATGCTGATCACTTACACCAGGGATTACAGTGAAATACTGGGGGTATTCCGCAGGTACCTGTGGAAAAGAAGTGACATGCACATTTTCCCAAGAAAATCTTCACAAAGTGTGTGCGCACAGCTATTTTTTTTTTCTCCCCCCCCCCCCCCCACCCCCCCATAGGTTTTGCTGGGAAATGTCTGCAGAAAGATTTTAAACATTTCTCAAATTTCCACAGCAAAACCGCAGGTAAAACAGCCTAGTGCGCGCATAGCCTAATACAGCTGACGTGTGCCTGCTAGGCTATCTGTGCTGATCGCGCTATTCCCTTTTATTAGCTGCGTGGAGCTGACAGGAGTGGCGGTGTCTTCTGCAGCTCCGGTCACCTTCATGCAGCAGAGCTGGAAGCGACGCTGGACCATCCTGGATGACGCCGGATATGGAGGGCTTTTTCGGGCTTATAAAATTGGTGAACAAGGCAATTTGTTAGTGTTTTTTTTTTTCTAATAAAGGATTGTTCGGGTGTTTGTGTTTATTTACTGTAATTTACAGATTAATCATGGGAGGTATCTCGGGGAGACGCCTGACATGATTAATCTAGGACTTATTGGCAGCTATGGGTTGCCAAAAACTCCTTATTACCCCGATTTGCCAACGCACCAGGGCAAATCGGGAAGAGTCGAGTACAGTCCCAGAACTGTCGCATCTAATGTATGCGGCAATTCTGGGCGGCTGCTGACTGATATTGTTAGGCTGGGGGGCTCCCCATAACGTGGGGCTCACCATCCTGAGAATACCAGCCTTCAGCTGTATGGCTTTATCTGGCTGGTATTAAAATTGGGGGGGACCGCACGCCGTTTTTTTTAATTATTTATTTTACTGCACAGTATAGACACGCCCACCGGCTGCTGTGATTGGGTGCAGTGAGACACCTGTCACTCAGCGTGGGGGGCGTGTCTGACTGCAACCAATCACAGGCGTCTGTGGGTGGGGAAAGCAGGGAATACAAGATTGATTAATGAGCGTCCGGCATATTCAAAGTAATTGTTGCCGCGTATTCTCTGCACAGCTGTTCCTCGCTGCACTGGTGATCGGGGAGCAGTATGAGCCGGGGGAAGAAAAAAAACCGAGCGCCAATGTAAGTATGACTGAGAACAGCAGAAAAAAAGGTAAGTATACTGAATTTAATTTAAAAAAAAAAATAAAAATAAGATCGCTAGTGTAAAAACGCACACGCACGAAACGTGCTGAACACGGACATACTTCGTGTGCGTTCCGTGCAGGCACGGATCCATAGACTAAAGCGGGTCCGTGCCCGCGTGCTGCCAGCCAAAAACGTACATGTCATCCGGGTAGAAACGCGCACACACGTACTTACCACACGGACACACGTTCCGTGTGATTTTACGTGTGTGTGCCATCTACCATTGACTAACATGGGTCTCCGTGTGTACGTGTCTGCGGTACGTGCAAATACGTACCGCACACGTACAAATTAAACGGATGTGTGTTGCGGGTCTTAAATAAATTTGTACCCCCCTTTTGCACTAAAAAAAACCTCTTTCCTCGTGTCTTTAAATTAGGTTTATGTGGCCCAGCACTGACAAAGGCAATTTCCCCCACAGATTGAACTACAGTTTAGTATAGTCCAACAGTGGAAGAATATTAGAGGAGAGCACTTTTACTATATTGATGAATTTTTATCCACAAATATTTAAAGTGTGTAACCACCTGTGAAGGTGACAAGAAGTCTACGTAATTAGTGGGTCCATGTGTAAGGGCCATTAACGCTGATTTATTCCTGTTTATAGAAAGGACAGAAAATCTACCAAAATTTCTCTATGGTGGAAATAACATGAGGTAAGTTGTCCCCCACCTGATCCGTAAAAAATTAGCATGTCATCTGCATGCAATCTAATGCTATCTGTCTGATTAGCAATAGATATGCCTTTTAATGGAGTGGAGCGTATTCTGATGGCCAAAGCATCAATAGCCAGAGCAAATAAAGCGGGGGAGAAGGGACAGCCCCGATGGGTTACTCTTTCGAGAGAGAAGCAAGCAAATCATTCACTAACACCACTACCAGGGGTCACTTGTGCTTAGGCTTAGTATCAATGTACTGTGCATAAAGGCACTGAAACTGCAACCATCTCACTTTGCTTCTTTGGAGTTAAATATATACGTACAGTACATTGTGCCTCCCCTAAGTTACTCTATATCCATGTCTTCTCTGGAGGTTTCTTTATGTACGAAATAGTAGAGGACATGCAACCACTAAGATATGCCTTAAGTGTACCCCAAAATAAATGAATGTCACAGGGAGATTCTTGTACAGCTACGAAGCATTTCAATTGGTAAGGAATTTTATCATTGGGACCTATGAGCATCAGCCAAAAAGGATTATGTTTCCAGGAGGGCCTATGCTCTAATAGAGTGAGTATTACCGGTTAGTGGTCTGAAATTCCTCTGCGCCGATGCTCTACCTTCTCCACTAGAGTGGCCAATCTACTGGAGCCAAATATATAATGTAGCAAGGATAAAGTATGAATAGATGAGGCGTGGCAGGTAAACTCTAAAGTATCAGGATGAGATGCTCTCCATAAATCTATTCAACCTTTGCTCTCTATAAATTCGAGAGTGTGGTGAAAGAGGGTCCAGTAATGGGAGTTATTGCCCTCAATCTGAATCTGTCCAGATTATCATTCATGACAAAGTTAGTCTCCTATACATATAATGGGAGCATCTGAATAGTTTAAGACTTTGTGCACACAGTGCGTTTTTTGTCACGTTCTTGATGCATTTTTTTTTTTTTACTGCAGGTTTGTCATAAAGCTGCAAGCAAATCCTTATGCCAGCAAAGTCAATGAGAATGCTGAAGCTTTGCACACATGTTGCTTTTTTTCCTTTGTAGATTTGGTGCAGAAATAAATCTACAAGACAATTTTTTTAGAGTTGTTTTTCCACTTTAGAATGCATGAAAAATGCATTGGAAAAAAGGTATGCAAAAAATTGCATAAAAAATGTTCTGCAAAAAACACATACTTTTGCAGAAATTTCTACAACCAAATACTCCGTGTGCGCACACAGCCCAAGGATAAGCTCTCCGTTCATTTACTTATCTCAATATTAGCTGGGGGAAGGTTATATATACACATTAGTATGTATTCCTTACATTTTACTACTGCTTATGTAAATCAAAGCAGCCCCCCGATCTCTTTGCGCAACTTTAGGTTACCATCTAACCAATATATGTATCTGTAATGATACTCTTCTAGAATAGCTAGTATGGAAAGAGTGCACAGACCACTGCACCCATGGTTTCTTTAGCCATTTAGCTGAGTCTATAGGGAAATATCTCTACAAGACCCACTATTTATGGTTGATACTTCTTACCTTGTGAAAATACCTTGATCCTCTTTACGTGGGAGCTGAGACCCCTTAAATTCTAAGTCATGTATCTTAATAGGCATCCCATACATTTGTATAAGAGCTAAATGAGGAAAAAACACCACTTCACAAAGCATGACAACATTATCCTAAAGAAGCAAGGATGGTTGACCTTAGGGAGATCAACATCCAACACCGCGGAGACACCATCATGTGTTTCTCAACGCAGTGATTCTAGAGGAATGCCCCCTGGGAAATATTCAAAACAAGAAAGCCTGCGTAGACACTATCACATGTTTCTCAACGCTGGCAGGAAACTAGCCAGGTCTTTCACCGGGAAGGAACAACACGGGAAGGGCAGTCTCCAGTCAAGGAGACCACCTATGCCAAACATGGTATCCATCCACAGACAGCTGTTTCGGGGTATTTGCCCCTCATCAGTGTGGACTTGGAAACTGGCTAGTGGTAGCAATGCCTAGTAGAAGACTACATAAGCAAGGATGGTTGACATTAGGGAAATCAACATCCAACACCGCGGAGACACCATCACGTGTTTCTCAACGTAGTGATTCTAGAGCAATGCCCCCTGGGAAATATTCAAAACAAGAAAGCCTGCGGAGACACTATCACATGTTTCTCAACGCTGGCTTTCTTGTTTTGAACATTATCCTAAAGGACATAGTAGAACCAATCAATCCAAAGTGACCTGTAATAGGACATTAACTTCCATAATAAGGAACTCGTCCACCCTGAGTCTTTAAAGGACATAGGAGGGCAGAACAATCTAATGGCTTGACAGCAAGCAACATATAAAGCATATCCAACTTTTTACCTTGTAAGGTTCATTATTTCTAGGATTCAATCAGTGTACACAGTAAAGGTTATAGTTGATACTTATGACACAGGAAACCAAAGCTCCTTTTGGTGTAAGCTGGACGTTAGCTACATTCTTGTCACCTATAGAGGTTTCCATGAATGAGAATATGGAGAGCTCAGGAGAAGCAAATCCCTCCCTTGGCTAGAGACCAAGAAAATGTATAATTATCTTGCTAATTCTCCTTTTATATTCTCATATTAATTTTGGAGGATAGACTTAGGAAAGCTACTGCAAAAGGAGTCACAACTGGCTGAAAATGGTGTATTATAATCAAATGTCTCTTTTTTCTCTTCAGATGATGGGAAGTCAGGGAAACCCTTTTTCTAGCTGAGGATATTGATCGTTTGTCGAAAGCTGTTAAAGAAACAATGACTATTGAAGATTCTAAAAAAAAAAATCAAGATCTGTCCAGGTCATTATGTATGGTTGCTTGGATGTTAAGATGTGAGCTTTACTCATTAATATAACTGTAGCTGCCCTAATTAAGAGGCAATGGAAAAACCCAACAAATAACATTTTGGGGGGACAAACCCTTAAATGTAAATGCTCTTGTGAGTCTGATTCTGCAAATTAGGACAAGACACCAAAAATTGATGACTCTATTTCTAAAGATCTCTCCCCTTTTAAGACATTGGCTCCCTCCAGAAATTCTCTCCATAAGAAGGGTCAGAGCTTTCTAAGAAGGGCATTGGCTTGTGGGGCTTAAGTTTTTATATACCCAGTATGTGTACTGCTAGATATCTATGGTAGTTAGCTACCCAACTTCCAAAAATAAGATTCTGACCTCTCTTCCAGCTATACAAAAAACTTCCTTTTTCTTAGCTGGGGCCCCTACTGACACAGATTGGCTACCAGATGCACTGCAGTTATTCAATCGATAGAGCCCTGTGGCTAAATAATTGACAGGGAGATTGTGTCTAAATCAAGACTATGTGATATTCCCAATAAAGGAGCCCATGTATTCACTTCCTTCCTAGATGATATCCTTGCTCAGGCCTCTAAGGGTGCATGCCCACAATCAGTGTTTGAAGCGTTTTGGATGCAGCATGCTTCAGCTGCGTCCAAAACACAGTGTTGTACAGTACAAGCATAGTGGATGGGATTTCTGAACCCTGATCGTGGGTACAAGTGTAGCGCCCGATGGGGCAGGTGGTTAACCTACTTGTTGCCGGGCCATTGTGGGTCGGGTCAGGCGATCTCACAGGTGGATTTGCCTGTTTCTGTTACCCTGAGGCGTACAGTAAATAGTGGGGAAAGCGGGCTGTTTGGGAAAGCTTGTCGTGACGCCACCTGTGGTATGCAGCCAGGGAGTAGCCGCCGCTGCAGAATTCCTCGCCGGGGCAGGTGTTATGGCAGTTGAAATGGTGTCGCTCCCCAGAGGCGGAACGGGCCCTGGGTGGATGACGAAGGGAGATAATGGCGGTCAGCGCCAAAGCGCTGGGCGGCGACTCCTGTAAGGACAAGCAGACACAGTCTCTGCGGGTTCAAGGTATAGTTTTCTAACAGCTTCAGTTGCCAGCCCAGTAGTACCGGTCACTGCTGTGATGGGCTCTGGTGGATCCCGGATCCACAGAAGGACAGAACCGGTGCGATAGTCTGTGGGCCCTTCCTTGCTGTGCTTTGTAGTGCGGGTCCCTGTCACTTGAAGCACTTAGAGTCCCGTTCCGTACTAGGTAGAGTACTGTTCCCTATGCCAGTAGCGTGGATCCCCTTGAGTCTGACCGTGATCTAGGCCCCAGAATCCTAGGTGCCCCATGGCTCTGGAAACCTGTGTGGTCGGAGGAGCATGGAACTCCTCCGTCTGGCACAATATGATGGTGTAACTTGGAATTACACCACCCTAGGGTGCTGCACCCTGAACTGCGCTGGCCCTGGGAGAACTGACATGGTATCTCTACAGTGACCGTTAAACCCCTATGTCCCACAGGAGCTACCGGGAAAGACATCTGCTCACTGTCACTCCTTCTGGAGAACTCCTTATTATTGTGTGTGTGATTCCTAACTCCCCCCTGCTAGCTGCTCCTCCCTCTACCCAGGACCTTAGCTAGTGGATTGGGGCCCCTGTTGTGATGGCATCCTGTAAATGCCACAGTGTTGGCAACCCCTTTGGTACTTGACCCTAGCCCAGTCCCCCATGGGGAAGGGGCACCCATGTGTGTATGTGTTTGTGTATGGTAAAACCGGCACCGACCTCCCCTGGATCCATGATCAGCACTACAGCCCGGTTGGATTGCAGCACGCTGTGGAGACCAAGCAGCTGCGGTCCCCTGCGGAGGAGACTCGCAGCCCCGCAGCCCCGCAGCTCAGATCGTCCAGAACTCAATGAGTCCTGATCGTGGGCACATACCCTAACAGGAAGAAAGGATATCCCTTCACTCCCTTCCCAAATCATGTAGGTCCTTGTGTACAGATATACTGTGTGCACAATTACTAGGCAAGTAAGTATGTTAACCATATCATAATTTTTATACAGATTTTCCAACTCCAAGCTGTATACACTTGAATGCTTATTGGATGAAGCATATCAGGTGATTTGTATTTGTGTATTGAGGGAAGGGCTGTAGCATAAGGTGTATATAATTATTAGGTAGCTTGCTTTCCTCAAGTAAAATATATTTAACAAAAAGATTTACCAGACTCAAAAAAAGCCAAAAAAGACTCAAAAAATTATGTCTTACGGTGGGATGTAGGGCTCTTGAAATTGATAAGATATTGGATTGTGATCACAGAATGACAAATAAGGCACAGCAATTTACTCTCTGCATGGCGTTGGATCCGTCACAGGACACTGGACTCGATCCCCTGTTTACTGCTCCCTGAACTTTGAGCACACTAACGGTCAGGACATTGTATCCGTGTCTCTGCAGGTTGATCCTAAAATGGAGCTTGGCACTGCTCACAGCTTTCCAAGAAAATAGGGACATTGTTTCATGGGTAGGGTGCTGGGAGACCTATCTGCCCCTAGACTACCTCCTATCTGGATGGCACCTAGGATGGCCTGTAAATAAGGTGTCTTTCGTTGTTGATGTCACATACTCGCCCAATTACAAAGGTGACTGCGGACTAGAATTAGCGGTTTTCGATTTGGAGAATATAGGAAGACATAATTTCCTTCAGTGTCTTACAATCAGTCTGTCATAAAAAAATCCCCTGATGAACCCTCTCTTATTGTGTTAGGAGGGGTGAAATGCGTCAGGATAGCCGAAAGTATTCTAAAGCTAAGTAAAACTCTCAGCTTTAACCTAATAACTGTAGTATTAAGTAAAAAAGCCAATTTATATTTGTCCCACCAGTAGGTTTGAGTCCTCTCACATTGATTAAACATATCCATCCAAGCAAGAATGGGGCATTTAAGGTTTACTAATACTATGTGAATGGGGGCTGTTTCCAATATCACAGACGGTTCTTTGACCTTGTATATTTTGTGTCCGCATTATCTGTATATAACCACATATGGTTTGCAGTTGGTAGTGGATGCCTATATTAGTCGAGGTTAGGGCCATTTAGGTTCAGCCACTGTGGAGCGGGGGGTAGCCAAAAAATAAAGGTACACTCTGCTGTCAGGAAGGGTGTGTTAGAGTGCATTTAATCTAGGCACCACCCTCCCCGTTTTTGACTACATGACACCCAGTCTGAGCTCAATTTATCGCTATCTTCCACCGTTAAGGTATCAGTGTGCTCACTTACATTAACACCACTATTGTTTGTTTTAGTATGTCCATGTCTTATATGTATGCATGGTTTCTTTGACATTGACTGATTTTAAATAATGGAAAAAAAATGGTTTTTAGAAGTTTTTTGTGAATAGGTTCTTGATCACAGGATCATCAAACGTTTTCTTGCAAATAGTCCACAGAATCTCCAAAAGTGTATTGGAAAACAAAAACACACATTAACTGCTAAAGATTTCAAAAAAATCAAACAAGATGCGACCAGGAGCCCATTATCCTCCAGTGCAGTCTTATTCCAGAACTGCAGTGTCTCTGAAGTGCCCAGAAGTAGAAGTTGTTTAGTGCTCAGAGACATGGCCAAGGTAAGGAAGACGGAATCCCAACCACCAATGAACAAGACACATAAGTTGAACCGTCAAGTCTAGCCAAGAAATGTCAAACTTTTTAAAGTTTTTTTTGGACTGATGAGATGAGAGTGACTCTTGATGGACCAGATAGGTAGGCCTGGGGCTGGATCAGCAATGGGCACAGACCTCCAATTCGACTCAGACACCAGTAAGGTGGAGATGGGGTACTGCTATGAGCTGGTATTAGTGATGAGCGAGCATGCTTGTCACTACTCGGTACTCGCACGAGTATCGCTGTACTCGGGCTGCTCGGCGGGGACCGAGTAATCTCGCGATACTCGTGCTGTACTCGTGGTCTTCATTTCTGCATGTTGGCGCTCTTTTGAGAGCCAGCCCTCATGCAGGGATTGGCTGGCAGACCACTGCAATGCCACAGCCCTGTTAGTTGTGGAATTGCAGTGATTGGCTGGCCTGCACAGCGTGACCGAGCCTTTATATCGGCCGGCGCGCTGTGCTCTGCTCACAGCTATCCAGACAGTGAGTGCAGGGAGAGTGTCGCTGATTCAGGGAAAGCTTTGCGGCCCTTTATAGCTTTTTCAGTTGCAGGGCTGCAAACAGTGTGACCAAAAGTCCTTCTCAGGACTATTCTAGTTGTATACAGGCAGGCAGGGTATAGCCAGGTCGGAGTACAGTAGCAGAGTCCTTCTCAGGACTATTGTTGCTATATACAGGCAGGGTATAGCCAGGTCTGAATACAGGCTAGTGACCAAAAGAGTCCTTGTCAGGACTATTGTACCAGTATACAGGCAGGCAGGCAGGCAGGGTAGTGGTGACCGTATACCAGCCTTCATCATATCTGGGGCTGGTGTACACAGTGTAAAACAGTCCAGATAGTGTCTGACTTGTCTGTAATTGTCGCTCCCCAAAAAAACCTGTTAGGTTCTTATTGCGTCCGTGCTTGGTTTTTAAAACCGCACGTGTGTGCCTGTTGGTGGCAGCGTACAGGTGCACTTGTGTGCAATTTCCAGAAACTTTTATATAACGCACAAGTAGTGAATATACACGTCAGCAGTGCACAGCATTGCAAAATGCGCAAGGGCATTGGCAAGGAACAAGGAAGTGGACGTGATGGTGGTGCAGGCAGAGGCCGAGGTCGTGGGCAAGCTCTAATTTCGCCACAACAAAGGGCCACATCTAGTCGCTCGCACGTCCTGTCCCAAATTCTTGGGGACCGCAGCAGTACACCGCTCTTGAACCAAGACCAGTGTCAACAGGTTGTTAGTTGGATAGCAGATAATGCTTCCAGTCAGATTGGCACCACCACAAACACTCTGTCTTCCACACGGTCAAGTGTCAGTAGCCGTGATACTGCACCGCACATTTCTGAACCTGATCCTCCTTCCTACCACCAGGCTGAGTACACGTCCTCCTCGGACATTAATGATCCCACACTTGGACACTCGGAAGAGCTATTCACGTTTCCATTCACACATTCTGGCCTCTCGCCAGCTCATATTGAAGTGGGTCATGAGGAGATCGTCTGTACAGATGGCCAAATATTTGAGCAGCCACGTTCTCACGAAGTTGGCAACGTGTCTCAACAAGTGGTGAACGATGATGAGACACAATTGTCAGCAAGTCAGGAGGAGGAGCAGGGTGCGGAAGAGGAAGACGACGTGGTGGATGATCCAGTAACTGACCCAACCTGGCAGGAGGATATGCAGAGCGAGGACAGCAGTGCACAGGGGGAGGGAGGCGTAGCATCACAACAGGCAGTAAGAAGCAGGGTGGTGGCCCCAGGCAGAAGTCAGGCAACCGTTCCCCGGAACAACACGACGACACAAGGTGCCTGTACAAATGTTAGGTCTTCCCGAGTCTGGCAGTTTTTTAAGTTGGATCCAGATGATTCAAAAAAGGCCATTTGCAACACCTGCCGTGCCAGCATCAGCAGGGGTACCAAAACTAGCAGCCTGACCACCACCAGCATGATCAGGCACATGTCAGCCAAGCACCCGACTTTGTGGGAAGTACAACAGAGTCGAGGAGCAGTGCTTGCTGATGTCACTGCTACGTCTTCGCTGGTTTTGCATGCGAGCCAATCCTCTGTCCATGCTGCCTGCGAACAAGCCTCCTCCACTCCTGCACCTGCAGTTGCCTACGCAGAAAGAACACCATCATCAAGCACGTCCTTGTCCCAGCGCAGCGTTCAGTTATCCATTCAGCAAACCTTTGAACGCAGGCGCAAATACACTGCCAACACCCCACATGCCACAGTTCTAAATGCTAACATTTTGCGACTGCTTGCGCTGGAAATGTTGCCTTTTAGGCTGGTGGAGACAGAAGCATTCCGTGACCTGATGGCGGCAGCTGTCCCACGTTACTCGGTCCCCAGCCGCCACTATTTCTCCCGGTGTGCCGTCCCCGCGTTGCATAACCACGTGTCACAAAACATCACACGTGCCCTGAACAACGCTGTTTCACCCAAGGTCCACCTAACCACAGACACGTGGACAAGTGCTTGTGGGCAAGGCCGCTACATCTCGTTGACGGCACACTGGGTTAATATTGTGGAAGCTGGGACCCAGTCTGAGCGAGGGACGGAACACGTCCTTCCCACACCAAGGTTTGCAGGCCCTACCTCAGTCAGTGTTTCACCCACACTCTACAGCTCCGGAATGTCATGCTCTTCAGCCTCCTCCTCCTCCTGCGCATCCTCATCCACTGTGCCCTCCACACCAGTCACAAGCTGGAAGCACTGCAGCACTGCCTCGGCGAAGCGGCAACAGGCTGTGCTGAAGCTAATCTGCATAGGTGACAAACCCCACAATGCAGAAGAGCTGTGGACAGCTCTGAAACAGCAGGCAGATCACTGGCTCACACCTCTGAACCTAAAGCCAGGAAAGGTCGTGTGTGACAATGGCCGGAACCTGGTGGCGGCTTTGAGGCGAGGCCAGCTGACACATGTTCCATGCGTGGCCCATGTGCTCAACCTCGTGGTTCAGCGGTTTATAAAGTCATACCCAGAGCTGTCTGATCTGCTGGTAAAAGTTCGCCGCCTGTCTGCACATTTTCGAAAGTCACCTACTGCTTCAGCCGGCCTTGCCGGCTTTCAGCGCCGTTTGCATCTTCCGGCTCACAGACTGGTGTGTGATGTCCCCACGCGTTGGAATTCAACTCTGCACATGTTGGTCAGGATATGTGAGCAGAAGAGGGCAGTTGTTGAGTACCTGCATCACCTAAGCCGTCGGGAAATGGGTCAAACTCCACACATAACACCTGAGGAGTGGAGATGGATGTCAGACCTATGTACCATCCTCCAAAACTTTGAGGACTCCACCAAGATGGTGAGTGGTGATGACGCCATTATTAGCGTCACCATACCGCTACTCTGCCTTCTAAAACAGTCTCTGCTGAAAAACAAACATGATGCATTGCAGGCGGAGCGCGATGAGTTGCAGCAAGAAACAGTAGTGGGTGTGGGTGATAACACACAGCCCAGCCTCGTCTCATCACAACGTGCAGTGGAGGACTATGACGAGGAGGAGGATGAAGACATGGAGCAACTCTCCGGCCAAATTGAGGATATGACATGCACACCAGTCATATCCTCGGTTCAGCGTGGCTGGCCAGAGGACAGGGTAGATGAGGAGGAGGAGGAGGAGGAGGACAGCATGTTCAGTCATCTTGTTGGTCAGGCTACTGAAGTCCTGGCTGTTAAGAGTCTGGCGCACATGGCTGACTTTATGGTAAGCTGCCTGTCTCGTGACCCTCGCGTTAAGAACATCTTGGCCGACAATCATTACTGGTTGGTAACACTGTTAGACCCACGCTACAAGGAGAACTTTTTGTCTCTTATTCCCGTGGAGGAGAGGTCAACCAAAATGCAGCAGTTCCGGAAGGCCATACTCACGGAAGTAGGCAAAGCATTCCCCTCACAAAACGCTAGCGGCATAGGTCAGGAATCAGTGGACAACCGAGGCGTACAGCCGAGAGAGGCACAAGTCCAATCCGCCATAGGTAGGGGAACAGTCTTTAAGATGTGGGACAGTTTTCTCAGCCCCTCACGTACCACAGCCCCTGAGGTGCGGGGTAGTGCCACAAGAAATCCTAAGTTTGCCCAGATGCTGAAGGAGTACCTTGCAGATCGAACAACTGTACTCCGACATTCCTCTGTGCCTTACAATTATTGGGTATCCAAGCTGGACACGTGGCATGAATTGGCTCTCTACGCCTTGGAAGTCCTGGCCTGCCCTGCTGCTAGCGTTTTGTCAGAGTGTGTTTTTAGTGCCGCAGGTGGAATCATTACAGATAAACGCACCCGCCTGTCAACTGAAAATGCTGACAGGCTGACTCTGATCAAGATGAACAAGGGTTGGATTGGGCCAGACTTCACCACACCACCAGCAAATGAGAGCGGAATTTAAAGTTTGCCATGTACCTCCACTCACCCATGGGTACACACTTCTGGACTTTGGATAATCGCTGGACTGCTCCTCCTTCTCCTCATGCGCCACCATGATGATGACCGTTACAAATTGCAATACTTAGGCCTTTGTTTCAGGTATACCCCCAGTGGTAATTTTTTTCGCCCATTCTTTGCAGAATGGACATTACAACGACAGGAGACCCGCTCCTTTGCAATGGGAACAATGTTTTGAGGCCCTCATGCACGTCTCTACCCAGGGACAACATGGAGCCTCCCAATTTTTGGCTGCCCTGCCTAAGGGCTATACTATAATACACCCACTTTCTTAAAATGGACACTTAATGTTTTGAGGCCCTCATGCACGTCTCTACCCAGGGACAACGTGGAGCCTCCCAATTTTTGGCTGCCCTGCCTAAGGGCTATACTATAATACACCCACTTCCTTAAAATGGACACTTAATGTTTTGAGGCCCTCATGCACGTCTCTACCCAGGGACAACATGGAGCCTCCCAATTTTTGGCTGCCCTGCCTAAGGGCTATACTATAATACACCCACTTCCTTACAATGGGCACTTCAGGTTTACAGGCCATCATGCACGTCTCTACCCAGGGACAATGTGGAGCCTCCCAATTTTTGGCTGCCCTGGCAAAGGGCTATACTGAAATAGACCCACTTCCTTACAATGGGCACTTCAGGTTTACAGGCCATCATGCACGTCTCTATCCAGGGACAATGTGGAGCCTCCCAATTTTTGGCTGCCCTGCCTAAGGGCTATACTATATAATACACCCACTTCCTGACAATGGACACTTAATGTTTTGAGGCCCTCATGCACGTCTCTATCCAGGGACAACGTGGAGCCTCCCAATTTTTGGCTGCCCTGCCTAAGGGCTATACTACAATAGACCCACTTCCTTACAATGGGCACTTCAGGTTTACAGGCCCTCATGCACGTCTGTATGCAGGGGCATTGGTGAACCTCACAATTTTGGACTGCCCTGGCAAAGGAAAATACTACAAAGACTCACTGCCTCAAAATGGGCACATTAGACTCAAGAGGCCTTCATGTACGTCTCTTCTCAGGGACATCGGAGTGCCACACAATGTTTTCACGTAAAATCTTTCATGTATTAATCTCAAAAAGTAACATACACCAGCTCTATCTCACTATTGGGTATGTGCCCTTAACATTTCTGCCATGAAAAATCATTTTGGGGTCATTTTGGAAGGTTTTCTGGTGAGTCCGTAAAAATGGCGTGAAACGCGGACAAAATTGTTCACAGCTGTGACTTTTGAGTGATAAATGCTTCAAGGGGTCTTCCCCATGCTGTTGCCATGTCATTTGAGCACTCTTCTGAGACTTTTGTGACATTTTTAGGGTTTCTCCATGCTGCCGGGGGGTCATTTCACAAAAATACTCGGGTCTCCCATAGGATAACATTGGGCTCGTTGCTCGGGCCGAGTACACGAGTATCTTGGGAGGCTCGGCCCGAGCTTCGAGCACCCGAGCTTTTTAGTACTCGCTCATCACTAGCTGGTATTATTAAAAATGAGCTATTTGGACTCTTTCTGGAACAAAGATAAGTTTACTTAAGGACTGCCACGTTGATTCTATGAGCTGTGGCCTGGGCTTAAGTTCATAGGAGACCCATGCAGTCAATCATCATTTCCCAATGTGACAATTCTCTGTTTCTTCTGGAAAAAAGATTTTCCCTTAACAGCAACTTAAGAATATCTCTGCTTTGATGGCTAAATGTGCAGAATAAAAAAATGGAGTAACTTGAAATTAGTTTCCAATAACAACAGTAACTACAAAAGAGGATGGGTAACTATGGTTTGTTCACTGAATCACTCCAGGTAACTTGGTCTCATAGAATAAGTACCGTAAGTGTTGTTATATCTACTGAAAACTGACAGCGGTTTGGGAATCCATAAGAGATGCGTTTGACCTAATTAAAAATGGCAAGATATATTCAGACAACATGACGACAGCTGCCCATAAATGTCATTAAGTGGGCGCAAAACAAAAAAAATGTTCAGCTACTTTCTGCCAAAATAATTTCATGGATCAAGACATATCTTTTGTACTTTATTAGCTGATCATCTAAAGGACTTATACAATGTCCAGGTGGATTTCCTGAAATGAAAATAATTAGAGCAGAAATTGAGCGTAGACATCAAGATGTTCCAGTTATTATCCAGGATGTGGGTTCTACAAGTAGTGGATCACTTTGCCACACAGAGACATACCAAGACTTGGGGACAAAAGGACAATAAACTTGGCATATGCATTTCTTCCTATCTCACTTCATCCAAAGATCTTACAGAAAATAAAAGTAGAAAGAATGGTTCAGCCTCTTGAATATGTTGAAGATGGTGGAACTTTTCATTCTTTCAGTCTACCAAAATCTCCTCTATCAAGGTTTCATTTTACATCCAGATCCAGTGAAATTGTCACTCACAGCATGGCTTCTGAAGGCGTAATCCTAAAAGTTAGGTGTCTAACATGCAGCCATTCTTATCCCAAATTCAAAGCCAGGCCTACACCACCTGAATTGTTTCATCCTGATGTTTCAAGATATCCTTCAAAATGATCTTGCAAAAGAACTAAAAACTAGTACATTAAAAGGTCAGATTTCAACCTTGAGTTCGGATTTTGCCCAGGATGTAGCCAGTAATCACTTGGTTAAAAGGTTTTTTTAAAAGCGGTCAGTCATAAATGTCCTAAAAAATATCTTTTTTTCATTCATGCAACTTAAATGTAGTACTAAAAGGACTATCCCAACATTCCTTTGCACCTCTCTCCTCAAAAAACATTGATCGTGTGTCCTTGAAAGCTGTATTTCTAATTGTAATAACCACTGCCAGAAGAGTGGGAGAAATTCAGGCAACAATCTTTTAGAGATTTTTATTCACATATTTAGAAGGACAGAATAACTCTATGTCTAGATCCTATATTCCTGACCAATGTGGTTTCAAATTTCCAAAGGTCAAAATAAATCATGTTAACTTCCTCCTGCAAGACTCCATTCAACAATAAGGAAGTTACCTTACAGATCAAAATCTCCTGATCCAATATTGAGCTTCTATCAAAGGAAGGAATGTTTCAAATAGCTCTGAAGCCAAATGGATCAAAAAGGTCATCTGTGAAGCATACTGAACTTAAGCCATGTCTGTCTTCTTGCCGAGAAGCTGAGTACATCTATTCAGCAGATCTGGAGAGCTGTCACATGGTCTTCAGTCCTTACCGTTTCTAAATATTACAAATTACACCAATAACACTAGAAGTCCCGGAGAGGGGTTATTTAACATTTCTACCTTTGGAACCCAGAGACGGGTCGAATGACCTGAAGGATTTTAGCTAACATCCTATAATCACCGTCTTTTGTTCTGTAATTAAGGCCATTACTGTCGCACCACAGGAGGTTGTGGTTTTCCATTGAGTTTAGCCATTTAGTTTCTAGTTAGTTCTATTCAGTTTATTGTATGTCATTTGACCCTCTTTCGGGACTTCAGGGGGGAGCTCGAAATTTCTGGGACTTCTAGTGTTAATTTGAAAGATCTGTCCTTTTGGGAGGAAAGTCCTCCAAACTATTGTCCATTCCTAAATGGTCTTTGTCTAACATTTTTCCTGTGGTGCTGTCATAGAGGTTGACTAGAGAAAATACAATTAGTTTACCAGTAATTTAGTTTCTAGAAAACCCAACATAGCCTTTCACTTTCTATCTTGTATTCTTGGTGTTAATAATAAAAAAATGGAAAAATCCACGCTGGTGTGGTTATTTGGAAAGATACTGAGAGTAGAGGTATGAAGAGCTATTTAACCTCCTTGTGTTCCTGTTTCTGTTAGGGCATGGAGTTAACCTCCCGTGTTGGTGCCATGGAGGGTTTCCTGAAACTGAATTACCAGAAAAGACTAATTCTAATTTTTCCATCAATATACTCAAATATGGGTTTGTCATTCAAAATTATAAATCATATCGAAAAAAAAACATTCATTTTGTCATACACTGTACTGAAACAGAAAAAAAATTCAAGTGCAGTGAAATAGGAATAAAAAAAACTCAGTTCTGTCATTGCTTTTAGGGCTTCATGTATACGGCATAAATTATGTGATATAAATCATTGGCAAAATGATTCTTTGGGTCAGTAAAATTACCAAATTTTAGTGCAAAATAATTCTGAAATTTTAAAATAAATTTGGTTTATGCCTCCATTTTGTGGGGCATGTAACTTTTTAATGTATTTTTACCTGTTGATGAAGCTACATGAGGACTTTTTTTTATTTCATTCTTGGGCATGTGGGTGGTGACGAACGCACGCAGCAATTTTAACACCTAGGTCGTCCTAGAAAAACAGGCCCAGAGTCAAACATATAAAAAGCTGGGTGGCACAAAGGAATGCTGTGCACATGTAGGGGCCTGCCTATGCTGGAGTGTGTTGCATATTTTCTTTTCTCCTCCCCCCAAGGAAACAGAAGACTTCTTTAGATTTAAAAGCAGGGGCTGACATATCATTGGTGGACCGTAAAGGGGCCCAAGAAGTAAGGTACTACTAAGGTACTACCCCAAAGCAAATTGTGCATATTGAATAGCTCTTAAAGGGAATCTGTCACCAGGTTTTTGCTACCCCATCTCTAATGTCAAGACAAAGACCCTGATTTCAGCGGTGTCACTTACTGAGCTGTTTGCTATCATTTTTATAATCAATGTTTTCTCTGCTGCAGATCTAGCAGTTACACAGAGCTCATAAATATGATGGACTACCTGGCAGCACACTAAGTAGTCCTGTAATGATAATCTGTAATGATAATCTACTGCTGATTAAACAGTAATTTTATCAAACCAACACTGGCATGTGTTGGCAGTGTTGGGGTGTGATTTACAGTGGGTACGGAAAGTGTTCAGACCCTGTTAAATTTTTCACTCTTTGTTTCATTGCAGCCATTTGGTAAATTCATAAAAGGTCTTTTTTTCTCATTAATGTACACTCTGCACCCCATCTTGACAGAAAAAAACCCAGAAATGTAGAAATTTTATTAAACAAGAAAAACTGAAATATCATATAGTCATAAGTATTCAGACACTTTGCTTAGACACTCATAATTAAGTCACATGCTGTCCATTTCCTTGTGATCCTCCTTGAGATGGTTCTACTACTTCACTGGAGTCCAGCTGTGTTTAATTACACTGATTTGGATTTGGAAAGGCACACACCTGTCTATATAAGACCTCACAGCTCACAGTGCATGTCAGACCAAATGAGAATCATGAGCTCAAAGGAACTGCCCAAGGAGCTCAGAGAAAGAATTGTGGCAAAGCACAGATCTGGCCAAGGTTACAAAAGAATTTCTGCAGTACGCAAGGTTCCTAAGAGCACAGTGGCTCCAGAATCCTTAAATGGAAGACGTGTGGGACCACTAGAAATCTTCCTAGACCTGGTCATCCAGCCAAACTGAGCAATCATGGGAAAAGAGCCCTGGTGAGAGAGGTAAAGAAGAACCCCAAGATCACTGTGGTTGAGCTCCAGAGATGCAGTAGAGAGATGGGAGAAAGTTCCACAAAGTGGAAGAGTGGTAGAGTGGCCTATTGGAAGCCTCTCCTCAGTGCAAGACATATGAAAGCCCGCATAGAGTTTGCAAAAAAAACATATGAAGGACTCCCAGACTATGAGAAATAAGATTCTCTGGTCTGCTGAGACGAAGATAGAACTTTTTGGTGATAATTCTAAGCGGTATGTGTGGAGAAAACCAGGCACTGTTCATCACTGGCCCAATACAATCCCAACAGTGACACATGGTGGTGGCAGCAGCATGCTATGGGGATGTTTTTCAGCTGCAGGGACAGGATGACTGGTTGCAATTAGTACAGAGATATCCTGGAAGAAAACCTCTTCCAGAGTGTTCTGGACATCAGACTTGGCTGAAGGTTCACCTTCCAACAAGACAATGACTCTAAGCACACAGCTAAAATAACAAAGGAGTTGTTTCAGAATAACTCTGTGACCATTTTTGACTGGCCCAGCCAGAGCCCTGAACTAAACCCAATTGAGCATCTCTGGAGAGACCTGTAAATGGCTGACCACCAACATTCACCATCCAACCTGACGGAACTGGAGAGGATCTGCAAGGAAGAATGGCAGAGGATCCCCAAATCCAGGTGTGAAAAACTTATAGCATCATTCCCAAGAAGACTCATGGCTGTAGTAGCTCAAAAGGGTGCTTCTACTCAATACTGAACAAAGGGTTTGAATACTTATGACCATGTGATATTTCAGTTTTTCTTGTTTAATAAATTTGCAAAAATTTCTACATTTCTGTTTTTTTTCTGTGAAGATGGGGTGCAGAGTGTACATTAATGATACAAAAAATGAACTTTTTTTTAATTTACCAAATTATGATGAAACAAAGAGTGAACAATTTAAAGGGGTCTGAATACTTTCCATACCCACTGTATTCTCATTTTATAGCCAATAACAGAGGCTGAGTGCTGGATTGAGTAAAAGGAGGTAAATTAACCCTTACAGGTGCACCCCACATCACATGCTTAGGAGTGTGTAGGTGACAGGGAGTATTTGTCAACTGTTGCCTAGTAGAGGAACTTTAGAATGACAACGTACAAGTAAGGCTGTTTTCACATCAGCGTTTTTTTGACGGATGTCAAAAAAGCGGCAAACGCATGTGACCGGATCCTTGACAAATGCGTCCTCATTTCAATGCATTTTCAATGGAATTGCGGTAAGATGCGTTTGCATGCGCTTGCATGTGTCATATACCGGATCCATTGATTTTCAGGTTTTTACCTTGGTTGAGCTGCGTACAAATACTGCATGTCACCGGATCCTGGCTGAATCGCACGCAACCGCATGTGAACGGTGGTATGCTGATAGAAAGGATCCAGTTTGCACTACTGAGCATGCCCAGAAAGCAGTCTCTCTCATAAACTGCAAGTGAAAGGATCCTGTGACATAATACTTGCGTTTGCATGCGTTCAACACTAAATCAAGAGGATCCAGTCATTCATATGTGCTTTGCGTTTTTGTTGATGTTCATCAAAAAAACGCTGATGTGAAAGCAGCCAAAGCTCCCTGTGACTAGTGTGATAACACGCTCGGGCTTCTCCCTTCCAGCTAAACTATACAGACATCAAGCACTGCTCCCACTCACAAGTGTCTCCTACACAGACAGGTTGTCTGTGCTCCCAGATGGAGACCCTTCCCCAACTTCCCAGACTCCTTTTACATCGTCCTTCACCTCCCATTAATCCATTAGTAACCAGGTGATCCTGACCAGGCTAAGTCACATAGGACCGACACCAGGGTGAGATATACCTGCCCTCATCCACTAATTCCACATGAGTCTCACACTAGTTATGTTACCTCATAACTCAATATACATGATTATTATTTTTTTCTATTAATTCCGATGCTGATTATCACAGAAACTAGCAATCTATGCAAATAACTTTGCCGTGCCTATGAGCCATGAACTTTCATATCATTCCTAAAAAGAAAGCAGGTAGAAGTAACGACCTGCAACTGGATACCAATAAATGTGTTAAATTCCTTTATGCAGTCACTGAGAATTTTTCTTTGGTTTCGCACTGGCGTCTGCAGTAGCGGCCCTGGTCTTTGAAGCACAGCAATGTGCTGTTATTGCACTGTAAATAAGGTAAGGGTTATATCTCTTAGGATAGGTCAATATCGTTAAACTAAACAAATTGAATCTGAAGCATTAAATCTTATTGCACCATGAATGCACTTTTGCAGACATATATTATTTAGTAGGTTTGCTGAAGGTAGAACGCATTGCCAGAATGCTATGGGCTCTTCTATAGTAGCAAGCCATCTCCGATTAAAGCTGTAATACATTTCTCCAATAAACTAACTAGTAATTTACTGTCTAGTACAATTGGAGCATAGAAATATTAAAACATAACTTCTAATAGTGCCATTAAAATGACAAGCTAATGTGAAAATATATATAGAAAATGATACATAGAAACTCCCTAGAGCAAACAGAGGCACTAGTCACACTAATATAGTTCTGTTGAATATTTAGAAAATTAATACCAGTTCACTTAATATCCATTATTTAATATCTAAATACTAAAGGCTTTCCTATTTCATAGCCAGAAAAAGAAAATGTGTAAAATTGCTGATAGAGTAAAGCTACAAAGGATGGAAACCATAACGCGAGCTGCCTCAATCAGTGCCATTTGTCCCAAAGAAATATCCCTACACATTTCTTCAAATCATCATACACCGCTTAAAATTATCGGGGGCTTGTAGTATATCTGAATAGATGCTATTTCACTAGGTTATTAAAATGTGTCCAGTATGTACACACATCGGCAGGATTGCTGGCTGCATTCAGCGGCCAGACCACTTTTTTTTATAGCGCTCACTAGCCAATCCAGGATATGAGCTTGCTCATGTTGTCCAACTAGAACTTACCAGGCATGTATGAAGCTCGCAACCAATAATCACCTGCAGCACCGCCACACTGGTCTGATTGATCAATACAACTTTTGACACACCATTAATGAAGATATTGTATATAAAATGATGTAAGAAACCATTCACAAGAAGACACTTCCAAATCCAATCAGTGCTGCAATGCTTTGATACCTGTCCAATACACAATCATTATAATACTTTATCACTATACACTATACATATCTGAAACCAGCATGTAAATCACTAGAAGCTGTACAGAATGTGCACAGTACGAGATACGGTATCTAAATTTTGCATGTAATATGATTAATATAGGATTACCAGTACAGAATATGATCTACAAGTTCACAAGTAATATAATTGTAAGAAGGTCAACCAATCTTTACAATGATGTATGTCAGCAGAGAGGATCTCAACAGAGGAAACGTCTCACCATTAGTGTCATTGTTGTATCTCTTTGACAGGCTCTTATTATCGTCTGATAATCTACATATTAAATGTGTTTTTTCCTTTTGGCATGCACAGGGTTAATGTTAGTTTTCCCTGCCATCAGCAAACCTTTCTGCTGCTCAGGTGTTTTCGCTGATGGCCACTCCCAATCTGGATAAATACTCACTGCTCCCAACAGAGGGCACCAGTTATTCAGATTTCATTCTGGAGCTTGACCAGGAGGGTGACAGTAGTGATGGAGCTGCTGTCTGTTGCATTCTGCGTGAAAGTTACCCAGTTGTTTATAACTTTCTTCCCTCTTTATTTGCCTCCTGTGTACTATGTGTGTGATCCCTTGTGTGTTTCATAGTGGTTTGCTTTAGTGGGATTGCACCCCCTTTTTGTCTGTCTGTTTGTGGGGCTGTGACTTCTGTCCCAGTCCATCCCATGGGTGGTGGGTGGGGAGAGAGTTACACCAGGGCCTGGACAGGAGACAGGGACACACTGGAGGCCCAGACCTCTCTACCATGTAGTGTACCTCTGGGTTGAGGGTCAGCTCAAGATGTACCTAGTCTGAGGACCAGCTCAGGAGTTCCTATCCAGTCACATCATAGTCACCAGCGTGACAATTAGGTATTCACTCATCTAAATATATATATGCTCTCAAAGTTAGAAAGGGTAATTATGGAATGAATATGTGGGCGTAAAAGGACAATAATCCCACCTGGTATATAAGACAATCGTGAAGAAGTGAGTGACAGAAATGATATGCAAAAATGAATAGTAATATGTAGGACATAGCAAAATGTAATCTACATTATTGGACTCACAGACTGTAAGTGCAGATATATCTAACTGCAAAGACTAATCCTCCCTAAACCAAGCAAATGAAAGGATTCATTTAAGCCCATTAGTTTTAGGGAGTACAAGCGCAAGCGATGATTTCAACTGCACTCCTTTTGTAAAAGTAGTTTATCGCAATTGCTACCTGTAACCCAGTAAAGGCGCCACTTCGACTACCTTGAATTGGATTCTATCTGGATTTCTTTTATATACTTCCAACATATGCGTAGATCACGCAGTAACTTCCTTTCTCCAGATATTACCAATGTGGTCCAAAATCCATTAACACAATTCACTCTTTTTCTTTTGTCAATATAGAGACTGTCACATGTTGCAAAATATATTACCTCCTTAATTTTACATTTGTCAAACTCCCTATTATGGAATGTGTCATCAGTGGATGAACAAATCAATGAATTCCTCTTCTTGATACATTTACATGCTTTGTATCTCCCACATTTGTACTTGGCAGTGATATTTTTTTTCACTCGACCAAGTGCCTACCAGCTTCCTTCTTGAGTTCCACAAAATGGCTATGGGCAAGAGCCTTAAGATTCTTGCCCCTTCTATAAGTAACCATTGGTTTCTAAGGGGAGCATACCTTTCACATCCCTATCCACTGTTGAGATGCCCCAAAGATCTTACATGTTTTTTAATTCTTTGTTTTGATGATCAAAGACTCCTATCAGACGAGCTGGGTCTGGGTGAATTAATTTCTTCGAGGCCAGAAGGAAATGATTGCTATTACTTTCGGACACCTTCTCCTTGATCTTGTGAAATACCTTCAGAATCAATGGTAGTAGTGGAAAGGTATAGACCAGCATGTGTGTTTAGTGGAGAGAGACCGTCCTGAGCCCACAGATGGTCTAAGCCTTTGAGAGAGCAAAAATGAAGAGCCTTCTCGTTCTGATACACAGACATAGTGTTCAATCGGGAGACTCTATCCTGTTTGTTATTTGAAGATTTATTTTGTCACTGAGACTCCACTCTCCTGAAAGAATCTTGTTGAAGCTCAGCCAATCTACTTTGACATTATAGACTCTCCGACTATGGACTGCTTAAATTTGTATCTGACCAGATTAGGAACCGCCAACAATTTGGAGTTAACAAAAACACTTCTGGTCCCACCTTGCTTGTTGATGTAATAAAATGAGGCCAGATTGTTGGAGCAGTCTATTACCGCCTGCTGATATAGAGAGAGCTGAAAATGATGGAGGGCCAGCCTTATTGCTCTCAGTTCTCAGAGTTTAAATGATAAATGATAGACCAGGATGGGGGAAATATTTACCAGAAAGGGGCCCATTATGGGAGACATATAAACCAGAATGGAGGGGCATATATACCAGGATGGGCCTAGGAAGGGGGACATATATAACAGGATGGGAAGCATATGTACCAGTTTGGGGGACATATTTAGCAGAATGGGCTCAAGATGAGAGACATATAGACCAGAATGGAGGACATATTTATCAGAATGGGGCCTAGAATGGGGGACACATATACCAGGACATAAATACCAGAATGGGGGACATATTTACTATAAACGAGGTCAGGGTGAGGACATATATTCCAAGATGGGGGATATATTTACTAAGAAGAGGCTCATGATGGGACATTTAGACTAGGATGGGGAAAATATTTACCAGGAAGGGGCCCCTAATGCAGGACATTGGTACAGGATGGGGGACATTACTACATAATGAAGGAGGAGGGGGGGATACTCATTTTATTGTAGGTTTACAGGGGCCAATATTTGTGACCAAATTGCTGGAGAGGAAGGCCTGGGTCCAAATTTTGTACCCACTTTCAAGTAGACATCCCAACGTATAATTAACACAGCCTTAGACGAGCAGAAATGTTAAAGATAAAATATCCATATGCAATACCCATCCTATGTAGACCTGATTTTTCAACATTTCCATACCATTTACTCTGTCCTAAAGTTTCTTATGTATATGAGAAATTGGAAGTGTGTTTTTTTATCTTTAGTGAAGCTTTACTTTGAAGCATATTTTACACATGAGCATTCATTTTAGCAGTTATTCAATCAAAATTGTCTTCTGTGAAAGAAACATCAGTTTTGATGCTGTTTAGCAGTTTGGATTCACACTGGAATTGGAGCGATGAAATCAAATTAGTGAAAATAAATTTGTGCTATCACATATGCTGATAACAAGCGCCGAGGGAGGTCTAAGACACAGTACACAGGAGGCATCAAAGAGTAACACTTCCTGCTTTGAAAATATTTCTAGAACTGTTCAAAATAATTGATTTCATGGGTTTTCTAGGATTAAATGGAGCAGAGAAGAACTAAAAATGTGTTTATCTGTTGTTCATTATATAGCCTGTACACACGGCACTAGCACTGTTCATTGTATTAAAGACAGGCATAGAAATACCATCAGACTTCAGTCACTTGACAGCAAGAATAGTGCAGCATTTAGTAACACTATTCTTACTATCAAAATGTCATAAACTAACACAAGAAGAAAAAAGGTAATGAGCCCAAAAATTATTAATTAATGTATATCAAAACTTTTTTGATTAAAAATAAATTACAATAAAATGGATAAAGCCATAAAATAGGCAACCTGACCAGCAGGAGAGGGCATATAGCACATAAATCCCAAGATTTAAGGGCAAGATAATCAATATATACTTCATAGGTGGGTAGGGAAATAGTAACATTGAACAAAGATGAATAAGGTAAATATTGTAAACCCATAAGAACACGCCCTCTCATGCTGGGGTGATGCACATGCCGACGCACGTTTTGGCAGAAAGCATTCATCTGGGGGTGGCTACAATACTTACTGTACACTTCTTTGTGCAATGTTACTATTTTCCTACTTACCAATGTTTTATATATTGATTATCTTGCCCTTAAATCTTTAGATTTATGTACTATATGTCCTCTCCTGCTCGTCAGGCTGACATTTTTTATTGCTTTATCCATTTCACTGTAATTTATTTTATTTTAATCAATAGAATTTTAATATACAGTACATTAATTCATACTTTTTGGGCTCATGACCTTTCTTTTTATTCTTATGTTAGCTTATGTCTTTGGTTTAGCCCTAAACTTTATCCTATATTAGACCCCTGTATATAGAATGAGCAAAAATATAAAAGCAACACTTTTATTTTTGCTCCCAATTTTCATGAGCTGAACTCAAAGATCTAAGATATTTTATATGTATACAAAAGGCCTTTTCCTCTCAAAATTGTTCACAAATTTGTCTAAGGGGTACTTCTCACATAGCGAGATCGCTGCTGAGTCACGGTTTTTGTGACCTCATTAGCGATCCCCACCTGTTTGTCTTACCTCCCTCATGTTATCTTATTGCAGTGGCGAAACTTAAGTATTGCTGGCCCTCACTAGTCACGGTGAGTTCAGGGCCAACCAGGGCCTAGGCCCATGATTGCCGCATGGGGGAAAGGACCGCATGTTAGGGAGTGCAGGGATCAGCCTCAGGTGAGTGTCAGGAGGTGACCCCGCTTCCCTCTCCCTAATGCAAAGACCTACTGTTGTATTGTGTAGAAAAAAACAAAAAAGCCAGCTCAACTCAAAAATGGCCTGTATTATAAGGTGTTCACTGCACTAAAAATTCCAAACTGTACTATTACAAATTTTATATTTTTGGCAAAAAAATTCAATTTCTTGAGCTACCCGCCACATCACGGCAAATGTCTTTGGTGCAGTCCTACTCTAAAATATTTTATTTAAAATGTGCCATACAGCCTCACATATGAAAAAGCAGAACTGTTTATAGCAGCACTTATCTGGTGCTTTTCAATCCTGTACCCATGACTGAATCATGGCTGTGGGCGGGACAGGCCCAAGCAAATGCTGCATGAAGTAAATAGCTTCTGGACAGGGCTTGATGGCTGAATGTGAACAGCCACCAATTGCCAAAATCAAGACAGGTGGAAAAACAAACCAAATTGAGGTGCACGGCAAGGTGGGGGTCGGCTACCAACCAATTCAATGAAGAAAAAATAAAAAATATACTGTACTACTGAATATTGAAATTATAAAACCAAGAAGAAAAAGTCATGGAGTTATGGAAATCACAGAATATTTTCATATCATTAACATGTCTACTGATCTGTGATTTTGCATCCATTTTTTATACTGGATCAATTCTAAATGGATGACAACTAGTTATGTGAACAGAGCCTAAGGCACTTCAATTACCACTCAAATGAATGGGTCCTGCACTTGAACATTTTATATCAATTTTTATTATTTAAATAAGGAAATAACTACTGGACATGTTACCTTTTGGCAACATTTTTCTATTAATCGTTAAATAAATTTTGTAGATCTGATACACACAGAATTTTTTAAACTGTTACACCTTAACCTCTTCACGACATATGACGCACATGTACGTTATATGTTGTGTCACTACCTTTAATGTGGGCTAGCATGCTGAGCCTGTATCTTTTCCGGCAGAGGATGGCTGATTTAAATCATACTATGGTGCTGCTAAATCACCGCATAATGGAAGTGAATGGGGTCACATTTGAACCCCAATTGCTGTAACCTCAGCATTCAAGTTATAATAAAATCTGAATGATTTGGATTGTTTGCAAATTCCATGTCGCAGTTACTTGCAGGGTGCAGCGCAACCTTATTCACTAAGGCCCGGTGCGCAAACTGTGTTTTTACCTGTGTTTTTTTCCTGTTTTTTCCTGCAGAAATTCCTTGAGAAAATGGTTGTAACCTTTCTGCAGTTATTCCCCAGCAAAACCTATGGAAAAAAAAATTAGGTGTGCGCACACTGCGTTTTTTTCTCAGGAACATTCTTTCTGCAGAATTTTTTGAGAAAAAGAATGTGCATGTCACTTCTTTTCTGCAGGTACCTGCGTTTTTTGCCATAGATAATGGTAAAAAAACGTAGGGACCAACCTGCGGAAAATACGCATCAAAAACGCATGCGTTTTTCGGTGCGTTTCTTGAACGTAAGTGCGCTAATCTTTCAGACTCTCAAGAAATTTCATGGGGAAAAAAAATCATTTTTCTAGGGCGCACAGGGCCTTATAGCTGTGATGTAAGTACCATCCTACCATCTAGCATTACATAAAATAGCATGAGACAAAATA
This sequence comes from Anomaloglossus baeobatrachus, assembly GCF_048569485.1. Taxonomy (NCBI): domain Eukaryota; kingdom Metazoa; phylum Chordata; class Amphibia; order Anura; family Aromobatidae; genus Anomaloglossus; species Anomaloglossus baeobatrachus. The sequence goes on along the minus strand of NC_134353.1, from coordinate 577,817,692 downwards.
ATATATATGTTGACAGGGTATTTGCATAACAAGAAAACTTAGGTACCTGGGTGATATGTCCTATTCAATGAAACATGCATTGTATAATCTGTTATGTGAGGATGGTGTAACTGGACACTCGGGGATCAATTCATCAGTTTTCACAAGATTTTCGGAAAAAAAATTATTCAAATCTCTAGAAGTTTTTGTGCAACTCAAACAAATGTTGAAACTTTTGGCATTTTTACTGCTATCTTGGCCAGCCCCATCAACTTGTTAAAAAGATGTAAAAAGTTTAGCAGGGCGTGGCTAAGTGCGTCCAACAAATTCGGTCTATATTCCATTTCTCGTGGTGGTACATGGCAGCTAAAAGATGCACCAGAGTAAATAAACAGAGCTTAAGATATTGGCACATCTTACTGCAGCACATTCATCATGAAGACTGGCGTGCAAAATACCAGTCTTGATGAATTGGTTTGCAGTAAGAGACTATCTATGTCTGATATTTTAGTTTTATGAAAGATGAAACATGGCATTCCCCATGGCAGTTCACAATTCACTGGTAATTCACGTATCAAGGAAAGAATATAAGCCACAAAGTCATTGGGATCTGCTATCATTATTGTTCCGCTATTCCCTTGTCTCGGATAACCTGTCCATATAACAATGTTACTCACCAGTGTTTTCTTTACCGGTTTCTCGCAGCATTACATCGGTAGCAGAATATATTTTGCATTTGTTGGAGTGCAGTGCAAGCAAAGAACGTTCCACCTAGAGATATAATCTTAATTTTCTGCTGATTTATTCTTTTTTCTCCTTGGGAATATACAGTTTCTCTGACAACTAGACACCTGCTCTAATGTGAAACTCAATGCACCGTGGTGCCTTTTTTTCATAGGTGACAATACACATCACATTCAGAAACATTACAGTAATTATCGGTAAGGGGTGAAAACAAAGAACACCTGTCCGTATTTTAGACATGACTAACCAAAGAAAGCAAGGAAAGGATGCACATATGGGAAGGCAGATGGTATAGGAATTTGCCGCCAAAATTTTCTTTGTCCATCAAATAGCCTAAAAAAAGAATATCAGATTTTGATATTTATTACAGTGAATTGAGATAGTACAACCCCATATGAGACTATGGTAAAATAGACATTTGTCCATTATTCATTGCTTTGTAAATTCACTGAAAATACACAAAGTTAACAAGGAGAAACATCCATAGAAAGAATACTGTACGTCCAAAATCTATATTGCTAAATAAATACCCATGTTGACGCTGTGAGTAACCCGAATTCATTTTGAGCTTACGGTACCCATCTTGTCTTATAACTTATGATGTCATGGTAATCAGCTGTCACTGATGGGTAGGAAAGTTTCACATTTTTATATACACCCCTACTGTTCTTATTGGTGCATAGTTCAGAGGAACCTGGTTCTTTGTTTGAGATGCTATATAAACTGATCCTATGATCTAATAAAGCAGAAGTCTATGGTACACCACACTCTAGCTTGTGTGCTTTTATGATTTCCCGAGCGCTCGTAAAACAAATTTTATTAATTTGGAGTTCAAATGGCATAGAATGAGTGTATTTCTCTCAAACATAGCGTCATGAACAGGGACCCAGACATGCATTATACCATCCAGATCTCGAGTGAGAATGGACTCTCTAGAAAAAGTAATGCTAAACCTGCAGCATAAGGTAACAAGCTTATTCTTACAATCTTGCCTGACTTTTTCTGTGAGCTTGGTCTATTCTCAATTCTAAGTGAGTTATTTTGTATTAAATAGTCTGATCCAAGAACTAAGAATGTTTCCTTTGCCTTTCTGAACTGTGTGTGTGCCGCCCCTGCAGCAGTCGGACTGCTCGGATCCGGGGGTTTTGCTGTGGCTCGAGGGTCCCCGGACCCGGGGCTCAGCTGCCACTCTAATAAAAGGGGGGGAACTATTTACAAGGGACAGTCCGTGATGCCACCCGTGGTGTGCGGTAAGGGAGTACCGCCGCTGCCGATGGGAGTACTTAGGGCTGATGGAGCGGGTCTCCTAGATGGTGATCCTTCTATGGGTAGGGAAGGCCCCGGGGCTCCGGAGGGAGGTGAAATGGTATGGTGGAGGTGATTTGGGTAGATCAGGACCTGGGGAGGCAAGTGTACTCACTCAGGCGGTGCAGTTGTTAGTGCGGCCAATAAGCAGACTCTGACACAGAAGTAAACCAAGTCTCTGGGTGCCACTCTGGGGAGTCCGCCCGGGTGTCCATGGCCGCTGATATTGCTTAGTGGTCTGGAGCCTACCTCCATGCACAATTGTGTAGATGTTCCTGAGTGACCCTTCGGCCTGAAGCTGTCAGGGTCCCGCTCCCTATAGTGAAATAGTGGAGCTGTGCTCTCGATGGCTGACACTTGGGATTTCAGTGGGCTGTATAAGCTGGAAAGCCCTATCCCCCTCATTGTGTTGCTGCCTTCTGTTACGTCACTGCCGGAGTCTGCTCCAGCGACTTATGCTCCGATCGCCAGGCGACGCCGTGTTCCTGCTGTGGATGGTGCTGGTGATGGGAGAGAAGTCGATGCTAGCGGCACCAGTGGGCGCAGGCTTCGACCATCCACTGGGCTGGGTTAGCTTGGGATCTGCAGTACCGCTGGCTGACTGTGGGTGGCATGTGTCTTCCAGCTGAAGTTGCCAGCGTTCAGCTACAGCCAATGGGAAGACACCACACCCTTCTTATTTCCCCTCCTGTCACATGATTACTGCCAGATATAGTTCTGATTTTCCTGGCTCCTGTTACGTCCTATTCTGTTGGTGATTCCTGTGTTGACTTCTGCGTGGTTTTGACTACCCTTCTGCCTACTGTTTTTGTACCTTGCTGCCTGATCCGGATCTGACCTCTGCTACGTTTTCTGACTACGTCACTGCCTGCCGTTTCTGTCCCTGTTCCGCAATTCCTGGTTTGACCCTGCCTGACTAATACTCTCATCGGACTACAGCCTTCCACAGGTAGTGATCTCCAGGGTCCTGTGTAATTCCAAATCCCTCTATAGGGGTTAAAGGGTTTCAGGGTTCTGGGGGTCCTACTTGGTGAGTGGCTTCCCTCTAGCCTCCCCTTTACAGCCCATCTGAGTCTGTGGATCCAGGCAGGCGTTACACCTTCGATCTCTGAGCTCTTGGGGAAAGTTCATAAAGAGACTATCCTCCACAGATGAATTATCAGGTTGCGTGAAGCTACTCCATGATCTAGGGTCCTGTACCCCGCCATGCTCGGTACCGGTCCGGTTACTGGACTTTCTGGTGCCGACTATTCTCCAAAACTAAGTCTGGGCACCCTCTCCTAATACCCTGCGACTGGGTCTCCGACTACTCTGGCCCCAGACCACCATCTGCGATTCAACCAAGGTCACACAGGGAGCGCTAACTCCCTCCGCTCCTCATTCTCTGAGGGCTACTACTGTTCTGACTTCCTTCCTCCCACCAGTCTGCCTAACCCCTAGGTGGGTGGCCCTGTTCCAGCTAGACCACCCATTGGTATGCCTGACAGGGTGTGGTGTGAGGTGTGGTTAGGATTTGAGTGCTGATGGAAGCAATACCAGTGTGTAGGAAACAAGAACCATGGAGGGTGAGTTCTGCACCATGAGAAAGGAAAGTGCAGTTCCCTGTGACACCCTGATAGAGTCAGGGGCGTTACATGTGCATGTGATGTGATCAGTGTGTATGTGTGGATTTAGCATTGTACAAGTCATTGGTCTGTGGGGTTTGCTTGTAACATTAGTGGATTGTATTAATGTTGATGATTATTGGCAGCAATGCTCTATAGTACTTAGGAAGCCCATTCAGTTCCAAATTCGAGATGTGAAATTTGAAGGCATACATCTGATACAATGGTCAGACAAGGAAAAAGACATAGAAAGAGACCCTAGCAAAAGGTTTATTAATAGATACTGTAGTATGGAAGTATGTTGTGTATGTGAAAAATGGTTTTCTTTGGGAAATCATCAAAGCATTTTATGGTGATTAACTTGGAAAATACATTTTTTTATTCTGTGCCTCTCCTCCCAGATTGCCAGTATCTATTTGTTTCTGTTCTTTTTTCCTTTTATGGACATAAATAATTTACAGTATACACAGATGGTGTTATCACAAGGTGTCCAAATTTCACCAAAAATGTATCTTGTTACAAAGACCTCAATTTTGAAAACAAAATATATATATATATATATATATATATGGATTTCTCCATTTCCAGAAGTTGTGTTGCTTTAGTTTATAGTATGTAGATCATTTATTGCTTGCTGTCCTTTTCACTAGAGATGTGCGAACCCAAGGTTTAGTGTTCGATATTTGTACCAAACACAGATTTTACAAAAGAAATAGGGTTCAATTGCTTTAACCCTTTCACGACCGGCCGATTTTTCGCTTTCCGTTTTTTTTTTTCGCCATTCTTTTTCTGAGAGACGTAACTTTTTTATTTTTCAGTCAATATGGTCATGTGAGGGCTCATTTTTTGCGGAACGAGCTGTACTTTTAAATGAAACCATCAGTTTTACCATATTGTGTACTAGAAAATGGCAAAAAAATTCCAAATGCTGAAAAATTGCAAAAAAAGTGCGATAGCACTATGGTTTTTGAGATATTTTATTCACTGTGTTCACTATATGGTAAAACTGATGTGTGGGTGTGATGCCTCAGGTCAGTGCGAGTTCGTAGACACCAAACATGTATAGGTTTACTTTTATATAAGGGGTTAAAAAAAATCGGAAGTTTGTCCGAAAAAAGTGGCGCACGTTTTACGCCATATTCCGTGACCCGTAGCGTTCTCATTTTTCGGGATCTTAGGCTCAATGACGGCTTATTTTTTGCGTCTCGAGCTGACGTTTTTAACGGTACCATTTTTGCGCAGATGCTACGTTTTGATCGCCTCTTATTGCATTTTGCGCAAAAGTTGTGGCGACAAAAAAACGTTGTTTTGGCGTTTGGAATTTTTTTGCCGCTACGCCGTTTACTGATCAGATTAATTGATTTTATATTTTGATAGATCGGGCGTTTCTGAACGCGGCGATACCAAATGTGTGTATATTTTTTATTTTTTTAACCCTTTAATTTTCAATGGGGCGAATGGGGGGTGATTTGAACTTTTAGGTTTTTTTGTTTTTTATTAATTTTTTAAAACTTATTTTTTTACTTTTTTTTTTTATTTTACTAGTCCCCCTAGGGGGCTATTGCGATCAGCATTCCGATCGCTCTGCAGTATCTGCTGATCACAGCTGGAAGGCTGTAAACAGCAGATACGCTGTCTTTCTCTTTTGCTGTGCCCCGGGCACAGCGAAAGTGAAACCAATTCATGTGTAGTACAGGAGTCATCACATGACCCTGTGCTACCATGACAACTATCGGGAGTCACGTGATCGCGTCACGTGACTTCCGGTTTCGGCGGTAAGTAAAACTTTACCGCGATTGCGCTTATAATGGCGCTGTCATGTATTGACAGCGCCATTATAAGGGGTTAATCGGCACGAGCAGATAACGATTCTGCTCGTGCCTAGCAGGCACACATCTCAGCTGTGAAAATCAGCTGAGATGTGTGCCGATCGCGGCATGCTGCCGCCGGAGGACCGCGGGCAGTAAGATTATGTCATTTAGGACGTAATTTTACGGCCCGCGGTCGTTAAGGGGTTAAGTATGCAGACCACTCATGCGAGCATCGCTATGCTCGGGTATGCTCGTTCCTGAGCCCAGTGTATGCCGCTTGCAGTGTTTGACCGGGCCACACTGGGGGTGACAACAACATGATCTAATGTAGTGTACACCAAGCAAAATAATGGAAAAACCCCACCCACACTTCCCCAAAAGTGTTCTGTTTATGGCTTGCTGCATGTGGGTGGAGACCTGAACTGCCCAATTAATGACTTCCAATGGGGTTCAGTTCAAGTCCGGGTCCCAAACTGAACTTAGGATATGTTCGCACGTTGCGTTTTTTCCGCGTTTCTGCAGCGTTTTTAGCAGCAGCGTTTTTGTGCTAAAACGCATGCGTTTTTGATTGCCAGCAAAGTCTATGGGAAAAGCAGAAATCCTGTCTGCACTTTGCTTTTTTTTCTGCAGCGTTTAATTTGCATATTTGTGGTCAAAAACCATGCTGAAAAAGAAGCAGCATGTCAGTTGTTTTTGCCATTTCTGCAGCGTTTCCTTAACATTGGAGTCAATGAGAAATGGCAAAACGCAACCAAAATCAACTTTCCTGCGTTTTTCATGCTTTTTACCTGCTTTTCCATTGCGTTTTTGGCTTCAAAAACGCATGCTTTTCTGGCATAAAATGAAAGGGTTATAATGTTCCTTTACACACAAACAAAAACCGAAAATTTAAATGATAAAAAATATTAAACTTTACCTATTTTTCTGTTAAAATGTGCATAACCGCTATTATTTCATTAAAATTGATAATGTTCCATATATTTTTATTAAAAGTTAATTTTATCCTTTTTTTCTCTTTTTTCATTCTTTTTGACTATTCCAACTTTATTTCTCAATGTCTTGATCTACAAAACGCATCTGCAGAAACGCAGGTGAAAACGCAGGTAAAAAGCGCTGAAAACGCACTAAAAACGCGGTAAATACGCATGCGTTTTTAGCGCTAAAAAATGGCCAAAAGCCATTTGGTCAAAAACCAAGGGAAGGAAAACGTGCAGAATAAACTGCAGGTACTCCGACGCAACGTGCGCACATAGCCTTAATCTAAAGTCTGGCTGAACTTGCCAAATTGAACTTCTACAAGTTCGCTCAGCTCTACTTTTCCCATCTTACGACATGATTTATCTATTTTCCTTTTGCATTTCCCAGCAGAGGAAAGGATGATTCCAAAACAGCAGCCTAAATTGGTCCAAAAACATAGTTTACAACAGAGACCTGTGGCTTATTATTCATCTAGACTGGACCCTGTCGCCAGGAGTGCATCTCTTGTTTCAGAGCCACTTCTGTGGTTCAACCTAGAGGTGAAAAGGTCACAGAAATACTTCCTGATTGCAAAGTTGCAATTAACATTATATTTATGGTGTTCCTAGTTAGGTACCATCTAGACACAATGTGCCTTTCTTATGCCATATACACCATGTGCAGAATTATTAGGCAAGTTGTATTATAGAGGATTTTTTTTATTATTGATTAACAACTATGTTCTCAATCAACCCAAAAGACTCATAAATATCAAAACTTAATAGTTTTGGAAGTTGCAGTGGTTTTTTTTTTAGATTTGGCTATCTTAGGAGGATATCTGTTTGTGCGGGCAACTATTACTGTGCAGAATTATTAGGCAACTTAATAAAAAACAAATATATTCCCATCTCACTTGTTTATTTTCACCAGGTAAACCAATATAACTGCACAAAATTTAGAAATAAACATTTCTAACATGCAAAAACAAAACCCCAAAAAATTAGTGACCAATATAGCCACCTTTCTTTATGATGACACTCAGCAGCCTACCATCCATAGATTCTGTCAGTTGCTTGATCTATTTACGATCAACATTGTGTGCAGCAGCCATCACAGCCTCCCAGACACTGTTCCGAGAGGTGTACTGTTTTCCCTCCCTGTAGATATCACATTTTATGAGGGACCACAGGTTCTCTATGGGATTCAGATCAGGTGAACAAGGGGGCCATGTCATTATTTTTTCATCTTTTAGACCTTTACTGGCCAGCCACGCTGTGGAGTAGTTGGATGCATGTGATGGAGCATTGTCCTGCATGAAAATCAAGTTTTTCTTGAACGATACCAACTTCTTTTTGTACCACTGCTTGAAGAAGTTGTCGTCCAGAAACTGGCAGTAGATCTGGGAGTTGAGCTTCACTCCATCCTCAACCCGAAAAGGTCCCAGAAGTTCATCTTGGATGATACCAGCCCATACCAGTACCCCACCTCCACCTTGCTGGCATCTGAGTCGGAGTGGAGCTCTCTACTTTTTACTGATCCAGCCTCTGGCCCATCTATCTGGCCCATCAAGAGTCACTCTCATTTCATCAGTCCATAAAACCTTTGAAAAATCAATCTTGAGATATTTATTGGCCCAGTCTTGATGTTTTATCTTATGTTTCTTGTTCAAAGGTAGTTGTTTTTCAGCCTTCCTTACCTTGGCCATGTCCCTGAGTATGGCACATCTTGTACTTTTTGATACTCCAGTAACGTTGCAGCTCTGAAATATGGCCAAACTGGTGGCAAATGGCATCTTGGCAGCTTCACGCTTGATTTTCCTCAATTCATGGGCAGTTATTTTGTGCCTTTTTTGCTCAACACGCGTCTTGCGACCCTGTTGGCTACTTGCCATGAAACGTTTGACTGTTCAGTGATCACGCTTCAAAAGTTTGGCAATTTCAAGACTGTTGCATCCCTCAGCAAGACATCTCACAAATTTGGACTTTTGGAATCTCTCTTCTGACCCATTTTGCCAAAGGAAAAGAAGTTGCCTAATAATTAAGCACACCTTATATAGGGTGTTGATGTCATTACACCACACCCCTCCTCATTACAGAGATGCACATCACCTGATTTACTTAATTGGTAGCTGGCTCTCAAGCCTATACAGCTTGGAGTAGGACAACGTATATAAAAAGTATCATGTGATCAAAATACTTATTTGCCTAATAATTCTACACACAGTGTATGTGGAACTCAAGTGTTACACAGTTTTGAATCCAGCTATACTTTGGATACTGAATTCAACAAGGGGGAAAGATGTAACCTATTATATTCTCCAAAAGTGGATGGAGCAGCAAATATACACACTAAAAAGACCCTGAAATTAGCCCTTACTCCACAACAGGCATATTTCCTGGATCAGTAAGAAACATGTCTGCTAAATGAGGAAGTGAAAAACAGGAAAATCTTGCCCTATATGTGTTGCCCGGGGCTAGGGGGTACTCAGATCTGGGCCAAGGTATCACGGTGGCATGACCTGGTCTGTGATCCCAGGCACCACAACAAAAGGGGCATTATATACAGGTGAGATTTGGTAGTCTATGTCCCATGACGCCACCCGTGGTGTGCGGTGAGGTAATGGAGCACCGCCACTGCCGGTCACAGGATCCCGGGGATGGTAATGGGCAGCAAGGTGGTGATTTTTCCTCCACGGGTAGGGTTTTGATGTCCCGGGACCCCGGTGTGATGGATTGGGGAGTAAACGGGTGCAGTCCACGGCTTGGACCGGGTGGTGCAGGAGTACTCACAGTATAAGGCAATAACTTACACGAGTTCAAGAATTAACCAAGTTGCTGGTAACTGGTGCCCACGGCTGCTGTGATGACGGGTCCCACACCCGTGTGTGTAATTTGGGTGTTTTTCTCCTGCCTGGTGTCTGTGTCTGCTCCGTACACAGGAAGTGGCTGGCCTATTCCTGAGGCCCTCACTGCCACTTCTCCTAGCCCCACACAGGGGTTGCTTCCAGAACTCTCTCCTCCTGCAGACTTTGTATTTGTCTTGAGGGGAGATTTACTGGTAGTCAGGATAGCAAGTGGGTTTTTGAGCAGTGTTTGGAAACGTGGAGGACGCTCCATGTGGTACGGTTTTTGGTTGTTGCCTGTCATATGTTTTGCGGTTCTGGTGGAGATTTAAATAGAGTTGTGGCTCGAGGCCTAGAGTGAATGACTCGGCAAGAGGCCTAGAGATAAAGCGCGGTTTTAATTGGTCAGGTTAGGCACGTGTTTTTCACGGGCTCTCAAATTTGTTAATATGGTTTTGTACAAGGCCTAGATAAGAGGCTGGTATGTAATGACTAGAGATATAGCGCGGTTTTAATTGGTCAGGTTAGGCACGTGTTTTTCACGGGTTCTCAAATTGATAAAGCGCAGGTTTTAATTGGTCAGGTTAAGCACGTGTTTTTCACGGGCTCTCAAATTTGTTAATATGGTTTTGTACAAGGCCTAGATAAGAGGCTAGTTACAAGTCCTCCAAAAGGAGCTTGTTCACGGGAGCCTGTGTTAGAGAGGCTAGTTACAAGTCTTCCAAGAGAAGCTTGTTGACGAGAGCCTGTGTTAGAGAGGCTAGTTACAAGTCTTCCAAGAGAAGCTTGTTGACGAGAGCCTGTGTTAGAGAGGCTAGTTACAAGTCTTCCAAGAGAAGCTTGTTGACGGGAGCCTGTGTTAGAGAGGCTAGTTACAAGTCCTCCAAGAGAGGCTTATTAAAAAAGAGCCTGGGTTAAAAAGGCTTGGTAGAAGACATCCAAATGGGGCTTATTACAGGAGCCTGGGTGTTATAGCGACTGGGTACAAGGGTAGATTGAGGCAAGTAGAGACCAGGTAGAGGAAGTGTTTTGTAGAGTTCAGAACAAGGACTGGTTTGGAAGTGTATGCTGCAAACCCTAGGTTCTTTATTGTTTTAGTTATTTGTCATCCCCCCGTCTATTTGTTGTCTGTTGTTTTTATCTTGGTCTGCATAGAGAAAGATTGTTTGGTGTTGTTTATCTTGAGAGAAAGATGGAGAAATTGATGAAGCTGTGTCTAGTTGTGCCGTAAAAAGCCAGATGAGAGTGGACTTTGTTGGGATGTGGGGACTCTAGGCCGGAATCCTGTGATAAACCATGTGCTATTTTTGGTGGCAGCCATTTTAGGTCAGATTTTAAAATGGTGGATGAAGCACATGGTGGCTGAGGCATGCATGGTTTAAACAAAGAAAAGAAAGTGAGTCGGGATGTGTGAAGAAGATCATGTGCTCTGTAAATGTTTGAACAATGGATTGGATGGAGTAGTACATACTTAGACAGAAAAAATTAGTGTTTTTAACTGTAGTTGGATCAGGACTGTAGATATCTGAATATGTGTGTATATGATATATATAAATGTATGTGTGTGTGTGTGTGTGTGTGTGTGTGTGTGTGTGTGTGTGTGTGTGTATAAAACACAGACTATAGGGGGAAATAGTTGAGCAAAAGAACCTTCCCACATGGTCCTATTCTAGCAAGGAGACCATGTGCTGTGCAGCCATCTTTAGTAGGAATTAGATGAAATGAGTATTTGCAGTGTGAGACTTAGGGATTAATAGTTAAAGTCCATTACAATATTGAAAATGATAGATTAGGAAAGCATTAAGATAGAAATTCTTAAATAACGTACCTTTGCGGCAGATGTCATGATAAATAATACATATTCCAATTATGAATGTGGCGAATAATCCTGAGAGTTGAATGTTTTAAAAAAAAAATAAAAAAAAATAGATAAATATATCCATGGGAAAAGACGTTGCAATGTTGAGTTGTCTTGCAGAAAGGAAAAAAAAAAAAAATAAATAAATAAATAAACCAATAAAAGATATATATATATATATATATATATATATATATATATATATATATATATATATATATATATATGTATATATATATATATATATATATCCAAGACAGCAGAGAGATTTGGCTTCTTAATGTGTCCAACGGAAGGAGAAGGCCTGTTTGCCTTAGTGGGAGGAGGAAAATACAGGTTTTTCACACTAGAGTTTCAAGTTACAAAGGGGGTTTCTTGTGAAAAGAGCAGCCTAAAACATGTTTCTTTAAAAAAAAACAAAAAAAAAAACGGCTTCCTGCATTTAATTCATTGCAAATTATATTGGAAAAAGATCATTGACAATGGTTTTTTATTTTACTAATTTTATCCTAAAGGAATAAAACTTAATTGTGTAAATGTTTAGAATTATTGGTAGATAAAAGAGCATAGGAAGCTGTTTAATCAGATGGATTTCTATGGTAAATCAGCATTTTATAAAAAAGTAATAGTATTCATGGACAGAATTATCACAGAGATGCTGAAAATTTGCTGATGATGTCCTCAATTTTGCAAATATGAACGCCTCTATATCCAGAGGTTGTGTTACGTTATTATTATTATTGTTGTTGTTAATAATAATGATAATAATAATTTTTATTAATAATAATTTATTCATAATTACAATAATTTGGTTTAAAAGTATGTGGATGATTTATGGCATTCTGTGTTTTATATATAATGTATTGAATCATCTGTTTTCTTTTTATAGAAAGATTATAATGCAGATTTCTGTGATTCAAGCGAAGGTTGAAAAGCCATTGAAATAGTTTTCCATTATAAAGGTTACACATAACACGATATTTATAGTGTTCCCGATTTGGTACAATCGACACAATGTGACTTTCATGCCTAAATGTAGAGCTCTGGGGTCACACACTTTTTGAATCTAATTATGTTTTGGATAATAGATTCAAACAGGGGGGGAAAGATGATGTGGAAAGTCACACCTATTATTTAAGGTTTTAATTTGTTCATCAAATTGAGTTTTTCTATTAAGTTTTCTTTATATTTTTAACTGTAAGGAGGATACAGCAGACATACATATATCTCATGATTGCTCTGATGTAACAAGAATCGTCAGGTTTTCAGGGTACAAAATTTCACACCATTTATGATGCCATGGCTGCTATAAATGTCTGGTTTGAGGCACAACCGAAATCCTTCCTTTTGCTAGGCTTACAGAACTGTGAATACCGATGTAAGACGTGTGTTGCCATTAGTGGAGAGTATGTGGAATAAATGTAAAGTTTCATAATCCTATCTCGTTTCTTTCTAGGTAAAGCCAGAGACATATCAGCAGCCCATCGTATACTGACTACTTTACATTGTATCAAAGTGTCATATCTTCAGTGTTTTCCCATGAAAAGATATAATAAAATATTTAAAAAAAATGTGAGGGGTGTACTCACTTTTGTGATATACTGTAAGACTTAGGACAGTGGTTTTGGAATTTTCACAGTGCACGCACTGTGCGCGGTGAGGATTTTCCAGTGCTGGTTCTGGGAGTGGGCGATCAAGTAAATGCAAGTATGTGATTTGCATACATGTTGACTGGACATGCACGCCCTCACTCAATAAAAGTGAATTTAGCAAAGTCAAGTATGTTTAGTCAGAATGTGCCTGGAAATCAACATACCTGCTGTAACGACGACCCGCTCCAAATGCCGACACTGGAGAATGCTGACAGTGCACACTGTAAGGATTTAAAAGTCTTAACTCACATAGATTTTACCCTCAAGCATGGGCAACCCTTTAATGATCAGTAGTATTATTAATACTGTATATATTCGGTTATGGTATGGTGTTGTCTGTTATATTATAATTATTTAATCTTATATAGCAGTATTATTAGAAATATACAGTAGATCTTGTAGTAAATCTTGATTTCTTCCATGCAGGGTAATATTAGTAATAGATATCCCCATCTGGGGCTTGAAGACAACGACAGCATGGGCATTTGTGCTTTCAAATGCCAGGGCTGAATCCAGTCCAAGTCCATCCCTGGTTGGAGTAATTCCATAGGCAGTCGATGAGTAGTCCAAAAATGATAATCCAAAATAGTAGAAAGGATCATTGGCTACAAACAATGATCAGGTTCTATAAGCACAATAGTGAGAATGCCTCGGCCGGTGGCACCTCAGTTCACAGCTCGCGCTACCCCAGTGACGTCACTGATAGTACAGAAACTTGTAAGGATCAAGAGAAGCCTTTTAAAAAGGAGTGCTTCCCTTTGTCTTTGTTCATTATACACGAATGTATAGTTATTGTTTGCAAGCCCGTTAGTGATATTTTGATTGTGTATAGTGTAATATGTGGAACAAATATTTGTAACATTTGTCTCACAAATGAGTATTTCCAGTGAATTGACCATCTGTCTTTACTCTTTGTTGTGCTTTATGAGTTGAACTGAATGCTGTAAGTTTTAGGCTGAATGGGATAATATCCTGAAAATCCCTTCTTAAGTATTCAGATCTTCTTTGTCAGCAAGACTTAAAACTGTCAGTGACACATACAGCAGATAATGCTTTGCTTGTTCCGTACAATGACCATGGGATCTGCCTTCATACAACTCATACACTGTGTAACGGAAAGGCAACCAAAGCTACTATCCCTTCTGCATAAATGACGAACCTTTTCCTACAAGGGACATATGCTTCCAGACAAGAAATGCTTCACTATAGGCAAAGGACAAGGGCACCACCATTATCATTCTTCAGAGATGGATCTGGTAGGACTCGTGTAGATGAGGACAGGTTTAAATTTGCTAGAGAATCCTCCAGCAATCAATTGAACTCTGAAAGTAATTACATTTACTACATCGAAGATGAAGATGATGATTTAGAGGAGCTAAAATGGGCAGAAAAAGAAGAGAAACGATTGGATGGATGGAGAAAGCAATTCATTTCAACACATGACTGTGTATCCTCTGAAGATGAAGACACCCGTTTGCTTTCACCCTCTTTTTTCAGAAAATCTCGAAACAATTTGCTGCACATCAATGTTGGGGGTACAACTTATTATATATCCTACATAGTAGCGGCTAGTTATCCCAAAACTCGCATAGGTCGCTTGGCTACGTATACTGACCGACAGCGTAAACTAGACCTATGCGATGATTACAATCCTATTGAAGATGTCTATTTCTTTGATCGTGATCCAGCAATATTCCACCATATCTATAACTTCTATCGCACTGGAGTGTTATGGGTAAGGAATGAGTTGTGTCCCCGCAGCTTCCTGGAAGAAATTAATTATTGGGGTGTAAGAGTAAAGAACACCCCTCGCTGCTGTCGCATATCCTTTGAAGAAAGGCAAGATGAGCTGAATGAACAGCTAAAGGTGCAAAGAGAGCTCAGAGCTGAAATGGAAACAGAGGAGAATGAAGAGCTTTTTAGAGGGATGCTTTATGGCCCCTTGAGACGGCATATTTGGAATTTGATGGAGAAACCATTCTCTTCAGTTACCGCCAAGGCCATGGCAGTGGCATCTAGCTTCTTTGTTCTTATTTCTGTTGTTGCAATGACTCTTAATACAGTTGAAGATATGCAATACAAAAATCCTATTGGGATTGCAAATGGTAGACCTTACTTGGAGCATGTGGAAACCTTGTGTATCGCATTCTTTACATTAGAGTATGTGCTTCGTATTATCTCAACACCAGATATACAGCGCTTTGTGCGTAGTGTTCTTAATGCTGTAGACCTGATAGCAATTCTGCCATTGTATCTGCAACTGCTCCTCGAGACATTTTCAGATGAAGACCAAAATGGGAAAAAATCTAGTCATGAACATGAGATCGAAGCTGTTGGACGAGTAGGAAAAGTTGGACAAGTCCTTAGGATTATGAGACTGATGCGCATATTCCGCATCCTAAAGTTGGCACGTCATTCAACAGGGCTTAGAGCTTTCGGATTTACACTTCGTCAATGCTACCAACAAGTCGGATGTCTACTGCTTTTCATTGCCATGGGGATTTTCTCATTTTCTGCCATGGTTTATACTGTTGAACATGATGTCTCGGGTACTAACTTCACCAGTATTCCTCATGCATGGTGGTGGGCAGCAGTAAGTGTTGTATTTCACATTACATTTTAGATATTTAGAGATTACTACTTTTTCAATGATTCAGACAAGTTTATAATATATTTGACATAGTTTTTTAAATGCTTTTATAAACAATATAGTTTTTATAGACATTGACTCTAAATATGGGTGGTGACTAATGTTCAAACCAGTGCTTTGTATTAAACTATTACTCCTCCATTAGCATATGGTTTTATCATCCATTTACCCACTAGATAAATTATTTAAACACTTTCTAAAATATGTATATAAATCTCAGATCAGAAGTTTTTTTAAACCCTATATTGTGAAATCTGGTGACACATTCTCTTTAAGATTAACGACAGTCATATATGTGTGGCACCCAAACAACATCATTAAATGAAGCAGACTCAGGAGCTGAGACCGCTGCATACAGCACATCTGCCTGCTATATTGCATAGCTAGCACTGGAGAGTAAAGGGTGCTTTACACGCTGCGACATCGCTAGCAATCTTGTTAGCGATGTAACATGCCAGATCGCAGATAAGATTTGACGAGATCGCACACAGGTCATTTTTTTAGCACCACATGTGCAATCTCGGCAAATCGTATGTGCGATCTGGCGTGTTACATCGCTAACGAGATCGCTAGCGATGTTGCAGCGTGTAAAGCACGCTTATGGCTATGTGCCCACGGAACAATGTACAGTCATGGCCAAAAGTTTTGAGAATGACACCAAAATTATATTTTCACATGATCTGTTGCCCTCTGGTTTTTAATTGTGTTTGTCTGATGTTTACATCACATACAGAAATATAATTGCAATCATATTATGGGTACCAAAAGGTTATATTGACAGTTAGAATGAGTTAATGCAGCAAGTCAATATTTGCAGTGTTGACCCTTCTTCTTCAGGGCCTCTGCAATTCTCCCTGGCATGCTCTCAATCAACTTCTGGATCAAATCCTGACTGATAGCTGTCCATTCTTGCATAAGCAATGCTTGCATTTTGCCAGAATTTGTTGTTTTTTGTTTGTCCACCCGTCTCTTGAAGATTGCCCACAAGTTCTCAATGGGATTAAGATCTGGGGAGTTTCCAGGCCATGGACCCAAAATCTCTATGTTTTGTTCCATGAGCCATTTAGTGATCACCTTTGCTTTATGGCAAGGTGCTCCATCATGCTGGAAAAGATATTGTTGGGCGCCAAACTGCTCTTGGACAGTTGGGAGAAGTTGCTCTTGGAGGACATTCTGGTACCATTCTTTATTCATGGCTGTGTTTTTAGGCAAGACTGTGAGCCGATTCCCTTGGCTGAGAAGCAACCCCACACATGAATCATTTCAGGATTCTTAACAGTTGGCATGAGACAAGACTGGTGGTAGCGCTCACCTCTTCTTCTCCTAATAAGCTGTTTTCCAGATGTCCCAAACAATCGAAAAGGGGATTCATCTGAGAAAATGACTTTACCCCAGTCCTCAGCAGTCCACTCCCTGTACCTTTTGCAGAATATCAGTCGGTCTCTGATGTTTTTTCTGGAGAAAAGTGGCTTCTTTGCTGCCCTCCTTGAAACCAGGCCTTGCTCAAACAGTCTCCGCCTCACAGTGCGTGCAGAAGCACTCACACCAGCCTGCTGCCATTGCTGAGCTAGCTCGGCACTGCTGGTAGTCCGATCCCGCAGCTGAAACAATTTTAAGATACGGTCCTGGTGTTTGCTGGTCCTTCTTGGCCGCCCTGGAGCCTTTTTGGCAACAATGGAAGCTCTCTCCTTGAAGTTCTTGATGATGCGATAGATTGTTGACTGAGGTGCAATCTTTGTAGCTGCGATACTCTTCCCTGTTAGGCCATTTTTGTGCAGAGCAATGATGGCTGCACGTGTTTCTTTAGAGATAACCATGGTTAACTGAAGAGAAACAATGATACCAAGCACCAGCCTCCTTTTAAAGTGTCCAGTGGTGTCATTCTTACTTAATCATGACTAATTGATCGCCAACCCTGTCCTCATCAACACCCACACCTGTGTTAATGGAACAATCACTAAAACAATGTTAGCTGCTCCTTTTAAGGCAGGAATGCAATGATGTTGAAATGTGCTTTGGGGGTTAAAGTTCATTTTCTTAGCCAATATTGACTTTGCAAGTAATTGCTGTTAAGCTGATCACTCTTTATGACATTCTGGAGTATATGCAAATTGCCATTAGAAAAACTTAAGCAGTAGACTTTGTAAAAATTAATATTTGTAGCATTCTCAAAACTTGACTGGCCATGACTGTACCCGTGGATTTTGCTGCAGAAAACCTGCGGATTTATCTGGATTTTATAGATAAATCCACAGTTTCTAGCAAGTACAGACACTCCCCATGTTATCCTATGGGACATGGGGAGTGCTGTATCAATGGTGCGAATGTGCGACTGCGGAATATGTTGTGGATGTACTGCAGTCTCACGTAACTGCATGTCAATTATTCATGCAGAAATACCTGCGGAATTCCCGCTCCTGCACTATGGAGATACAGGGCGGAAATTCTGCAGGTATTCTGCACGAAATAGGCACTGTTTCCGCAGGGTTACCGCAACAATTCCGCAGATATACTGCAGCAAAGGATAGCTGCGGTTTCTGGGCAGCAGCTGGGGGAAACCTGCAGACAAACCTGCGGAAATATCCGCGGGTACGTTGCGGGTACATAGACTCACTGGTGCAATCAGAGCTGCTACAATTGCATCATTTTAACCTCTTAAGTGCGACCATCAAGCATGAGAGTGACATTTAAGAAGAATCTTACATGACAGCTGTCAGTCCAAAGCTTATCAGCACCAGAGCCTCCATGTCTGCCATGCTATTATTCCTATGAAGTCCAGAAGCTTTACAATACACTGAAATACTAATATATATATATATATATATATATATATATATATATATTTCACACACACACACACACACACACACACACACACATACATACATATGTTTAAAGCAGTCCTTCATTTCATAAACATAAACAGCAAAATATATGGAGTTTAAAAAATTACCATATTTGATATTGCTGTATTCCTAATTGTCCAAATTACTAAAAAAAAATTTATTCCGTAAGTGGAACACCAAAATGAAGAAGAAAAAAGCCATAAGAAGTGATCAAAAGATGATATATACCCTAATATGGTAACAGTAAAAACTTTAGCATAGAGAACGAAAGAAACAAGCTTTTACATAGCTCCATTGACAGAAAAATAAAAAAAATTACGGATCTCAGAAATGGTGAGACGCTGTGATTGTAGTGATCTGGAGAATCATGTTGTCGTGTCATTTTTACCACCCAGTGAACATCGCAAAGACTTAACCCTGAAATAGAGGGATTACATTTTTTATTCTCTATTTTACTACACTTGTATTTTTTCTTATTTTTTTTTTCATTGTATTATATAGTAAAAAGTACACATCTAAAAAGGCACTGGAAAAATAAAAAAATATGGCTCATAGAAAAAGGGGAGGAAAAAAGAAAAGGGCAAAAATGAGAAATTGGCCAGTCCTTAAAGCAAATTTGTGATTAGGGTTTCGCTACCCATCTGAAAGCAGAATGATGTTAGATCAGAGACCCTGATTCCAGCAATGTATCATTTACTGGGCTTGCTAGAGTTTTTATCGTTGTTTTATCTGCTGCTCATCCAGCAGTTCTCTGATTGTTGTGCTCTGTAAAACCCCACCCCCAACACTGATTTCTTTCTGAGTGCTTTCTGAGAACTGCCAATCAGTGTTTTTATCTTTTGCTGATAAAACATTGATTGAATCAAAACTACAGAAAGTTGCCCAGTAAATGGCACATCAATAGAATCAAGTTCTGTGACCCTACATCATGTTGCTTTCAGATTTGGTGGCAAACACCTGGTGACAGATTCCTTTTAAAATAATCTGTGCCTCAGAAAGCACTATTTAACTGTAAATATAGGGTTAATCTGCTGGTAAATAGCGTTATAAAACCACCAGCTTTCACTCATGGGGAAGTGCACGGTCACCTACGGTAAAAGTTTACTATACTGTGAGTAGCACACCCTGACATTTTGATTGGCAGCTCATCTGGGCAGAGTGAGCTGACAAAGTGCTGAGGATGTCACTCATAATGTAGTGAGCAATGGTTTGGGCGGTGCCTATAGCTGCTCCGTTCATGACCCCATGGCAGCTCCTGTCAGGAAATAAGTTCATTTTCACCGGGTAGCCGTACTTTCAGTTAGGCAGTCGGATCGCATTGTAACAATTTTACCTCAGGTTAACCCTTTATCTGCAGGTTAAAGGGATTTTCTGAGGTGACAGGTACCCTTTAAGCAGTTGAACTGTGATTCTGGGCAAAAGTGAATATAGAAATGCATTTAGATGATATTTGTTATGAAAGGATGCTGTGATTGGACACGTTTTGGGGTAGGAGAATACCAGTTTTGTATTGTGACTTAAAAGTAGCATAGGTCGCTGCAATAACACTAGTAATCCACGCAACAATGGCCGGGCAGACAAGCCACTAAGTCATTAGCTGTATGATAGGACCTGATGTTATTACGGTTCTGCTGTTTTCTTGTCTCAGATAACTTGTCCAGTGTTTTGGAACAGCACAGAATACCTTGTTGTAACAATCTGGAAAAAAACTAAAAGCCAATGTTCTATTGATTGTCTTATAACAACACCAGTAGTAGTGGCCATTGTGGGATTGCAAGCGATCGTACCCGCCCCCGTCGGTTGTGCAACACGGGCATATCACTGTCCGTGTCGCACATCCTCGCTTACCCCCATGACACGCACTTACCTGCCCTGCAACGGCGCTCTCGCCGGCTACCCGCCTCCTTCCTTAGGGGGCGGGTCGTGCGGCGTCACAGCGACGTCATACGGCAGGTGGCCAATAGAAGCGGAGGGGCGGAGATGAGCGGGACGTAAACATCCCGCCCACCTCCTTCCTTCCGCATAGCCGGTGGAGGCAGGTAAGGAGATGTTCGGCACTCCTGCGGTGTCACACATAGTGATGTGTGCTGCCACAGGAACAAGGAACAACATCGCTAACATCCTAAAAACGATTTTTTGTTTCAGGACGACCTCTCCACGGCAAACAATTTTGCCCTCTTTTGCGATCGTTCAAGATTGCTCTTAAGTGTTACACGCTGCGATCTCGTTAATGACACCGGATGTGCGTCACAAACAACATGACCCCGCTGATAATTCATTAACGATATCGTAGCGTGTAAAGCCCGCTTTAGGCCAGGGTATAGCATCCGATGATTCTCTCATATGAGAGTATCAGATATGATATGTTGATGATGACACTCGGCCCAAACTCTGCTGCGACCGTGATATGCGTGTCATCTACTGTGCTCCGATTCTCTCGCATGTCAGAATCTGATCCCTGGTGATGAGAAGGAGATAGTAATCTCTCCATCTTCTCCACTGCCTTTCTCTGCGTATGTCAGACTGCACTCGGATGACATCAGTGCTGTCTGATGTTTCACGCGCACCCATAGACTTGAATGGGTGGGCATGATCTGATTTGCAGAGGCACTCTTAGCATGCTGCGATTGTTTTTTGATGCCGAATCGGCATAAGATGAAAAACACAAATCGGCATTGCCCCATACTATAACATTGGTCCGACTGCTATCCGCTGAAACATCATATATCACTTGGCCATGTTATACGCTCATGTGAGGGGGCCCTGCATGTGACGGGAAAACAATGCCATAAAATGGTAACGCTTCATGGTAACACAAGACCCACATTCCCAACTTACCAAACTAAAATAAATAAAAACACAGGACAAAGTGATTGAAGAAATAGGCCGTGTTGTTTATTAAGAGTTACTAAAATAAATAAATAAATTAATTAATAATTTATTATTAATCATAAAAATCATTTAAATAACCAAAAACCAAATTTACAACTTTTAGCACCAAAATTCACCCAGCAAGGCAATAAAGGCCCATTCAGGGAGGTGCTTCTTCGGTCTTCTTCGGTCTTCTACGGTCTTCTTCCTGAGGTGACTGAACAGCTGATGGCTCAGTCTCAGGGTTTAAATATCTTTCTCTTTCCACTTTTTCAAAAACACCAATCATAGCTCAAGAAAAAGCCTGCCCAAAATACCAGCTCAGACCAGCAAAACCAGCTTGTGATAACCACAGCGTGACAGGTGACCTTTCACCCCCAGTTATCCAATAACAATGTAGCTACTAATAAAAGCGAGAAATATGGAGGTTAAAACATATTAAATGAACAATGACCATACATGAAATAAATAAATGACACATAAAGCACATAACAACAAAGGGGGGAGAGGGGAGGGGTCAGTGCAACCATGTGTCCCCCATCCCATGCGGTACTGGGGTGCCCTGTCATTCTGTGCGACCATGTGTCCCCCATCCCATGCGGTACTGGGGGGCCCTGTCATTCTGTGCGACCATGTGTCCCCCATCCCATGCGGTACTGGGGGGCCCTGTCATTCTGTGCAACCATGTGTCCCCCATCCCATGCGGTACTGGGGGGCCCTGTCATTCTGAGTAGCCTAGCACAAGGACTCTCAGTTCTGCAGCCCACAGCCTTCAGCCTAAATGGCCTTCAGCCTAAATTTTTCACCTATCTGAAACAGTGTTCTGAGCAGACTGAGCGATGGATTTTACAAACAGCTGTGATTGGCTGCTTTAATCACATGCCATAATGAGGATCCATTCAAAATAGATCCTAGAGAGCAAGTGATTGGCTCTAAACCGGATTCCCTGGGATTCTGATTCAGGATTTAGTATTGTATAAAAGCCTCTACCCACTAGAGAATCCTATGACATTCTTCTGGATTATCTTTTTCTGGGTTCACTCTGTAAGAACCCTACTGTTTCTTAACAGACATTTTCTATTAAAAGGAAAGTGATCATAGCGCACAGAGACCCTAGATGGTTACTGAAACTACAGTATTATATTTTTTTAAATATACTGTAATTCATTGATGGATACCTAAGCTGCAATGCCCTGCACATGAGGTAAGAGACATGGCTATATCAGCAGAATTATACTACATTACTAAGTGGAGATATTTGCTAATATTATTATTATACCTACTAAATATTGGGATAAGATCTTAGAGATGGGAATACCCCTTTAACTTTTGAACTGAGCAAGAGAGCCAGCCCCTTATAGTCATGTGATCAGAGTAATAGGTGGCATCTGTAGTTTTTACAGTCAAGCTGTTTGCAGCTGGACACAGATTGTTTAACAATGTCTCTTAGTTTAGTCTAACCACTTCACCTTTTCACCACCTGAAAATTGAAGAGCTCAATAATAATTAACTTGTTCTTTGCATGGTTTCAAGACCACTCTGGATATCCTGGAGATTGACAAGCTTATTTCCTGACTTTATAATAGAGATGAGCAATTTGACTGGAGCAGCATCCAGTCTTGCTCTCCACAGCAGCTGGTCTTCACTTCTGCGCCATGATGTCACAAGGCCCAGTGAGCACCAAGGATGTTGAGCGTCAATGTGAATGCTGCATCGGCCTATCTTACCTAATTTGTAATTCACAGGTAGTAAAGGAACAATAATAGACAATTATATATGAAGAACCACTACAATATTATCACAATGACTATGAGATAGCAGGAAACTGGGTCTCCTACACTGACTCTCAAGCTGGGGGCCCTAAGTTATCCCTAACCTCAAGGATACACCTAATAGTAAACAGGCCTGAGTCTCCTTCCTGACCCTGCTCCTGATCAGTCCTCATCTGATGCCCCCTCCCCCTCCCACAGGGAGGGATGGGACATGAGTGAGATGAAACCCACAAAAATAGACCGGGGAAGCCAAAACTCGGTCACACATCATGCGCACAAAGGTATAAGACAATAAGGGATTAGGAGAAAAACAAGAGCAGAAAGGAAGCAACAAGACAACAAGGTAAACTCCACAACCACTCCAGGCAAAAAGCAACACTTTCACCAGAAAGTCTGAGACACCAAAGCTCACAGACCAACGCAGAAGAACCTATAGCTAGCATGAGTAGAAGCTGTCATCCAGCATACATAGGAGGGGAGCTGATGTGATTGGCTTCCTTACCACATGTGATTAAAGGAGCCTCACAAGCAGACTAGCAGAGATTAACTCTTGCTAGCCTGCCTATTAATCAGCACACAGCAGGTCGATACTGGAATCTGCCTGTGTTGATTTCAGACACACCATAAGGGCTCTTTTCCACTTGCGTACCGCTTGCGATGCAGGAGCATCGGAAGCGATATGCTAATGACCCTCTGCTGCGGTGTCAGCCGAGGGTCATGCGACTGTGATGCAATCTTGCGATCGCATCACAGGAGCGGAGAAGACGGAGGGAGAACTTTCTCCCTATCTCCTCCATTGTCTGTCTCTGCGTGCATCGCACTGTAGTGGCATAACATGCAAGTGCAGTGCGATTTTACACACACGTGAGCCGAGACTCGGTGCAAATTGCAGCATGCTGCGATTGCACCGAGAGCCCGATTCGTGTGGAGAAAAAATGGGACAGAGGAAACTGTCTAATTGTTTAACACTTGTGTGTGTGCAATCTGATTTTTTATCGGATCGCACTCGCACCAGGAAATCACAGGTGGAAAAGCGCCCTAAGGCAGAGTGTCAGAATCTGCAATGTAAATAGAGACAGACGCCACCATGACAGTTGGCGACGATTGTGCAAAACTCTGTGTGACAAATAACACAAAAACAAAAGGAGCCCAGTAGGGTCAGTCCTTTAGACCACAACATTCTTCAATTCAAAAACAATATGATGGCCATCCTACAATCTCTGGGATAATACATAACATGGATCCATGATATATAAAGGGTACTTTACATGCTGGAATCTCGCTAGCGAGCGTACCCGCCCCCGTCGGTTGTGTGTCACGGGCACATCGCTGCCCGTGGCGCACAACATCGCTAGGAACAGTCACACATACTTACCTGCCTTGCGACGTCGCTGTGACCGGCGAACCGCCTCCTTTCTAAGGGGGCGGTTCATTCGGCGTCATAGCGACATCACTAACCGGCCGCCCAATAGAAGCGGAGGGGCGGAGATGAGCGGGCCGAACATCCCGCCCACCTCCTTCCTTCCTCATTGCTGGCTGCCGCAGGTACGGTGATGTTCCTCGTTCCTGCGGTGTCACACATAGTGATGTGTGGTGCCGCAGGAACGACGAACAACCTCGCTACTGACCAGACAACGATTTTTGGTAAATGAACGACCTCTCACAGACCAACGACTTTTGCCTCTTTTGCGATCGTTTAAGGTCGCTGATAGGTGATACATGCTGCGATGTCGCTAACGACGCCGGATGTGCGTCACAAACACCATCACCCCGACGATATATCGTTAGCTATGTCACAGCGTGTAAAGCACCCTTAAGTCTCTAATCACCCACAAGTTGTAAAGGGAGAAAAAAAAATGTGAAAAATTCTGCTGTCCTCTTTGGCAGTTCTAGGTCTGCTTCAGTGCAAACCCACTCAGCAGCTATAAAACACTTAAGGGGGCTTTACACGCAACGAAATCGCTAACGAGATGTCATTGGGGTCACGGAATTCATGACACACTTCTGGCCTCGTTAGCGATGTTGTTGCGTGTGACATGTACGAGCAAGTGTTAACGATCAAAAATACTCATTTAATCGTTGATGGTTGACATGTCGTTCATTTTCAAAAAATCATTGCTGGTGGAGGACACAGGTTGTTCGGCGTTCCTGAGGCAGCACACATCGCTACGTGTGACATCCCGGGAATGACGAACAACACCGTTCCTGCATCCTCCGGCAATGAGGTGGGCGTGACTTTCATGCAGCTGCTCTCCGCTTCTATTGGACGCCTGCCGTGTGACTTTGCTGTGACGCCACATGAAACCGGCCCCTTAGAAAAGAGGCGGTTCGCCGGTCACAGCAACGTGGCTAGGAAGGTAAGTATGTGTGACTGGTACTAGCGATCTTGTACGCCCCGGGCAGCGATTTGCCCGTGATGCACAAACGACGGGGGCGGGTGCTTTCACGAGCGACATCGCTAGCGATGTCGCTGCGTGTAAAGCAGCTTTTAGTCTACACCTCCACAGCACATCTCCAATATTACACTTCTACTGACACGTAATATAGTGTAGATCCACCAGACTTCAAGCAATCAAGATTTGTATTATCTTTATTTATTACTTTATTACAACCAAAGCTCAATTAGAATCAGTATTCGTCATGTAATATTTATTTAATCTTACATGTCATGTGTAGACCACTTCATAGCACACTGATCCCTCTGCTGCCTTTGGTGTCTGTATCTTCTACCTGTTTTAAATTCAGGAAGTCTTCCAGAACGTGGTGCAGGTAAAATTGCAATCAGCGTTTTCCACTCGATGCTGTAGTGAAAAATCAAATAGTGACCTTCATTTATAGATTGGTCACATAGTCGGAAATTACCATACTCTGCTTACAAATCACTACTTTAAAAAGTAATTGAAATTTCCAACATTAGTACACCCATAATTTTTTTTACAATAAGGTGATTCTAACAGAACATTCAAAATCCTATCTGTTTCTTCTTTCACTACTTTTTAAATGTGTTTTTATGCCTTTAATAAAAATATACCCAAATACCATGATACATAAAACTAAACTATAAAGTGTATTTACTGAATGCCTATCACTCTAGGAGGAAGGACTTAATCTCAAAAATCAAATATGTTCATTTTTTTTAATTTTATGTATTTACATAGGCTAAAAAAAGACATCAAGTTGAACCTTTACCCACAAGTTATATATTTTCTATTGCTGTATTATTCATAACCCTTTTTTCCATTTGTTGTGAGAAAAGCATTCATCCCCTTTGCAAACACAGATATTACCCTCTCATAGTAGGACATTCCACACTCTGACTACTCTAACTGTAAAGAACTCTTTCTTATTTAGCTGCCAGATTTGTCTTTCCTCCACATGTGATGAATATCCTCTAGTCCATAGTATTGTCTTTGGAAGTAATAATATATGTACCAGTCATTTCTATTGACTACACATGTATTTATATAAATGAGATCTCCTATGAGGCATCTTCTTTCTAGGCTAAACAAGCCCTATTTTTACAACCTCATATCATATGAGAAACCTTGCATCCCATGTAATAATCTAGTTGCCTGCTTATGAACTGATGCGAACATTTTATACATCCTAAA
This sequence comes from Anomaloglossus baeobatrachus, assembly GCF_048569485.1. Classification (NCBI taxonomy): domain Eukaryota; kingdom Metazoa; phylum Chordata; class Amphibia; order Anura; family Aromobatidae; genus Anomaloglossus; species Anomaloglossus baeobatrachus. The sequence goes on along the minus strand of NC_134353.1, from coordinate 577,791,190 downwards.
ATCTTGTTTGCTTTAGCAGCTGCTGCCTGAAATTGATTACTGCTACTTAGCTTATTTGTAACCAAGTCCTTCTTTTGTTGTGCAATCCCAAGTATATTTCCATTTATTATATATGCAGCAACTTGGCTTTGGCCTAGGTGTATTATTTTACATTTATCGACATTGAACCTCTTCTGGCATGTGTTTGCCCATGCAGGACCTCTTATCTAAATCCTATTGTAAAATTATGCTATCAAGATCAGCTTTTATTATTCTACATAGTTTGGTGTCATCAATTTTTTATTAGTCCAGTTAGGGGACTTAAGCCTGTGATTTCTTGTTCGCCTGTATGATACACAGCATTACTATAGTATTGCACTGTATTGTCAAATTACTGATCTCCTTTGAAGCACAGTCACATAATAACATAGCAGACACAGAGTGCCCTCAAGTGCCAGGGCAAGGCATCGGCATCCCATGGTCACATCATGATATGTGAGTTTGTGTTGTCTACAACTTTCCAGCTGAACTGTAAGGCTGTTCTGTGACAATTACGGAAAAAACTATGCTATTCTTTTGCGGCAAAAAATGCAATGTGGCTGTAACGTGTTAAAAGAGTCAAATATCACAAAGAACAGTTATTAACTATTTGTTTCCATTTACAGGTCAGCATCTCTACAGTAGGATATGGAGACACCTATCCAGAAACTCACCTTGGCCGGCTCTTTGCTTTCTTTTGCATTGCTTTTGGGATCATTTTAAATGGGATGCCCATTTCTATTCTGTATAATAAGTTTTCCGATTACTACAGTAAACTAAAATCATATGAATATACCACCATTCGAAAGAAAAGAGGGAAAGTTCATTTTACAGGTCGAGCCATGACGAAGATGTCGGAATGTTGTACTGGAGTGCCAACGCAGTATCTCCCAGGACATCACTAACAATGTCCTGTTCTGTAAAACAATATCAATGCATATTATAAATTACATCCAAATGGAAACAATTGTACTCACCTGGACATGAACATAAACTAACACAAGTTAATAAAAGTCCTCATATTGGGAATATTTTTTGCTGAATCTTCTTATACTTGATATTCTTTATTTAGTATTTGTTGACTAGGTTTCAAAGTAAATACCATAAACATTACATATTGTCCTATACAGTTAAAAAAAATATATAAAAAATAAACTAAAAAAGACATACAACAGAATTTATAGGGGGTCTATGAATCAATTCAGTATATCCGTTCACATGCATTTGCATAATGTACTCGAAAACACGCGTTAAATAGCTTTGGTCTGTTTTATAGAGATGAGAGAATAAATCCATAGGTGGCTACATCAGTATTCCACAGCCCTGGACCACGGATGACAATCCTGTAAACCGCCTCCTACCTGCCTGAATCACTTCAGATTGCACAAGTTTCGAGCAAACATTTTCACAAATGCCAAATTTTTTGTATCTTAACCCTAGAACTTGCAACCATAAAAATCTACCATAGAAATCAAGTAACCTAGCAGGCCTGCGAGGCCCCAGGTATGCGTTCTAGGGTTAAAGGGATTGTCCACTACTTGGACAACCCTATCTCATTCCCCTTGTTCACCCCCATAAAAATAAATAAGGCTATACGCACCTCCGGTGCGGCCACGGTTACAGCTTTGTCTAAAGTCGTGTTCCAGGGGCCCAAGTGACATTATTATGACACGCGGGTCCTGCAACCAATCAGCACCCAGCGTCTGGCTACCCACCTTCAGACATTTGAGCAGGATATGAGTGCTGCGCTGACTTCCTGCTCAAATGTCCAAAGGCAGGGAGAAGGAAGCTGATAGGTCGCTGGGCCTGCATGTCATAACAATGTCATGTGGGCCCCGGGAATGCAGCTTTAGACATCGCTGGAATTTCAGTCGCATTGGTTACTATAGGCTTATTTATTTTTTTATGGAGTCGAACAAGGGGAATGAGTAGGTGTTTCCAAATAGCAGACAGCCCCTTTAAAGCTTGAATTTATGTAGACTAATATAAACTGCATTGTAGATATCTGTCATATAATTCCATTTTTATCCGAAGCTCTGATGTGTAACTCCAGCTATTGTTAAATGATTCCTATGGAACGCTTGTTTAAGTTCTCAAGCATATTTTCCTAAACCCTATTTGAAATCTATATAATCCGTGCATTTCAATATGGCCTTCCAAGTCACCACATAAAAATAAGGTATTCTGAAATTGGGTTTTATGCAGCGTTCACATAAAATATTACATGGTGATGCTGAATATGAACATATAGTATACATAAATCATGCGTCAGGACAGTGTTTAATGAATACATGAACTCCAATATCGCTATACACCTAGTAAATGTAATGTAGCATATTTTACTGACTATTAGATGCACTTTTTAGCAAGATAAAATCTTGCTAAAATTTATGTGCATCTTATAGTCTGCAGTCAGTAAAGTCAGCAGTGCCAAACATCTCTGGCTGCTTCCTTAAAGGTTCGAGCTAGAATGAAAAGTCTGCAGTCACTTTGTTTGACTGCAGACTTAAGAAACGTCCCAGTGCACTGTGTGCTGGTAGGTTTCATTGGTGTCCGCGCCAGGAACGGTGGTTATGCATGCGATATGGTTACTCCCTGCCAGAACCAGACAATACATTTGTATTGAGAGACTTGGCTCTTCGTCCTTTTTGTAGCGGATCCCACATTTTAGGGCTTAATTTTGAAGGACTGACTCAATTTTTTTCTATGAAGCCCAGAATATTCATGTAACGTTTTTGGCTTTTCCAAGGTATGCCCTAGGAAGTCACTGTTCACCTCTGGTGTTCTCCGAAAAACAGATCTTCAGGGTAGTTTTGCAGTCCTTTTTAACTCAGAGAAGCAAGTGTTTACCTCCCTCTGTTGAAGACTTCATACCTCTGGCATGATTGTTCATATAAGGCCTCATTGAGACATTAGTGTTTTTTACATACGCAAAAAATGGTATTTGAGTCATCAGTGTTTCATTAGTATTTTTCACAGATAGATACAATATGGACTTCTGAATGAAGCCTAAATGTTACGGGGACTTTACACGCAACGACATCGCTAACGAGATGTCGTTAGGGTCACGGAATTCGTGACACACATCCGGCCTCGTTAATGACGTTGTTACATGTGAAACGTACGAATGACCGCTAACGATCAAAATTACTCACCTAATCATTGACACGTCGTTCTAATCCCAAATATTGTTGTTGTTGAAGGACGCAGGTTGTTCGTCGTTCCTGAGGCAGCACACATCGCTACATGTGACACCCCAGGAACGAGGAACAACACCTTACCTGCGTCCTCCGGCAACAAGGTGGGCATCACTTTCTTTCGGCTGCTCTCCGCCCTCCGCTTCAATTGGACGGCTGCCGTGTGACGTCGCTGTGATGCTGCACGAACCGCCCCCTTAGAAAGGAGGCGGTTCCGCGGCCACAGCGACATCGCTAGGCAGGTAAGTACGTGTGATGAGTCCTAGCGATGTTATGCGCCACGGGCAGTGATTTGCCCGTGACACACAACCGACAGGGGCGGGTGCTAAAGCAGCCTTTAGTCCATAAGATTGCCCAGTATAAATATGCCCAGCCCAGTCTTTGACATCTTATAAGACAATATACATATGCCAGCAGCATGTTCCCCCTTGTAAATAGGCATGCCACAGTCGCTTGTACTAGAAAGTAAATGGGGAAGGAGGATGAATGTTGAAAGGCTCACAATTATGCCAAACGTTAATGTCTGTTCCAAGAAATGTATCTGCCAGTGAAAAAGAATCCTCATAGAGTCGCTGGCCCTGTAAGGACACTTGTGGCTAAAATATGGAGACAGGTGAGGTACGTGTTATATAAGTGACATGGGAGCCTCCACAAACCCAAATTCAGCCCTAGATTTCATAACTGGAACAAGAACGACTGCCGGTCAGCAAACATGCACCCAGTTGGTTAGTGTAAACCCGACCTGAGGGTGGGCATTCAATATACTCTAATGTGATATAATATAACCTACAATAGAAGGAATAAACCCACTGAATAAACCAAAAACAGTTTAAGGCTATGTCACATTCAGCATTGTTACTGCGTTATTTTTGTGCAGTAAAAATACTGCATTGAAAACATATGCTTTACGCTTGTTTGTTACGAGTTACATATGTGCTTTGTCTAGATTACAAGTTTAATAGTTAAATGTATTCACCAAAAACGTTGTGAAAATGCTGCTAAAACATTTGATGCATATTTTTTTGGCAACATACAGTTGAAACCAGAAGTTTACACACACTATCTAAAAAGACACATCTGCATGTTTTTCTCACTATCTGACAAGAAATCAGAATAAACCTTTCCCAGTGTAGGTCAATTGGGATTACCAAAATTATTTATATTTGCCAAATGCCAGGATAATGAGAAAGATACTTTATAGGCATTTTTATTACTTTCTGCAAAGTCTAAAGTTTACATACATTTCATTAGTATTTGGTACCATTGCCCATAAACCGTATGAATTGGGTCAAACGTTTTGGACATCCTTCCACAAGCTTCTCACAATAGTTGGTAGAAATTTGGGCCCATTTCTCCTGACAGATCTGGTGTAACTAAGCCATGTTTGTATGTCGCCTTTTCAGCTTTTCCCATAAATTTTCAATAAGATTGAGATCAGGGCTTTGTGATGGCCACTCCAAAACATTGACTTGGTTATCCTTAAGCCACTTTGTAACCAGTTTGGCAGTATGCTTTGGGTCATTGTCCATTTGGAAGACCTATTTTCACCCAAACTTTAGGTTCCGGGCTGATATCTTGAGATGTTGCTTCAGTATTGCCTCATAATCTTCTTTCCTCATCATGCCATCTATTTTGTGAAGTGCATCAGTCCCACCTGCAGAAAAACAACCCCAACACATGATGCTTCCACCTCCATATTATACAGTTGGGATGGTTTTCTTTGTCTTCAAATCTCCTGCCTTTTTCCTCCAAATGTAATGATGGTCATTATGGTCAAACAGTTCAATTTTAGTTTTGTCAGACCATAGGACATGTCTCCAAAAATTAAGGTATTTGTTACTGTGTGAATTTGAAAACATTTATCTGGCTTTTTTTACATTTCTTTTGGAGTAATTGTTTCTTTTTGGCAGAGTGGCATTTTCAGCCCATTTGATATAGTACTTGTTTTACTGTGGATAATGACACAATTTTACCAGCTTCCACCAGCATCTTCACAAGATGTTTTGCTTTTGTTCTTGGGTTGATATGCACAAGCTCATTCATCTCTGGTACACAGAACCTGCCTCCTTCCTGAGCGGTATGATGGCTGGACATTTCCATCATGCTTGTACTTTCGTTTAATTGTTTGTACAGATGAACAAGCCACCTTCAAGTGTCTAGAAATTGCACCCAAGGTGGAACCAGACTTGTGCAATTACACTCTGTGACAGTCTCAGCTCAGTAGCCACTTCCATGTGAGAACATCCTGCTTGAAGCCTCGCAATGGTGAGATCTGGTATTCAATTGTTAGGTGTTGTCTTGGTTTCATGATGTAAAAATGTGAACAGCATGATGAGGAGGATTAATTAAATACCAATTCTAACTGAATTCTGAAATTTGTTGTCCGATTCATGAAACATCTGTTGTGAATTGTGCAATTCAACTCCTTGTCAGAGAACAGCAAGTTGTGGAAAAGGTAATGAAACACTGAACAGTTGGACATGTGAATTCAAAAGATTAGAGAAGATCACATTAAGTTCTCCTGAAAAGGTTAGAGGGCATTTTAGGATCATCTTGAAATTACACCCAAAAGCCAAATATCCCTAACCTTTTGTGAGTAGTGTGTGTATATACAGTGTATATATATATATATATATATATATATATATATATGTATATATATATATACACACACTGTATATTCTTTCATTTTGTGGCTATCGTAATGATACGTATGTATTAATCGTGGAACTATGTGAAATCACTCCACATCCTCTAACTCCTTACAAGTTTCACTATATCCCCTATAGGGTTAATGCATCTTGCTTCTTAATCTTATTGGCAGGAGTTGGCTCTATCAGTGTTGCTGTGGGGTTTTAACAGCTCTATTTCTAATTTCTTACTGGAAGGAGTTGGCTCTGGCATTATTCCCTATTCCAATTAGGCTATTATATCATTGGGCCTACTTCTATTAACTCCACTATAAGGCTCAAATACCGCACAATATATATATATATATGTATATACCCCGTATTTTTCGCTTTATAAGACGCACTTTTGTTCCCCCAAATTTTAGGGGAAAGTAGGGGGTGCGTCTTATAATCCGAATATACGGGAGGGGGGGTGTATATATATACAGAGTCCAGTGGAGATGCGGGCAGCTCTGCAGCGGTGCTGGGGGCTGGTGGGGGCAGGTGAAGCTGCGGGCGGCAGCGTTAGATCTCCTGCTCCCGCTCATATAATATGCACAGCCGCTGTCCATCAGCAGCGTGGTGCTGAAACTGCATCGCGCTGATGGGCTGGGGCAGCGGGGCATATTATATCTGCCTGTGCTTACCTTTGATCGCACATGCCCCCTCCCCCTGTGTTAGATATGGCCCCCATGCTGCTGCCCATAGTAAAATACTAAACTCTTTACTCACCTCCTCCTGCGTGTCTGCCCGGTCTCCCTCCTGCCGCTGTGATCATGCACGCAGAGATATCTCTCTGCTGTCCCGATCACATGACTGGCACTAAAACCAGGAAGTAGGAAGTGCAGGAGACAGGAGGAGCTCAACCCCGAGGAGGGAGACACGAGACAGGACAGTGCTGCAGAAGGTAAGGAAAGAGTTTATTTTACTAAAAGCAGCAACATGGGGTGATATCTAGTGGGCCTGTGTGCCTGCCACAGTGGGCCTGTGTGCCAGCCACAGTGGGCCTGTGTGCCAGCCACAGTAGGCCTGTGTGCCTGCCACAGTGGGCCTGTGTCCCTGCCACAGTGAGCCTGTGTGCCAGCCACAGTGGGCCTGTGTGCCAGCCACAAGGGGCAGTGTGCAGCAATAGGGGGCCTGTGTGCCAGCCACAGTGGGCCTGTGTGCCAGCCACAGTGGGCCTTTGTGCCAGCAATAGGGGAAATGTGGCATCACTGGGGGACGTGTTCAATATAACGTGGCCATATCCAGATTAAGGGGGCTAATTTTAGGATGAGGGGGCTATGAGGGACATATACCCTATAGTATTTGTTAGATGGACACTGGCAATATAAGACGGACCCCATTTATTAAAAAAATCTCTATTCCTTCACCAAATTTGGGGGTGCGTCTTATAATCAGGTGCGTCTTATAAAGCGAAAAATACGGTGTGTGTGTATATATATATATATATATATATATATATACATACACATACATACAGTACAGACCAAAAGTTTGGACACAGCTTCTCATTCAAAGAGTTTTTTTATTTTCATGACTGAAAATTGTAGATTCACATTGAAGGCATCAAATCTATGAAATAACACATGTGGAATGAAATACTTAACAAAAAAGTGTGAAACAACTGAAAATATGTCTTATATTCTAGGTTCTTCAAAGTAGCCACCTTTTGCTTTGATTACCGCTTTGCTCACTCTTGGCATTCTCTTGATGATCTTCAAGAGGTAGTCACCGGAAATGTGACTCCTTCCAACAGTCTTGAAGGAGTTCCCAGAGATGCTTAGCATTTGTGGGCCCTTTTGCCTTCACTCTGCGGTCCAGCTCCCCCCAAGCCATCTCGATTGGATTCAGGTCTGGTGACTGTGGAGGCCAGGTCATCTGGCGTAGCACCCCATCACTCTCCTTCTTAGTCAAATAGCCCTTACACAGCCTGGCGGTGTGTTTTGGATCATTGTCCTGTTGAAAAATAAATGATGGTCGCACTAAACGCAAACCAAATGAAATAGCATGCTGCTGCAAGATGCTGTGGTAGCCATGCTGGTTCAGTATGTCTTCAATTTTGAATAAATCCCCAACAGTGTCACCAGCAAAGCACCCCCACACCATCACACTTCCTCCTCCATGCTTCACGGTGGGAACCAGGCATGTAGAGTCCATCCGTTCACCTTTTCTGCGTCGCACAAAGACACGGTGGTTGGATCCAAAGATCTCAAATTTGGATTCATCAGACCAAACCACAGATTTCCACAGTTCTAATGTCCATTCCTTGTTTTCTTTAGCCCAAGCAAGTCTCTTCTGCTTGTTGCCTGTTCTTAGCAGTGGTTTCCTAGCAGCTATTCTACCATGAAGGCCTGCTGCACAAAGTCTCCTGTTATGATTCAGGGACCGATGAGGATCAAAAAATGCGGAAACCCAAAAGGTAACAGAGTGGCTGGAACCTTAACGGACTGCAGACCTAATCCTGACATGCAACTAGAAGTAGCCGTAGGACGAGCCTACGATGACCTAGTCATCTCGACACAGCCGGGGAACTAAATATTCTTACAGAGAGAAATATTAGAACAGCTAATCTGCCTCAGAGCAATCCCCAAAGAATAGATAACCCCCTACAAGTAAAGACTACGGTGATATGGGAAAACAATACAAAGCTAGAAAAAACAGATTCAACAAAGGTGAGGCCCCAACTATCTTTATAGGAAAGAATAGGAAGGAGTAAGGGTACTGTCACACTTTAGCGACTCAGCAGCGATCCCACCAGCGATCTGACCTTGTCAGTATCGCTACTGCATCACTACATGGTCCCTGGTGAGCTGTCAAACGACGCTGTGCTTGCACGGAGCCGGCGTCTGGAAGCTGCGGACACTGGTAACTAAGGTAAACATCGGGTATGGTTACCCGATGTTTACATTAGTTACCAGCGCACACCGCTTAGCTTAGTGTGTGCAGGGAGCAGGAGCCGGCACTGGCAGCGTGAGAGCTGCGGTGGCTGGTAACGACGGTAAATATTGGGTAACCACCTTGGTTACCCGATGTTTACCTTGGTTACAGCTTACCGCAGGCTGTCAGACGCCGGCTCCTGCTCCCTGCACATTCAGGATTGTTGCTCTCTTGCTGTCACACACAGCGATGTGTGCTTATCAGCGGGAGAGCAACAATAAAAAAACGAACCAGGGCTGTGTGTAACGAGCAGCGATCTCACAGCAGGGGCCAGATCGCTGCTCAGTGTCACACACAGCGAGATCGCTAATGAGGTCACTGCTGCGTCACAAAAACCGTGACTCAGCAGCGATCTCAGTAGCGATCTCACTGTGTGTGAAGCACCCCTAACTGTCTGCAGCTGTAAAAACCCAAAAAAACAACACGCCTGATATGCAAAAAACCCTGAGGTCCCACGACCTCTCCCCCACTATATCAGCACATTGTTACTGGAATCCAAAAGCACTGATATAGATGAGGGACTGAATTAATACCAAGCATGATAAAACACATTACAGAATCATGGAGCTAAGTATACAGACACTGCCAGCAGGAAATGATCCAATTCCACCAAGAACTCCACACAGACAAAATAGGAATCAAGCATTAGTATCAAAGCAGAAAAAAACCAAGAAAGTGGAAACAATAAGCAGGGGTACAAAGACCACTTATCTGAGAGGAGTTCTGGTAGTTAACAGGGCTGGTTACAGAATGTCCTTAACACACAGGATCTCCATTGAGCACCGGCAAGTAACTGGAGAAAACTGCTCAGTTATATAGTCCAATCAGAAATACCTGATTGCCAGTCCTCCACAGGTGTGTGGCTTTCATTCCACACATCAACTGCACCACCAGCACTGACCACAAGAGGGATCCCCAAACTGGAAAATATATTCACAACAGTTTCCTCTTAACAGTTGTTCTAGAGATGTGTCTGCTGCTAGAACTCTTTGTGGCATTGATCTGGACTCTAATCTGCTGTTAACCTGCATTTTCTGAGGCTGGTAACTCGGATAAACTTATCCTCCGCAGCAGAGGTGACTCTTGGTCTTCCTTTCCTGGGGCAGTCCTCATGTGAGCCAGTTTCTTTGTAGCATTTGATGGTTTTTGCCACTGCACTTGGGGACACTTTCAAAGTTTTCCCAATTTTTCAAACTGACTGACCTTCATTTCTTAAAGTAATGATGGCCACTAGTTTTTCTTCACTTAGATTTTGTATTATAGCAAGAAAAAAGCAGCTAACAGTCTATTCAGTAGGACTTCAGGTGTGTATCCACCAGACTTCTGCACAACACAACTGATGGTCCCAACCCCATTTATAAGGCAAGAAATCCCACTTATTAAACCTGACAGGGCACACCTGTGAAGTGAAAACCATTTCCAGTGACTACCTCTTGAAGCTCATCAAGAGAATGCCAAGAGGGTGCAAAGCAGTAATCAAAGCAAAAGGTGGCTACTTTGAAGAACCTAGAATATAAGACATATTTTCAGTTTCATAGTTTTTATGCCTTCAATGTGAATCTATAATTTTCAGTCTTTGAATGAGAAGACTAAGGAGGAGTGGACCAAACTTTTGGTCTGTACTGTATACACACACACACACACACACACACACACATACACATAGAAATATATATATATATATATATATATATATATATATATATATATATATATATCATTCATTAATTTTAGCCTTGAATTGCATTCAGGCTGCATTGTAAATAACCTTCCATGTGATATAATACGGTCCTGTAGATATTACCATTTGGTCACTTGGTGTACCTGTTTATCTACTGTATATTTAATCATATGTTACTATCATCATATGTTCATCTTTGTACTCCTTCACTTTCATTTTTGGTTATCTGTTTTTATACATCTGAGTCTGTCATTTTGTGTATTTACTAATGTAAATATATATTTTTTTATACCTTCTCTTTGTGTTATCCATGTTGTATATCACATTCCTTACCTTATTCCATACCTTATTCCATGGAGAATACAGGGGGAATGTTAAACCTGAGACACTGCGCAGGTTATCCAGAGTTATTTCTGTCTCCATCTCTGCCCATGCCATGCAGCTGCCTGTGATTTAAAGACATAGTGTAGGAGGACAGCTGTGTCATTGGCATATGTATGTTGCTTTATTCTCAGCTTTATGAATGCAATAACTAGCCTGTGTGTTTTGTGGATCAGGATCTTGTGTGATCATTTTTTTCTGAAGGGATTTATTTAAACATAAAAAGAATAATACAATGGAAATCTTATTGTGTGTGGAGTGATGATATACAAGTGCATCTCAATAAATTAGAATATCATCAAAAAGTTTAAATATTTCAGTTATTCAATAGAAAAAGTGAAACACATATGTTATATAGAGTCATTACACACAGAGTAATCTATTTCAAGTGTTTATTTCTGTTAATGTTGATGATTATGGCTTAAAGCCAGTGAAAACCCAAAAGGCATTATCTCAGAAAATTAGAATACTGAAAAATTTATTTTCAACTCAGAAATGTTGGCCTACTGAAAAGTCTGTACAGTAAATGCCCTCAATACTTTATTGGGGCTCTTTTTGCATGAATTGCTGCATCAATGTGGAGTGGCATGGAGGCGATCAGCCTGTGGCACTGCTGAGGTGTTATGGAAGCCAAGGTTGCTTTGTTAGCCAGCCTTCAGCTTGTCTGCATTGTTTGGTCTGGTGTCTCTCATCTTCCTCTTGACAATACCCCAGAGATTCTCTATGGGGTTTAGGTCAGGTGAGTTTGCTGGCCAATCAAGCATAGTGCTACTGTGGTTATTAACCCAGGTATTGGTACTTTTGGCAGTGTGGACAGGTGCCAAGTCTTGCTGGAAAATAAAATTCCCATCTCCAAAAACGGCTGCACTGACTTTGGTCTTGATAAAAAAAGTGGACCTACACCAGCAGATGACATGGCTTCCCAAACCATCACTGATTGTGGAAACTTCACACTAGACCTCAAGCAGCTTGGATTGTGTGCCTCTCCACTCTTCTTCCAGACTCTGGGACCTTAATTTCCAAATGAAAAGTAAAATTTACTTTCATCTGAAAACAACACCTTGCACCACTGAGCAACAGTCCAGTTCTTTTTCTCTTTGGTCTAGGTAAGACGATTCTGGCTTTGTCTATTGGTCATGAGTGGCTTGACACAAGGAATGCGACAGTTGTAACCCATGTCCTGGATATGTCTGTGTGTGGTGGCTCTTGAAGCACTGACTCCAGTAGCAGTCCATGCCTTGCAAATCTCCCTCAAATTTTTGAATAGCCTTTTCTTAACAATCCTTTCAAGGCTGCGGTTATCCTGGTTGCTTGTGCACCTTTTTCTACCACACTTTTCCTTCCACTCATCTTTCCATTAATATGCTTGGATACAGCACTCTGAACAGTCAGCTTCTTTAGCATTGACCTTTTGTGGCTTACCCTTCTGGAGTGTGTCAATGACTGCCTTCTGAACATCTATCAAGTCAGCAGTCTTCCCCATGATTGTGTAGCCTACTGAACCAGACTAAGAGACCATTTTAAATGCTTAGGAAGCCTTTGCAAGTGTTTTGTGGTAATTATTCCAATTTCCTGAGATTATGACTTTTCAGTTTTCGTTGGCTATAAGCCATAATTATCAACATTAACAGAAATAAACATTTAAAATAGATCACACTATTAGTAATGACTCTATATAAAATGTGTTTCACTTTTTGTAATGAATAACTGAAATAAATTAACTTTTGATGATATTCTAATTTATTGAGATGCACTTGTATACTGTATGTCCAAAAAATACTAATAGGCTATATTCACACTGAGATTTATTTTTGGAGCAGAAACTCTCCAACATTCAAATCAAGACTCATGGTTATTAAAGTCGCTAACGTTTTTGGAGAGTTCCTGCTCCAGAAACTTCTGAAAAATCTATCTATGCATTGTGGCAGCTCCAGGCTGTTCATTGATGTGGCACATTGCCCTTAAGCACACTATTCACCTAAAAACCTAATTCATGGTGAATTTGTAAGCTCTTACATTATTGAAGAAAGGCTGGAAATTTTTCTAAGCTACACTGGAATCGACCTCATTTTTTTTCTTGACGACAAGTGATATATGGCGAGAGTACACAATCTGTATATTTCTAAGCAGATGGCAAGCCTGCCTAGGGCTCTTTGTGATCTTGCATGCTCTTGAGGTTCTCCATTTACAGGCAATGAACCTAATAGTGGAACTAAAGTCATTTTTTCAATGTTTTCAGTTTAATACTTCTTTCTGGATCCCTGCTTTTGTCATGATGATTAAGGCTTCCTGTGTCACACATCACTGTCACTTACGAACCTCTGGCAGGAGAGGCAGTCGTAATGGGAGGTCTTAATTGTGTTTTATTTTCTATGGTATTACATATAAATGCACTAAACTTTAATTATAAAGTGTATCCTTCTTACCATAAGTCCGTATGTCATCATTCCCTGCCTGCAAGGTTACTCTGAAATGTTCAAAAACTCTCCAATCTCCTAAGCAGAAAACAAGAAGGAGGGTGAGAATCAGAAAAAGAGCAGAAATAATGGCAACATTTGTAAACAAGTTTAGTTACACTACATCTGATAAACATTGTATAACGCCCATGCCAGAGTCCCTGTTCAGTCCTGCTTGTCTACCCCGGAGGGGACATCGCTTCTCTCACCTGCTTCGCCGTCCTGCGATGGCTGCCCCGTCCTCGGTTCATGCTGCTGTCTCCCGGTGCCTGCACACACCACACAGGCCTCCTGGGAATACCCGTAGGGTGCGCTCGCAGCTGCCAAGGTACCACAGATCCCCTGGGGTTGCCCTCTGCTGGCCAGTATGTGTACCTATTGCTACCTCTGGTGGCTTTAGTGAACACTTGAAAACCAGTCCAGTTCGCTCCTCCAGGCAAGTGAACAGGTCATTGCGCCTGGCTGTCATTCCAGAAGCCCATCATACCCCTACCTGCAGCTTCCATGGCATCCTCTGAGCCCATGGAAGTAGATGAAATGCACCTGGCAAGTCTCCACTGTGAATGTCGACGCACTGCTAAGGAGTGTTTCTACTACAGGAAGTTCCACTCACCTGATCCGTTTCTGTCCCAAGGAGCTGGGAAACTGCCTTGCCTAGGGTCAGTAGGAGAGGCTACCCTAGGTGAGAGCAAGTTCTCTTCACTTCTATATTTCACTGTGTCCCTTACCAGTGGCGATTCCCGGTTCTCCAAAACAGTCTTACTGGACTCTGGAACTGACAAGAATTTCATACAGAAAGCAGTTTATTCTGGAGTTGGATGCTTCATTGTCTGGTGGCAGTGCAGTCCTCATCCAAAAGTCGGCTACGGATAAGACTGTAAATTGAGGATTCTATTCCAGTGCCTCCTCTCTGGCTGAATGGAACTACTTGATTGGTGACCAATCAAATTGGCCTTGGAAGAGTCATGATACCTTATGGAGGCAGCGGTGCATCCAGTCATCATTTTCATTGACCACAAGAACCTGCTCAGAGGTTAAACCTGCACCAAGCCCGGTGGTCGCTGTTCTTTGCCCACTTTGACTGCGTTCTGCATTTCTTCCTAGCTAAGAAGAAAGTCAAGGCCGATGCGCTGTTGCGGACATTTCCGTTGGTCGATCAGTAGGAGAAACCTCAGCACATTATTGAGCCTTCTAGGGTGGTGACAGTGGCTCCTGTAGATGTGTCCCAGGTTCCTCCCAGTAAGACATTCGTTGCTGAAGCAGCCAGGAAGAGAGTTCTTTAGTGGGGTCATTCCTCAAGGCTGGCTGGCCACACTGGACAGAAGTTCTTGCAGGTGAATTCTCAACATTATTGGTTGCCTACACTGTGACAAGTCGTCCTGGAGTTTGCTTCAGCCTGTCCCTTATTTACCTGCAAGAAGACCCCGAAGAAGCTTCCTGCAGGGCCATTTGCCCCTTGGCAGCATGTTAAGATGGACTTTATCACTAACCTGCCAAAGTCCTCCGATTGCTATCCGGTTCCATCTGCTCCCTCATGGCATATTGGGATCTACTTTATCACTGACCTGCAGAAGTCCTCCGGTTGCACTGCCATCAGGTGGGGTAGACAGATTTTCAAAAATCGCCTATTATACGCCGCTGACCGGATTCCACTCAACCAACACATCTTCCGACTGCACGGTCTACCATTCCACATAGTGTGTTACAGAAGTGTCCAGTATATGTCTCAATTCTGAAGGGACACCTGCAAGCTGTCAACTTGGACTACTCGTTGACCTACCATTTACAGTCCAACAGCCAAGTGGAACGTGTAAATCAGATCCTGACAAACTTCCTGCGGCACTTCACCAATGAGCATCAAAGGGACTGGGTCAAATTCCTTCCTTGGGTGGAATTCACATCCAATAATCATTTGAATGAATCCTCCACCAAGTCTCCTTTTCACATAGTGTATGGACAACAACCCAGAATCCCGTTCCCAGTGGCACTTATCT
Organism: Anomaloglossus baeobatrachus; assembly: GCF_048569485.1. Lineage (NCBI taxonomy): Eukaryota > Metazoa > Chordata > Amphibia > Anura > Aromobatidae > Anomaloglossus > Anomaloglossus baeobatrachus. The sequence goes on along the minus strand of NC_134353.1, from coordinate 577,775,854 downwards.
CCAACAGTCCTGATGCCAATTCTTTAGACCCTCCTTTGTTCCAGCCCAGGAAAAAAGGTATGTCTGTCTTCCAGATATAGCCATCTTAAGGCGGCTTCCTACAAGCTGTGTCCCCAGTTTATGAGTCTCTTTGAGGTGCTCCAGTGGATTAACAAGGTGTTCTACAAGTTGAAGCTCCTGGCATCCCAAACTCATTCCATGTGTCACTCCTCAAAACTGTCATCATGAGCCATTACTACAGGGATCCAGGTACCTCCCCTCCTCTGTGATGAAGACAACTGAGGTAAAAAACCATCCTTGCTGTTCAAAAGGTTGGAGGTAAAACATACTACTGGGTGGACTGCAAGGAGTTTGGCCCTGAGGAGAGATCATGGGAGCCTATGGAGAATAATAATGCCCCTCTTCTCCTTAAGAGATTCCTGGAAAAGGAGGGGCATAAGGGGGGGAACTGTAATGCCCATACCGGCGTCCCCACACTTCCTACCTAACTCCCCCAGCAAGGACGTTAGTTCTCTCACCTTCCCTGCTGTCCTGCAGTGGCTGACCCATCCTCGGTTCTTGCTGCTGTTTTCCGGGACCCGTAGGGTGTGCACACGGCCACACCCCTTTTCTTAAAGAGCCAGTGCGCCTTGATCCAGAAGTGCCTCTCAGGTCAGCTGAGAGGTTTCAGGTATTTAAGACACCTTTTCCTTAGGAAGGTGCTGAGCAATGGGTTTTTAATGTTGCTAGTTCTCAGGTACAATTGTGCTGCTGCTGTCATTGTGCTGAATTCTGCTGATTCCTATCTGTGTTTCAGTGCATTACCAGTCTGCTGCAACGATCCATGCCAGCCACCACAATATCCGCTGCTGGAAGTATCCAAGCAGGCTGCCTACCATGAAAACCGCAGCCGTAAGTTTCCACTTCGCCGCTGCTACCACATGTATCCATCCATCCATCCTGGCCAAAGATAAAAGATAAAGCAAACAACTGGGGACTGGTACTCTCAGGCTGGGGAGGACCATAGTCATTAGGCCCTCCCCAGCCTAAAAATAGCAGACATCAGCTGCCCCAGAATTGGCGCATTTATTAAATGCGCCAATCCTGGCACTTACCCGCCTCATTCTGACTGCCCTGATGCGGTGGCAATCAGGGTAATATAAGGCGTTAATGAAAGCTGTTATTTCTCAAAAAAATTACAGCTGTCTTCAAGTCTGAGGTTAGTGATGGGGAGGGGTCTATGAGATCATTACTAATCATGTAAGTAAAAAGAAAAACACAAAACAAAGAAAAATCCTTTTTTTTAAAAAAAAAAAAAAAAAAAAAAAACACAACAAAAAACATACCTGAAGTCTCGCTCAACTAGAAACTCAATGGATTTGGCTATTGGATACCCTGGGACGAAAAAGGCTTAATGAAGTGCTGAGTTTTACCCCTTTTTATGATAAGCTTGGAGAGCTTTCTGCTTATTTTTTAATCTGTTTTTTAATATATTGTAACAGCAAACCAATTTGTCAATTATTTAAAGAGCATCATAAAATTTCATTCTTTATTCATTCAAAATATTAAAAAAGAAAAAACAATGGTTTTTCCTTTCCAATTTAATAAACAACTCACTAAGCCAACAAAGTAAACAATCTATTTAATTGGGTCCACTTCAGTGTTGACCGCCCAACATATCACCTATGAACTAGAGATGGTCACTCTGATGGCCACTAAATGTCATACAAAAAAACACAAGAAAAAAACACAATAGACAGAACAAAAAACAGTGGTTTTGCTAAAACGAAATGGACAGTGGTCCTATCAGAAAAACTTAGCAAAAGCTTGTTTTGCTAAGTTTTTCTAATAGGACCACTGTCCTATCTCGTATTCAATCTCATATTCACTGCTTTCCCCGCCCACCGGTGCCTATGATTGGTTGCAGTCAGACACGCCCCCACGCTGAGTGACAGCTGTCTCACTGCAACCAATCACAGCTGCTGGTGGGCGGGTCTATATCGTGCAGTACAATAAATAATTAAAAAAAAAAATGGCGTGCGGTCCCCCCAATTTTGATACCAGCCAAGATAAAGCCACACGGCTGAAGGCTGGTATTCTCAGGATGGGGAGCCCCACGTTATGGGGAGCCCCCCAGCCTAAAAATATCAGCCAGAAGCCGCCCGGAATTGCCGCATCCATTAGATGCGACAGTCCCGGGACTCCACCCAGCTCATCCCGAATTGCCCTGGTGTGATGGCAATCGAAGTAATAAAGAGTTAATGGCAGCAGCCCATAGCTGCCACTAAGTCCTAGGTTAATCATGGCAGGCGTCTATGAGACACATTCCATGATTACCCTGTAAGTGAAAGTAAATAAACACATACATCCGAAAAAATCCTTTATTTGGAATAAAAAACAAAAAAACCACCCTCTTTCACCACTTTATTAAAATCAATTACCCCTCCAGGTCTGGCGTAATCCACGAGGTCCCGCGACATGAAGCTGACAGGGAGGGCCATAGAACACCGCTGCTCTCTGTCAGCTCCAGGCAGCAACTGAAGTGAATCGCGCTGTCAGCGGGGACGTCACTGAGGTAATACCTGTGTGTGTGCGGTGATGATGTGGGCTGTAGTGTCGGGATGTGTGCGGTGAAGATGAGGGCTGTAGTGTCGGGATATGTGCGGTGATGATGAGGGCGGTAGTGTCGGGATGTGTGCGATGATGATGAGGGCTGTAGTGTCGGGGTGTGTGCGGTGATGATGTGGGCAGTAATGTCGGGATGTGTGTGGTGATGATGTGGGCGGTAATGTCGGGATGTGTGCGGTGATGATTAGGGCGGTAGTGTCGGGATGTGTGCGGTGATGATGATGAGGGCGGTAATATCGGGATGTGTGCGGTGATGATGTGTGCGGTAGTGTCGGAATGTGTGCATTGAAGATGAGGCCTGTAGTGTCGGAATATGTGCGGTGATGATGAGGGCTGTAGGGTCGGGATGTGTGCGGTGAAGATGAGGGCTGTAGTGTTGAGATGTGTGCGGTGAAGATGAGGGCTGTAGTATTGAGATGTGTGCGGTGATGATGAGGGCTGTAGTGTAGGGATGTGTGCGGTGATGATGAGGGCTCTCTCTCGGCTAAGGCTAGTTTCACACTTAAACACAAGAGAGAGGCGATCATCGGTTCAACTTTTTTTTATTGACATTCATAAGATAATTTAGAACATGAGAAAAGGTTAGCGATTTGGTTCATATATTATAGTTCCTTTTCTGCGCTGTATATGATGTATATGTACAGTTAGGTCCAGAAATATTTGGACAGTGACACAAGTTTTGTTATTTTAGCTGTTTACAAAAACATGTTCAGAAATACAATTATATATATATGGGCTGAAAGTGCACACTCCCAGCTGCAATATGAGAGTTTTCACATCCAAATCGTAGAAAGGGTTTAGGAATCATAGCTCTGTAATGCATAGCCTCCTCTTTTTCAAGGGACCAAAAGTAATTGGACAAGGGACTCTAAGGGCTGCAATTAACTCTAAAGGCGTCTCCCTCGTTAACCTGTAATCAATGAAGTAGTTAAAAGGTCTGGGGTTGATTACAGGTGTGTGGTTTTGCATTTGGAAGCTGTTGCTGTGACCAGACAACATGCGGTCTAAGGAGCTCTCAATTGAGGTGAAGCAGAACATCCTGAGGCTGAAAAAAAGAAAAAATCCACCAGAGAGATAGCAGACATGCTTGGAGTAGCAAAATCAACAGTTGGGTACATTCTGAGAAAAAAGGAATTGACTGGTGAGCTTGGGAACTCAAAAAGACCTGGGCGTCCACGGATGACAACAGTGGTGGATGATTGCCGCATACTTTCTTTCGTGAAGAAGAACCCGTTCACAACATCAACTGAAGTCCAGAACACTCTCAGTGAAGTAGGTGTATCTGTCTCTAAGTCAACAGTAAAGAGAAGACTCCATGAAAGTAAATACAAAGGGTTCACATCTAGATGCAAACCATTCATCAATTCCAAAAATAGACAGGCCAGAGTTAAATTTGCTGAAAAACACCTCATGAAGCCAGCTCAGTTCTGGAAAAGTATTCTATGGACAGATGAGACAAAGATCAACCTGTACCAGAATGATGGGAAAAAAAAGTTTGGAGAAGAAAGGGAACGGCACATGATCCAAGGCACACCACATCCTCTGTAAAACATGGTGGAGGCAACGTGATGGCATGGGCATGCATGGCTTTCAATGGCACTGGGTCACTTGTGTTTATTGATGACATAACAGCAGACAAGAGTAGCCGGATGAATTCTGAAGTGTACCGGGATATACTTTCAGCCCAGATTCAGCCAAATGCCGCAAAGTTGATCGGACGGCGCTTCATAGTACAGATGGACAATGACCCCAAGCATACAGCCAAAGCTACCCAGGAGTTCATGAGTGCAAAAAAGTGGAACATTCTGCAATGGTCAAGTCAATCACCAGATCTTAACCCAATTGAGCATGCATTTCACTTGCTCAAATCCAGACTTAAGACGGAAAGACCCACAAACAAGCAAGACCTGAAGGCTGCGGCTGTAAAGGCCTGGCAAAGCATTAAGAAGGAGGAAACCCAGCGTTTGGTGATGTCCATGGGTTCCAGATTTAAGGCAGTGATTGCCTCCAAAGGATTCGCAACAAAATATTGAAAATAAAAATATTTTGTTTGGGTTTGGTTTATTTGTCCAATTACTTTTGACCTCCTAAAATGTGGAGTGTTTGTAAAGAAATGTGTACAATTCCTACAATTTCTATCAGATATTTTTGTTCAAACCTTCAAATTAAACGTTACAATCTGCACTTGAATTCTGTTGTAGAGGTTTCATTTCAAATCAAAAGTGGTGGCATGCAGAGCCCAACTCGCGAAAATTGTGTCACTGTCCAAATATTTCTGGACCTAACTGTATATACATATGTATTGCTATATATAAATTCCTACGATATGCAGATGTTTATGCCATTATTTATCCTTAGTTTCACACTTGCATTGTTTTCCTTCAGTTGCAATCCGCCGTTTTGGAAAACAGCGGAATCCGTTAACGGATTCCGCTGCTTCCCATAGACTTGTCTGGACGACGGATTACGAGTTATGGACCTGCGTTGCTTCTGCTGGCCCACGCTGCGTTGCTTCCGCCGGGCAGAAGGAACGCAGCATGTAACGTTTTTTGAGCAGCGTAATCCTTAGGATTTCGCTGTGCATGATCTCTCTGGCTCCGTGTACACGTAACCAGGGTACACATCGGGTTACTAAGCAAAGCGCTTTGCCTAGTTACCCGATATTTACCCTGGCTATGTGTGTAAGGAGCCAGCGCTAAGCGTTGTACGCTGGTAACCAAGGTAAATATTGGGTAACCAAGCAAAGTGCTTTGCTTAGTTACCCGATATTTACCCTGGCTACGTGTGCAGGGAGCCCGACACTTCCCCACTCGGCTCCGCCCCCTCCCGCACTCCTTATGTACACACACACACACACCTGTCCACAGCGATGCAGTCCCCCCGGCACTGACGTCCTCAACGCCATGGCACCGCTCGGCTCCACCCACCCCGCACTCTGCCCCCCGCACACATTCTCGGCAGCCGAATGATCAGCTGATCACCCAGTGACCGGCTGCTGAGAGCGATCAGCTGATCACCCGGTGATCGGCTGCTGGGAGCGATCAGCTAATCACCCGGCAGCCGGGTGATCAGCTAATCGTTCACAATAGTCCGCCGCTGATAAAAATGTAATGGAAAAAAAAAAAGCAGATTGCGTTATTTTGTACGATCTGTTGCATCCGTTGTGACACTATATGCCACACATCCGTTGCATCCATCACACAACACAATGCAACGGATGCCGTTCAACGCAAGTGTGAAACTAGCCTAAAGAAAACTTAACGCAACGCGTTATTTCACTGGAATCCGTGGCCTTTATTATCACACTTCATTTCATATTCTTCCAATTTTAATGGCACTCACATGATATAGTTGGGTAATATTCTTGGCTAAGGTACCACTATCGATGAGCTGGATAATCCACTCTCTTCTTGGGAAATCTTCTTCATGGCTGCTCCTCAATTTGAACTATTGACCTCTTGCTTGGGAATCAACCTAATAGATCTGATATCTGCTCACTGGCTACCATCAGGCAGTCTACTTTTCCACACCTGATGATCTAAAGTAGTGAAATGCGTCGGGAGCCTAAGGCTATGTGCGCACTGAGCATTTTTTTGACGCTGCATTTTTGTGCGTTTTTGGCCACAAAAAACGCACAAAAATGCACCCGCCGCAAAAAGGCATCGGTAAAAACGCATTCGCTTTTGCCACCTTTCGGTGCGTATTTGACTGCGTTTTGCTGCATTTTTCCAATGCATTGCTTGAGTGGAAAAATGCAGTAAAACGCAGAAAAGAACTGACATGACCATTTTTTTTTCAGCTCAAAAACGCAGCTAAAAAAAAAGTTGTGTGCGGATAGCAAAAACGAAAACTCATAGGCTTTGTTGGAGAAGCAAAGTCATGCAGTTTTGAGCCCAAAACCGCACCTGATTAACGCACAAAAATGCCACGAAAAACGCACTGTGCGTACATAGCCTTATATAAGTCATAAAGAGGGGCTAATCGCAATGAGAAAAGTTGTGGACTGCCCTTATAAGGGAGGGAGTCATTTTGGTTATTGAAGGGTCAGTTTTTTTATCCGTATTCAGACAGTGACCCGATTCCCTCCTGATCCTGACTGGTTACCAAAGGGCTATTTACCATTGGTTGGATGAAGTGATGTGGTGAGATCCCTCCATGTCTGTCCTGTGTCTTATTCATTCAATTGTCTGATCTGGGACATTTTTGACTGCTAAATGTTTGTTTGTGTCAATTAATATTTTTGACTATACAATTGACTGTACAGGTATTAGCCATTTATTTCCTCATCCACAATTGTGTGGGTGACTGTTTATTGGACTTAGGATACTACACATCCTAGTCTTTTTTGGATCACACTGTTTTGCTTCCTGTGATGTGAGTGATCTTTGGTTTGATCTGTAATTTCACGTATTATATTTTGTACATTTTAAATAGATTAATTAAAAAGTATATTTTAATATCAAAGTGGTGCTTTATATAAAATTTAATTCTGTGAGATCTTAGTCTATTCTATAGGACAACGTTCTGGTGTGTCCTGTGCTATACAAAATCAAATGTTTACATACACTAAAGGCTACTTTACACACTGCGATATCGGTCCCGATATCGCTAGTGTGGGTACCCGCCCCCATCTGTTGCGCGACACGGGCAAATCGCTGCCCGTGCCGAACAACATCGCCCAGACCCATCACACATACTTACCTGCCCGGCGACGTCGCTGTGACCGGCGAACCGCCTCCTTTCTAAGGGGGCGGTCCGTGCGACGTCACAGCGACGTCACTGAGCGGCCGCCCAATAGCAGCAGAGGGGTGGAGCTGAGCGGGACGTAACATCCTGCCCACCTCCTTTCTTCCGCATAGCGGCCGGGAGGCAGGTAAGGAGACCTTCCTCGTTCCTGCGGCGTCACACATAGCGATGTGTGCTGCCGCATGAGCGACGAACTACATCGTTACTGCTACAGTAACGATAATCGAGAATGGACCCCCATGTCACCGATGAGCGATTTTGCAACGATGCAAAATCGCTCATCGGTGTCACACGCAACGGCATCGCTAATGCGGCCGGATGTGCGTCACCAATTCCGTGGCCCCAACGAGTTTGCATTAGCGATGTCGTAGCGTGTTAAGCCCCCTTAAGAGTACTATGCCTTTAAACAATATGGGACAGCCCGTATGAAGATGTCATGTCTTTGGAATCTTTATCGGCAACATCTGAGTTAATTAGATGTATTTTAATGTACAATTGAAACACTGCTTCTGTGTGTAGTCAAAAAAAGTCAGCCAAAATCTCAGGAAGAGAATTATGGACTCACACAAGCCTGGTTTATCCTTGCGTGCAATATCTAAATATCTGAAGGTGCCTTATTCATCTGTACAAACAAATATATGCAAGTACAAACAAGATGAGAATGTCCAGCCATAATATCGCTCAGGAAGGAGATGGGTTCTGTGTACCAGAGATGAACGTGCTTTGGTCAGACATGTGCATATCAACTGAAGAACAAAAGATCTTGTGAAGATGCTGGCGGAAGCTGGTAAGCTTGTATCATTATCCACAGTGAAACAAGCACTGTTTCAAAATGGGCTAAAAGGGCACTCTACCAAGAAGAAGCCATTACTCCAAAAGAAACATGAAAATCCAGATTGTTTGTAAATGCACATTAGAACAAAGACCTTCCATTTTGGGGATGTCCTGTGGACTAATGAAACTAAAATTGAACTGTTTGGCCATAATGACCATCGTTAGGTTTGGAGGAAAAATAGAGAAGCTTTGAAGCCTAAGAACTCCATCCCAACTGTGAAACACAGGGGTGGCAGCATCATGTTGTGGTGTTGTTTTGCTGCAGGCAGGAGAGACTGGTGAAATTCACAAAATAGATTGCATCATGAGGAAAGAAGATTATGTGGCAACACTGAAGCAAAATATCAAGACATCAGCCAGGAACTTAAAGCTTGGGTGGAAATGGGTCTTCCAAATGGACAATGACCAGAAGCATACCGCCAAACTGCCAAAATGGCTTGAGGATAACAAAGTCAATGTTTGGGAGTGGCCATCACAAAGCTTTGATCTCAGTCCTATTGAACATTTCTGAACAAAGCTGAAAAGTCAGGTGGAAGCAAGGAGACCTACAAACATGGCTCAGTTACACCAGCTCTGTCAGGAGGAATGGGCCCAAATTCCTACCAACTATTGTGAGATACTTGCGTAAGGATTAACAAAATGTTTGACCCAAGTCATACAGTTTAAGGGCAATTGTACCAAATACTAATGAAATGGATGGAAACTTTTGACTTTGCAGAAAGTAATAAAAATACCTTAAAACATTCTCGCTTTCATTATTCTGGCATTTGGCAAATATAAATAATTTTGGTACTAATTGACCTAAAACGGGAAAGGCTTATTCTGATTTCATGTCAGATAGTGAGAAAAACATGCATATGTGTCTTTTTAGAAGGTGTATGTAAACTTTTGGTCTCAACTGTATATAGGGTTCTTTTTTGCTGGAAGAATACCTCTCCTCTTCAAAACCTCTGGAATAAGTGTTCATTTAGACACACTATTAGTACATCAACTGGAAAACAACAATATAGTACTGCATAGACAATAAAGACGATCTCCCAGGACCCCATTTCTAATAACTGTGATATCTTTACCTAAAAACATGATTATTTTGGAAGAAAACAATCTATACCTACGCAAGTGGTCTATTCTTTCAAGGTTTTTCAACATCCTTACACAGCAAGTGGTGTCAAAAACTCTTTTTTTCCTTGTGGGATCACAAGATTGCTTTTGTCCTAGCAGAATTCCCCTTGGATATGCTGGAAGGGTTGTAAAGTAAATTACAATCACAGGAAATATGTTACTGTCTACGGAATATAATAACAGCTGGGGGTCTAAACATCAAGACACTAATGTTTATCAGGTCACTTTTAGATACAAGCCTGTTGCACAAGAACCTTTCACAACAAGTATACATTCACAGCAGGAACCAATTTAGTGCTTATAGTATATCATGTAGCTTTGTCTTCAACTTTCCTGAACTTAAGTTTTCGTAGCAGAAGAAAATGTGTTTTTGATTCAGATTTGGAGGTTTTAAGATTGCATATAAAGTAATTGTGTCATCCGGTGGCGGGCCACCACTATATCCAGAATGGGGGCCCACCGAGGGCTCAGGGACATCGGGGATCCCTCTCTGTCCCACCACGCCCGTCAAAGCCTGGTTGGGAGGGCCCCCTTCGCCTCTGGGCACCGGTTCAGTTGCACTGGCTATATGTCCGTCACTGGTGCATTCCCAGGATACCATTTTGTCCAGTCAATAATGTGAAAATTAGTCATACTATAACTGTGGTGTCCAACCTGCAGCCCTTGATGCCATTTTTTTGGGTAACACCCAACCATTAAGTCACAGACATGTTTGTGTCTGGTAGCTGACATATTTTCCATGTCAGGGAGACGTTGTACGCAGCACTAGAGCACTGGTTACACGGTCAAAGTCTAATCTAATTATAGTTTGTTTAGTCCCAATTACATGGCAAGGTATGTGACCGAATATGAACGTTCTTTAGCAAAGTTTCATTACTATCGGCAGAACATTCTTGTTTACACAAGGTGATGTGCTGCAAACAATGATTTTAAAAGAGGCGATCAAACTACAAATAAGAGTTTACTTGTTTGGTTTGCAGACATGTTTACAAGGACCAACTGCTGAAACTGGAAATTCATACTAATTTTTATCCAATCATTGTCATTTGTGAAAGGTTCTTAGGCCATGTGCAGACATCTTTTTAAGGCAGATTTCACCTGAAAAAGTGCCCTGTAAAGCTAACAATGCACAGCAATATCAAACGCTACTGCTGTGCACATGTCTAACAATGCAACGCAATATCAAATGCCATTGCTATGCACATGTCTAACAATCCACAACAATATCAAACGCTACTGCTGTGCACATGTCTAACAATGCACTGCAATATTGAACGCCATTGCTGTCCACGTCTAACAATGCACAACTACAGTATATCAAATGCTACTGCTGTGCACATGTCTAACAATGCACTGCAATATCAAACACCATTGCTGTCCACGTCTAACAATGCACAGCAATATTGAACACCATTGCTGTCAAACAATGCACTGCAATATCAAACGCCATTGCTGTCCACGTCTAACAATGCACAGCAATATTGAACACCATTGCTGTCAAACAATGCACTGCAATATCAAACGCCATTGCTGTCCACGTCTAACAATGCACTGCAATATCAAACGCCATTGCTGTGTACTTGTGATAGCTTTTAACCACTTCAGGGTTCAGAAACCCTCAAGCAGTTGAAAGAAGTGACATGCTCATTCTTCATGCACCTTCCGCTAGGGAAGCCTCCTGCTCTCTATACTTCATATATAGAGTAAATGAATATCTTAGATGAGATGATGCTGGTCTATTTATTGTGAAAATTCCATGCCAAAAAAACTAAACCTTTTAAGCGTTTAAAGGGAACATGTCAGCAGGAATTCACCGAACAAATTAATTACAACTGCATGTAGCTCTTGCAAAGTTAAATCCAGTAATACCTTTAGGCTAAGCTTTTGATGTTGCAGAATTTTTGCACCTATTTATGTAAATTAGGTTACTTGCATTTTTTTTTACATGCATTATCGCATTTCTTTGTCTGTTGTTGGTGTGTAATGTTTCATAAAGCTGCTTTGTTTTTGATACTTGAACTTCCTAGTATTTAACTATGACCGTGCATTATTGATATACTTAGGTGCGGATTACATTAGTTTTTGATGAGTTTCCACCACGGAAACGGCTAAGAACGCATGTATGTTTTTTACATGGATTTTTTCAACATCTAATGCAGGGGTCTTAAACTCAGCTGGGTATATGGGCCGCATATATAAAAAAAAAAAAATGATTGGGGCCGCATTATTTGCAAGACAAAGTGAACATTTTTAATGATTCCATGTTTTTTTTCTGTACACCTTTGGATCACTTTTACAAACATTTTTTTCTTGTATATTATAACAAACGTGCACTTTTTTTGTTGTTTAAATATAAAAAAGCATTTTTAATGGCAAAAAAAATTCATGCTTTATCATCAATTGTTTTTTTACATTTTATCACCTTCTTGTAATATTGTTTTACAATTAGCAGCATCATATAGTAATCTTAGCTAACATCTTGTAGTAATTTGCCCATGTCCCTATCCGTGTGCCCTGTAGTAAGGTGCTCATCCTTGTGGTATTGTGCCCAGTAGTATTCTGCCCGTCCTTGTAGTATGTGCCCAGTAGTATAGTGCCCTGTAGTATTGTACCCATCCTTGTGCCCTGTAGTATTGTGCCCAGTAATATTGTGCCATGTAGTATTGTGCCCAGTAATATTGTTTCCATCATTGTGCCTTGTAGTATTGTGCTCATCCTTGTAGTATTGCGCCCATCAGTGTAGTATTGTGGCCATCCCTGTAGTATTGTGCTCTGTAATATTCAGCCCATCCTTTTAGTATTGTGCTCTGTAGTATTGTGGCCATTCCTGTAGTATTGTGCTCTGTAATATTTAGCCCGTCCTTGTAGTATTGTGGCCATCCTTGTAGTATTGTGCTCTGTAGTATTGTAACCATCCCTGTAGTATTCTGCCCATCCTTTAGTAATACGCAAAAAAAAAAAAATTCTCCTCACCTTTCCTCCGTTCCCTGCGTGCCCACTATCAGAATTTGCAGAGTTTTGGATGCAGGATGCTTCAGCTGCGTCCAAAACCCTGCTATGCACAGTACAAGCAGAGTGGATGGGATTTCTAAAAACCCCATGCCCACTGTGCTTGTACGGCCTGCAGTGAAAACGGACCTGCGATGCGGCTTCCAGAGGCTGCAGCATGTGAATTTATGCTGCGGAGTCGGAAGCGTCCTCCCTAGGCAGAACACAGCGAGGAGACCACAGCGCTCTAAACCCTAATCGCGGGCACAGGCAGCTGTGGTCTCCTGCGGAGGAGACTCACGGTCCCGCAGATCAGGACCCGCCGCGTCCAGGACACAGCGGGTCCTGATTTTGAGCACGTACCTTACCTGCTTGTTGCAGCCCGTGACGATCGCGGCTCTATGCTGTGGGTCGGCGCCGGCAGGAACTTTACTGCATTTAAATCCATTTGCGTTGCCGCGCACAGGAGCGGTCTCTGCACCAATGGCTGCTGCCTGACAATCAGATGCAAGGAAGTGACGTCATATCCTTGCATCTGATTTGCAGACAGCAGCAACAACTGGAAAAGAGCTGACAGCTCCTCTGCGCGGCACCGCAAATGGATTCAAATGCAGTAAAGTCCTGGTGGCGCCGACCCTCAGCATAGACCCACAATTGTCACGGGGTCTGCGGGCCGCAACAAGCAGCCTCAGGGGCTGCATGCGGCCCGCGGGCCACGTGTTTGAGACCTCGGATCAAATGCAAGTCTATGGGAAAATCTAAACATTAAACTCAGCGAACCTGCAACAGAAGTTGACATGTCGCATATGTGAAACGTGCACCACAGGTCAGTTTACTCTGAGCAAAAAAGAAGCACATTGGGCATAAGATTTCTATGAAACCCATCCACTTTGCTCACTTTGTTAGAACTGTAAGATCCTGCATTTTATCATCAGCACAAAGCTTTACATGGTCAAAAATCAGCATCATCATTTGAATTAATATAACAATGAGTCTGAAGTGCCATTCATAGACTTTAAGCCTTTGTCACTCCAGCACTATTCCCTGCCCAGCATCGGTTCCTCTTCCATGAATGACAACCTCTATGCTGTGTGACTTCAGGCAAAGCATAAATCTGGAGTGACTGAGGCTTCAGATCTGCAAATAAATCTGCAGCCTGGTTTGCAAATCAATACAAATACTGATTTCGAACTAAGATAGAAATAAATTGGCCATGTAAAAGTATTGCTGGGCTTTGCTTTGAAATAGCTATATGCATATACAAATGCTTTAGGGGTGTGAAATCATGCTGACAGAGTCACTTTTAAGAGCTTGTCCACCACCTTGATTGACTCAGTTACTAGTTTTGCTATAACTGCTTAAAAGGAACCTGTCACCAGATTTGGTGACTATAAGCTGCGGCCACCACCAGTGGGCTCTTATATACAGCATTCTAGAATACTGTACATAAGTGCCCAGGCTGCTCTGTGTAATGTAAAAAACACTTCTTATTCTCACCTAGGGGGCAGTCCGGTCTGATGGGTGTCGCTGCTCTCTAGTTCGGCGCCTGCCCTCTGCTGTGATGGCCGTCCTCCTTATTCGCAGGCCTGTGTGCATGACGCACCCTACGCCATCCAGAGAGGCCTCCATTGCAATCCTGCGCAGGCGCACTTTAATCTTCCCTATTGAGGGCAGGTCAAATTATTGTACTACACATGTGCGGGTGGTCTTTCACCTTGCCTCGTGCCTGCACATTACAGTACTTTGATCTGCCCTCAGCGAGCAGCTCAAAGTGCGCCTGCGCAGGACCACAATGCCGGCCTGGGTGGATGACTTAGGATGTGTCATGCACACGGGCTAGAAAAGGAAAATGGCCATCACGGTAGAGAGGAGGCGCCGGATCAGAAAGCAGCAACACACACCGAACCGGACTACCCCTTAGGTGAGTATAATAAACTAGAAGGTGGCCTGATTCTAACGTATCGGGTATTCTAGAATTTATTGTGTTAATGTATGATTTTTGTTATATATATAGATGTGGTTGTGTGTAGTTGCCAAGTGTTTGTGTAGGGCACTGTAAATGTTCTGGGTGTTGGGGGAGAGGAGTATAATAGGAGTAGTCCTGGGGGGGAGGTGTCTAATAGGTGGAGTAGTCCTGGGGGGAGGTGCATAGGTGCCCAATGTGTGCGGGGGGCGTGGCTGAGCAGGCAAAGTGTGCGGGGGCGTGGCCGAGTGGGCAGTGTGCGGGGGCGTGGCTGAGCGGGCATAATGTGCGGGGGGCGTAGCCGGGCCGAACAGCCAATGTGTGAAGGGGGCGTGGCCGGGCCGAGCAGCCAATGCATGCGGGGGGCGAAGCCGGGCCGAGCCGAGTGGCCAATGCGACGGTTGTCACTGTAATAACGTCATTTTGGAGCAAGACAGAATAAGGCAATTATATATATAGATGTGGGTTTTTTTTACATTACACAGAGAGGCCTGGGCTCTTAAATACAGAATTCTAGAATACTGTATATAAGGGCTCCCTGGTGGTGGCCACAGCTTATAGTCACCAAATCTGGTAACCGGTTACATTTAAGAATAATGCTCGTAAAGGTCCCTATAAACCTTTTCTGCAAAGTTCCATGTTGTTATACACCTTTTTGTGTTGCTTCCTGTGCCCGGTCACCAGCTCGGTTGTCCAAGTTATCACTTCCTCTTCAGAATCATCTCCTCCATCCTTACTATATTTTCCATAATTGCTGGGCTACAAGACAGCAGTGAGCAGCACACTGCCTGTAACTCTGCCTACACTCCTCTCCACACACGCCCCGCACAATCTCCTGCACAGCACACTGCAAGGAATAGAAGTAATGCACATAGCAACAGAACAGCAGCCATGGCCATAAAGATTATATTATTTCCCCTCTGACATGAATGATGTGACGGAAAAAAATCTGAATGTAAAGAATCTCTGCACTATTAGTATAATGAAGTCAACTGCTTAAAAGGCAAAGAAACACATCAAAGACAACTGCTTAAAAGCAGCAACTTGATTAAATTGCTACTAATAGCTGAAAAAGAAAAAAAAAAAAGATAGCAGCTGTATCACAGATTAACCCCTTTATGACTAATGATGTACTATGTACATCATTAGTCATCTTTGATGTGGGCTCACATGCCAAGACCGCATCTTTCCCTGCAGATGAAGGCTGAATCATTCAGCCTTCATCTACCTCTATCAACCAAGCGTAAGCGTGGAGTGGCGCTCTGCCCACGGCGGTTACCCTGTTAAATGTCACTGTCAGTCTCTGACGAGCTGGAGCGATGCGTATGTGCAGGTACGCGTCCCTGATAGCTAGGGAGGCAAGGAATTCTCCTTCGACCATAAAGGTAATAATGGACCCTAGGACGTCCATTCTGAATCTCCTTACGTGCACATGTTTGCTCAGGTGTTAGAGGTCCAGGATGGGACGAACTGACCCATCCTTTTTTGGGGACCACGAGAGGTTAGAATAGAAGGCCTTGAACCTCTCGCCGTCTGGAACAGGTACCATCACCCCCGCCGTTTAGAGGGAGTGGATTGCTGAGGAGAAGGCCTCGGGGGGTTTGAGAGAAAAGACTGACCAGGGGATCGGGTCCAGAATTCAATGTGGTAACCGGAAGACACAAGGTATCACACCCATTTGTGGTCTGAGGCAGCGGCCCAGATGGAGGACGACGAGACTCCTCGGTCTTTGTCTAGACTGCCAGGACTCGGTGGACTTGGGGAGGGCTGAGAAGGTCGGGCCCTGCGTGTCTAGTAAAAAACATCCTGGGCTAGAGTTGGGGGAGGGAGGTACTCTTTTCCTCCCGTGGCGTCAGACAAAAAAAAAAAGAGCCTGTCTAGACGATTGGCAAACCATCGGTCTGGAAAAAGAGTACTGTGAGAAGCTTCTTAGAGACAGAGTCCGCTCTCCATTATCGGAAACAGGGGGCCTTACAGATGGCTATGGTATTTGAGGCGGCAATAACTGCGCAGGTAGCAGCGTCGAGGGAGGCCTGCATGAGGTGCTCTGCCGCCGCAGCAATATGAACTGTTACATCTGTGAGGGTCTGAGGGAAACTGTTAGTCCCGATGCCTGTGCGACCCACACAGAAGGGGAGAGGGACCCGCGGCCTCGAGGCAGAGCGATCGAGCTGCTCCACTTGTCTGTCTGTCGAGTCCTTGAAGGAGGATTCATCAAGTAAAAGACAGGAGTGGTCCTTCAGGCAGGCGGAAGCCGGGTGAGGGTCCACCGAGGCCGGATCAGCCCAGCCCTTAGAGACAGCTAAGCCAAAGGGGTACCGGGACTCCATGAGTTTACGGATACCGAAGCGGCATCAAAAAACTTTTTTTTCTTTTGAAGTTTCTTCACCCTTTTAGAGGAGACCGCAGGGTCAGTAGCAGAGGATGGGAGATCTTCCACATGCAGAGTTTTGGTTGATTGCTGCAATAAGAGAGTCCATTGCAGCTTGATCGCTCGGTGAGGTTGAAACCAAGGAATCATACCGGTACAAACATCATTCCCCTTCATCCGGCTCCTCAGAGACCGCGGAACATTTGGGAGAACCCCATCTGTGTACCCCAGAGGGAGAACCATGGGGGTCATGCTCTTTTTCTGATCTGCAACCGGTGAAGCAGAGGGCTGATTCTTATCAGAAGGACCCTCTATAGAGGTGTCATCAGGCTGCGTTCTGTCCAGGGGCCCCGAGGGGTGTGAGGACGATGTTGCATAGCCAGCACCAGGTTCTGGGAACTGTGCCCATTCCGGGGGGACTGGGAGCCGTAGGCTCTGGGCTGGCAGCGGTTGCTGCGGGGGTGTGGGGGGGGGGGGGGTAAGCTACAGGGGCAACAAACTCACAGAAGGAAGAGGTGCTATCATCCCCTAGTAGCTCAGCGTCTTATAGTTGTTGCTGTAGTTGTGCAGAGCATAAAACATGTGACTGCAGCCCCTGGCTGATGAGCCACAAACTCTGATTGTAATGAGGGAGCAATGCTCTGCAGAGCTAATATGCAAGTGAGGCTATAACTCACACAGAACCCTGATGATTCCCCCCCCCCCCCTTATCCTGCGTCCCAGTTCTGGGAAGGAGGAAGCCAGCTCTGAGAGACGCCCACAGGCTCTGATCACAAGAGGGAGCAATGCTCTGCAGATCCTGTGTGAGGAGGGTTACGCGCGCTTTCTTATCGAGTGTCGGAGGGGACGGGCCTTAGCTCTGACAAGACGGCATGAGAAAATAGAATAAACAAAAAAATGGTGGGAAGGGACTCTCCTTTCCCCCTCCAGCCCTGCACAATAATGGTGGACAGAAAAAACTCTATAAGTGTATCGCAGCTGCGGGTGCACTGAGCCCAGGGAGCTCTCCTCTCCCCCTCGCCACAGGTAGAATGCTATGCAGGAGTCTGCAATCACAGCTCATGTGCATCCAGTCAGTGTGACCTTTGCTCCAATTCAGCGTGGAGAGTCTGACGCCTGCTGGCAGAACTTGTATCAACTCAGAGCCTGCCAGAGGGACTGAGGAAGTTTTCATCTGCTCTGGAAAAATCGGAAGGATCTCACCTCAGCTCCTGTGGAGAAGGCAGTCTGCTGCCTGCTGTGTCTGGTCACGCTGGTGCGGAGCGTTTATCAACTCAGAGCCTGCAAGAGGGGCTGAGGAAGTGTTCCATCTGCTCTGGGCTCTGGAAAAATCGGAAGGATCTCACCTCAGCTCCTGTGGAGAATGCAGTCTGCTGCCTGGTCACACTTGGTGCAGAACGTGTATCAACTCAGAGCCTGCAAGAGGGGCTGAGGAAGTTTTCATCTGCTCTGGAAAATCAGTGCCATGAGACCTGTCGTCCAGTGAGTAACAGCCCAGGATCCAGCGTCGCAGGAGGGGGTACGGGGAGGCAATATCCGCGTTCCCGCCTGTTGATGGTTTTGGGAAATCGGTCCCCGAAGGAAACCGTCGCCCTCTAAAAACAAAAAATTCTTGCTGCAGTAGTCTGCAGAGATGTGCCTCCTATAGACACTAAGCTAAAACTGAAGTAGCCTGGCTGGGGCCAGGGGGTGTATACTGCAGGGGAGGAGCTAACATGTTTGCATCTACTTAGTGTCCTCCTATGGATAAGCAGCATAACACCCATGGTCCTGTGTCCCCCAATGAGGTGTCAGAGAAAAAATATTTATGTAGTTTGTATTGTGGGGTTCTATTCTCAGTGATCTCATTTATATATATATAAATTTATGCGTGGTCAATGCAAAGAACTGGCACATGACTTATGTATTCCAAAAGACAATACTAAGGACCAGAGGGGAACTCACTGCAAGTGGAAGAAAAGCGATTCCGGCAGCTAAATACGAAAGAGTTCTTTACAGTTAGGGTAGTCAGATTGTAGAATGCCCTACCACAAGAGGTAGTAATGGCAAATATTAACAACTTTTAAAAACGGGCCGGATGATTTCCTCAGTACACAAAACATTGTCAGTCATAAATGATTTAGTGACAAAATGTGTAATTGGTGGAGGAAGGTTGAACTAGATGGACCTAGGTCTTTTATCAACCTATGTATGTAAGGTCCAGTGACAGATGCACTCTAAACTGAGAGGTGTCCTTGTAATTCCTGTGTACAGAACATCTTCTAAAAAAAGAACTAAAATAAAGGGTATCAAGCAGAAACTAACATATGTAATCGACCATATCTGGCAAGAATCCATATATTCTAGCTAATCACGTCTCTTGCACACTCCTCAGATTAATCACTGGCATGGAGCTACATCTGGAAATTAAGTGACTGATGAGAGGGTCTGGTACTAATTAATCTTACGCCATATATAGCAGATTAAAAATATGAACTTTGGTTTCTATAACAGATATTTCTTATTCTACTATTATACTCTAAGTGTATGGCTTATACTTACTGTAGATACTCCTCATATAAATACTCCTAATCACATAGGGCCATATTTTTCTACTTCCATCCAGATTAAGTGTGGAATAATATTTAATTTTGAGTGGAAAATGCAATGGGACCAAATTGTAATAAGTCAAGGGAACCACTAAATACAAACTACACTTCTTCTGGACTTCTGTATTTTTGTTAAGTTTAGAGTAATTGGCAGGATAGAATAAAAATGATAATTTAAAAAGAATGCATTTCTGATTTTTTTTTTGTTATTATAATTTATGCTCCTCTAATACTATAGTACACTTAAAAAGGGCTATATTGCCCCTCTTTCTTAGGCACCCTTCACAAGTTTGTTTTAAAAAACAAAACAAAACGCATGTGTGGCACGTTCCGTTTTGATCATCTGTGTGGAAATCCATGTGACACATACCGGAAAAAAAGCATGACACTGAAATTAACGTTTTCTATGTGTAAGGATAGATGGTAGACACACAGATAGATAATAGAACAATTTTGCAGCTATTAATAATCAAATAAATAAAAGAAAAAAAAAATGATGTGGGGTCCTCTCCATTTTTAATAACCAGGAAAGGTAAAGTAGACAGCTGGCGGCTGATAAACTTTGAAGGTCCATGGTTATTGGGACCTTCCAAGCCTAAAAATGCCAGCCCACAGCTGCCGCAGAAGTGGACCATCACATTAGATGTGCCAATTCTGGTGCTTCTCCCCAGCTCTTCCTGATTGGCCTGGTGTGGTGGCAATGGGGGTAATGGTTTATGGGGTTGATGTCAACTGTACAGTTTCAGCTTGCATCAATCCCTGGTGTTAGTAATGGAGAGGTGTCTATCAGACACCCCCTTACTAAAAGCAGTAATCTGATCTGTCTCTAACAGCTCCATAGTTAATTAGTTAAAACCCCCTGTCCATCTCTGACAGTGGGATTTAACACACGCCATAAGAACAGCCACGTTCCCTGCACTCACAGGCCGCAGATGGGTTGTGATGAGAGCCGTGAGTCAGCAGATGACGCTGGTCACAACATACTTTTTGTGACATCAGCTATGTGCTGGCGTTTATAGGAATGTAGCATGTGTATTGCACAGAATTGTGCTGGTGCCCTGCTCTGTACAGCACAAGTGGTCGAAAGATTGTAGCTTCAAGCCTCTAAAGGAACTACCGTGTTTTTCCAAAAAATAAGACACTGTCATATATTTTTTTGCCCCCGAAAAAAGCACTAGGGCTTATTTTTGGAGGAGGTCTTATTCTTGGAGAAACACGGTTGGGGGTAAGTTTACCCCCCAAAAAAGCAGACCCCCCATTTCCCAGGAGACTTATACTCACCAGACCAGGACGTCTGCGTGGTTCCTCCTGTGATCTCCGGTCGGTGCTGCACGCCATCCTACCCTGTTGCTAGCTGACACACACAGCAGATCACACACACAGCAGATCACTCACTCTCACATACACACACACACACAGCAAATCGCAGATATACACAGCAGATCACACACAGCAGATCGCAGGCACACACAGCCGATCACAGATACACACAGCAGATCGCAGACACACACACACACAGCAGATCGCAGATATACACAGCAGATCACACAGCAGATCGCAGGCACACAGCCATCACAGATACACACATCCGATTGCAGGCACACACAGCCGATCACAGATACACACATCCGATCGCAGATACACACAGCCGATCGCAGTCACACAGCCGAACGCAGTCACACACAGCCGATCACAGACACACGCAGATCACACACACACACATCACATCCAGCACTTACGGCAGCAGGGAATGAGAGCACGTCACGTGTCCGGCCGCAGGTCCTGTTCTTTGCGCTCCACTGCACTGCCTCACAGGATTCTCCCGGCGAGAAGAGATCGGTGTTGCTGGATGAGGTGAGTGTGTATGCGATCCGATGTGTGTACGATCCGATGTTTGCGTGTGCTCCGATGTTTGTGTGTGCGATCTGATTATGTGTGCGATCTGACTGTGTGTGCGATCCGATGTTTGTGTGTGAGATCTGATTGTGTGTGTGTGTGTGTGTGTGTGCTGATGTGTGCGGGTGTGTGATCACTGCAGGTCCTGCCGCTCAGTGTCAGGTGAGTGTAATTGCCGGGTGCCGCCATCTATAATGAACTGTCCTGTAGTATCTGTAACTTTTCTTTAGCTGCACGGACACTACATTATTGATCCGCGACTAGGGCTTATTTTCGGGGAGGGCTTATATTTAAGCCTTTCTCAGAAAATGCTGAAATCCCTGCTAGGGCTTATTTTTGGGGGAGGTCTTATTTTTGGAAAAACACGGTAGTAAAAACAAAGTGGAAGATAAAACTTTTTGGAAATATGAAGAAAAAAAAAAAAGTTCAAATCACCCCCCTTTTGCCCCATTGAAGCCATAAAATTTTTTTACACATTTGGTATCGCCAAGTGCAGAAATGACCGATCAAAATATTAAATTAATCTTATCATGAGGTTTTTTTGGCCACTGCAACATTGCAATAAAAGGCAATCAAAACTTTTCACCTACCAAAAATTGTATTTATAAAAAACATCAGCTCAGGGTACAAAAAATAAGACATCACAGAGCCCCAGAATGTTATAGGTCTCAGAAAATGGTGGCAAAGGTGCCATAAACTTTGCCAAATTTGATTTTTTTTCACCAATTATATAAAAAAACAAAAAAAAACAAAAAGTAGACATATTTGATATTTATGTACTCGTACTGACCTTGGAAATCATACTGCCAGGTCAGTTTCACCATGTAGTGAACATGGGAAATAAAAAAAAATAAAAAATACAAAAACAAAAAAAAACAATACTGAATCAGCACTTTTTCCCCCCCTGTTTTGTAGCACACTATATGGTAAAATTAATGGTTTCTTTAAAAAGTACAACTCGTTCCACAAAAAGGCTATATTGAAGGGAAAATAAAAAAGCGATGGCTCTTGGAAGAAGGGGAAGAACAAAGTAAAATGGAAAACTGCCAAATGGTGAATATTTTTTTTTTTACTTTGTTCATGTATGGGACTTTACCTTTCATTACTCTGATTCCTGCTACAATGTATTGCAATGCAACAGCATTTCAATGCATTATACCTGTCAGTGCTGCATGGTTAGAAGTCTCTTGCTCTTGGAATGATGTAATAGGTTTACTGTAGCTGGCTAACCCGTAGGTAGTCACGGTGACCTTGGATTGCCATGGCAATGATCAGGCGGGAGAGGGAGCTCCCTCCCTCTGCCAGCTTCCTAAATGTTACGATCGATATTGATTGCAGCATTCACATGGTTTACCAGCCCAGGGTGGTGCAGGCAAAAAGATGCTTTTTCATCATACCGCAGAAAAAAAAAAAATGTTGTCCCGCAAAAAGTAAAAGGTGCATACAGCTCTGTTAGCGGACAAATAAAAAAAGATAGTTTTCAGGATAATGTGACGCAAAAACAATTTTTTTTATAAAATGGTTTTCGTGTTAAAGAGGCAAAACATAAAAAACAAAAAAATGTATCACTGTAACCATACCGATCTGAAGAATAAAGAAGTCTCATCAATTTTACTACATAGTGAAGGGCATAAAAACAAAAAAAATTCCTGAATGGCTTGTATTTGTTAATTCTGCCTCCCAAAAATTGGAATAGAAAAAAAATGTTAAGTGCCCAAAAATGGTACAAAAACATTCTTCAACTTGTCCTGCAAAAAAAAAAAAAACCCCTAACATGACCCTGTTGGAAGCAATGTAGAAAAATTATAGCTCTTAGAATATGGAGATGCAAAAAGTTTATTTGTAAAAGCAAAAAAAAAAAAAAAAGTTTGTTTTAGTGTGATAGTAGCAAAACCTAAAAAACGATATAAATCTTCATCAGTATAGTCGCACCCAGCTGAAGAATAAAGCCATTTAACCACTTATACCGCACCGTAACAGGCGCAAAACATAAGTAAAACCAATTCTTGCCCTGCTGTTGATTTGTTCATTCTGCTTCCCAAAGATCATAGTAAGGCAAGTCTCACATTTACCCAGAGCTCTATGCTGAGCGCTTACACCAGGGTTTACACGTAAATCTGTGAAATACGTGTTTCAGACAGAACCACCGACGGAAGATTCCCTATAATGAGGCAGATGGAGACAATGTGGACTCTTTCTCTGTCCTATAATCCGATGACGTCCATATTTTTAAGCGTGCATAAAAACATGGTAGACCAGTTTTGTGCTCTTTTGAAAAGAAAGACATGGCTAAATAGTTGCCAGACAGTCCAGATTCTACTGCCTCATAGTGAATATATACCTTGGGGTTTTCATCTGAATCACATCTTTCGGAGATTTAGAGGGAAACATCGATGTTCTCAGCGTAGAGCACAGGATAAATGTGATACAAATATTTAAATGTAAAATATTTCCAATAAAAGCTTCAGATCAATCCACCAAAAAAACAACCCAAACATCTCCACTCAGGGGTATCATCTGTTAACTGAATTATAGGGGGTTTCCAGAATACTGGTAAGGCCTCGGTTTCACTAGCGTTTGGCATGAGATGCGAGAGCATCGGATGCGATATGCTAATGACCCTCAGCCAAGGCTCTGCTGCGAGTGTGAGCAGAGTATCATATGACGGTGATCAATACCTGCGGAAAAGAGGGAGAACTTTCTCTCTCCTTTCCACTGCCTGTGTGTCTACATCGCAGTACACTCAGCTGGCATGCGTTTCAAACAATGTTTCATAGACTTGTATGGGTATGTGTGAGCAGAGACTCGGTGCTACTCGTAGAATGCTGCAATTGTTTTCTTATGCCAATATGGCATGAGAAAAGAATCGCAGATGGAAAGTGCCTCATAGTTTTACACTGGTGCAAGTAGAATCCGATGCTTTAACGGATCGTACTCGTCCGTGTAAAATGCAAGTAGAACAGAGGCCTAACACAAAGGCTTCGGAAAATTGAAATATAATCACTGAGCCTGTAGATTAGTTAATTGAGAAGTGTAATTGTAAAATGGGGTGACTTGTGGGGGAGTTCCCACTGTGTGGGCACATCAGGGAATTTCTAAATGCGACATGGTATCCGATATCTATTCCAGCCAATTTTGTGCCTCAAAAGTCTAATGATGCTCCTTGCCTTCCGTGAACCCAAAGTAGTTTTCCACCACATATTGGGTATTTGTTTACTCAGGAGAAATTGCACAACAAATTGTATGGTGCATTTTCTCTTGTTACCCTTGTGAAAATGAAAAATTTGTGGCTAAAACATTTTTGGTGGGAAAAATTTTAATTTTAATTTTTTTCACTCTACGATGCTC
Organism: Anomaloglossus baeobatrachus; assembly: GCF_048569485.1. Lineage (NCBI taxonomy): Eukaryota > Metazoa > Chordata > Amphibia > Anura > Aromobatidae > Anomaloglossus > Anomaloglossus baeobatrachus. The sequence goes on along the minus strand of NC_134353.1, from coordinate 577,751,391 downwards.
TCTTTTCTATGAAGCACCTAAAATAATTAATAAACTTCTTGAATGTGGTTTTGAGAAGCTTGAAGGGTGCAGTTTATAAAATGGTGTCACTTTTGGGTTTTTTGTGTCACATAGGCCACTCAAAGTCACTTCAAATGTGATGTGGTCCTTAAAAAAAGTTTGTATATTTTGTTTCTAAAATGAGGAATTGCTGATAAACTTTTAACCCTTCTAACTTTCTAAGAAAATAAATTATGTTTCAAAAATGGTCCTGATGTAAAGCCGACATGTGGGAAATGTTATTTAGTAATTTTGTGTGATGAAATTTTATGCCCTTAAACCAGATAATTATAAGACTCAAAAAATTGCAAAATGTTCACCTTTTTTTGTCAAATATTCGATAATTTCATAAACAGAAATGATATCGCCCAAAATTTATCACTAGCATGAAGTACAATATGTCACGAAAAAACACCCAGAAACACTGGGATCTGTTCAAGTGGTCCAGAGTTATAACCTGGTAAGAATTGAAAAAAAATGGCCAAGCATGAAAACTTTAGCAATCTTTGATCAATATGTCTATGTGTAGACGAATAAGAAATCCTTTAGAAGTTTCTTCAGTTGCGACATAAGAGGAAACATTTCTTGAAACGTCACAGTAGCATGTGATCCAGCGACCCAAACTGGCAGTCCTCTCACATTATACATTCTTGTTAATTCCCTGGATAAGCCCTTTAATTAGTTTACCACACTGAAAGAATACATTTAGTAGTTTGAAAAAAATCAATTAAATAAATGACACAGAAAAAGTTTGTAAAGTAGTTAGATTTATAAATATAAAACATTCTGACAAGTCCTTCCCAAACATACAGATAATACACAGGTCCATCATTTATCCAAACTTTTGAAACTAGGGAGAATTTAAGTTTTCGATTAAAGCTCCGATTGCTTTCGTGTTTTTCGAGTCTTTTGGTTTGGTCACGAGGCCCTTGAGTCCATTTTTCACTTGGGTAGTGATTTCTTCGTGTGGACTGTGTAAAAGGCTATAAATAAAAATAAATTTATCAGAAAAATCTGAGCAAGGTAAAGAAAAAATTACATTAAAAAGTAAATTAAGCAACATGCATGTATTTATTCCATATATTTTTCTTCAAAAAAAAGCTATATTGTTTTACCTATTCCAATATGTGGAAGTGGAATGTCCCTTTTAATTCACAAACCAAACAGCAGCAAGGCAAACCACTGTGCAATGATGAAAAACATTAAAATATTTAAACCTTGTAATCCCGACCAAATAATGACTTTGAACCATAATGCTCACCCGTACACCGTTCTTTTGAATTACTGTAACCAGCTAAACAATACGCCAAGGCCAACGGGAGCGGAGTTAATGACTACTACCTAACAATGCGTAAAAAAGTAAGAGGGCTAGGTGATTGCAATGAGCGAGTCACTGAACAAAGAGTATAATGCCCATGCTGAGCTGTGGTTCATTACTAGTCAACTTTCTGGGTTTCCTAACTGCGCTGTGTGAGCCAGATCCATTTCTCCTAAGGGTCAATCGTCTTGCAAAACTCAGCCAGCCATTTCTAATGAGGATTAGAGAGAGGTGAATAGTGCAGGGTCTAAAAGGAGATGGAATTAGCGCGGTTTGTGACCTTCTCCATAACACATGAATAGATGGAAATGGGGAGCGATTAGAGTCACAAAGTATAAGTAATAACTAGCAAACGTTGGGAAACACTAAGCAAGTATATTCACAAAGCTAAAACTTGCTTTTATTTTTCTCAGCTCTTCTATTCATTAAAACACATATTCCTCCATTTTCAGCTATGAGTGTTGATGTTCTTTCTACAAAATTTCAACCTTGCAATAGTTCTTACAAAATACGACTGTCTAAAAGGTACGTTTTCCCTGATCATAAGGAAGGCCTTGCTCACACATCATTATTTCTGGCTGATATTCAATCAGTACCTGTAAGCTAAAAGCAGGAGGGGGGATGCACCGCACAGAATAAGTGCAAATCTTTTAGTTATGATTTTTCCATTTCTGATTTAAGCTTACAATTACTGCTATGTGAATAAGGACATTAGGACTAAACAGAAGATCAATACGGAGATCACCAAACTGGAGGAAATAAGCAGTATGAATACGGTATTTAGCTTTAAGATGCCAATACCAGATTACGAAAAATTCAGCAATACAAAATGAACACTGACCACAGTGGATGACACTATAGAGTTCAGCTCAATATCAATAGAAAATGTAATGTCCCAGACTACCAGCGCCAGTGCAGCCCAATATGAATAGAAAATGTAATGTCCCAGACTACCAGCGCCAGTGCAGCCCAATATGAATAGAAAATGTAATGTCCCAGACTACCAGCGCCAGTGCAGCCCAATATGAATAGAAAATGTAATGCCCCAGACTACCAGCGCCAGTGCAGCCCAATATAAATAGAAAATGTAATGTCCCAGACTACCAGCGCCAGTGCAGCCCAATATAAATAGAAAATGTAATGTCCCAGACTACCAGCGCCAGTGCAGCCCAATATGAATAGAAAATGTAATGTCCCAGACTACCAGCGCCAGTGCAGCCCAAAATAAATAAAAAATGTAATGTCCCAGACTACCAGCGCCAGTGCAGCCCAATATGAATAGAAAATGTAATGTCCCAGACTACCAGCGCCAGTGCAGCCCAATATGAATAGAAAATGTAATGTCCCAGACTACCAGCGCCAGTGCAGCCCAATAGTAAGAGAAAATGTAATGTCCCAGACTACCAGCGCAGCCCAATATGAATAGAAATTAAAATGTCCCAGACTACCAGCGCCAGTGCAGCCCAATATGAATAGAAAATGTAATGTCCCAGATTACCAGCGCCAGTGCAGCCCAATATCAACAGAAAATGTGATGTACCAGACTACCAGCGCAGCCCAATATGAATAGAAAATGTAATGTCCCAGACTACCAGCGCAGCCCAATATCAACAGAAAATGTGATGTACCAGACTACCAGCGCCAGTGCAGCCCAATATCAATAGAAAATGTGATGTACCAGACTACCAGTGCCAGTGCAGCCCAAAAGCAATAGAAAATGTAATGTCCCAGACTACCAGTGCAGCCCAATATCAATAGAATATGTAATGTTTTAGACTACCAGCACCAGTGCAGCCCAATAGCAATAGAAAATGTAAGGTACCAGACTACCAGCGCCAGTGCAGCCCAATATGAATAGAAAATGTAAGATACCAGACTACCAGCGCCAGTGCAGCCCAATATGAATACAAAATGTAAAATACCAGACTACCAGCGCCAGAGCAGCCCAATAGCAATAGAAAATGTAAGGTATCACTTTAACAGGTTCAATGCAGACCAATATCAATAGAAAATGTAAGGTGCAAGATGGGCTCAGATATTCCATTGAGCTCATCTTCAAACTCTGAGGACAGCAGTACTTTGGTAATACTACTCCTTTGTGCAGTAATCCCCACCAATGTTGAAAACAAAGACGCTCTCTATTTAATATATGTTGTCTTAGAGTTAAGTAACTACTTAAAAGGCAATAAAGGACAGATGAATATGTTACAGGTAAAAATAAATGTTACTTAATAACTCTCTAGATGGCACTCTTACCAGCAAAGGACAATGGCCCCTCTGTTCACTTTTGCCCAGGTGCTGAGATTCTTGATGCTGACGTGTTCTACCAATGTTCTAGCAAAGGAGGCTGATAAGAATAAAAAATAGTTTCTTTGAGTTAAACGTGGATATATCCAAGTCCAAGAATATTGACAAGTATAAGTAAAAGGACATTGTGTTTGGCCGTGCTGCTCGAGGAAAACAGTAGTTCCACGCTGTGCTTTTGCTTGTAGTATTTATTTTACACTTTTTAAGTTCATACCGAACCCTTCTAAAAAATGAACTACATGCACAAATATAACAAAGTCCAAAAATAATCACGGCACTTGCCTATAAACGTTTGAAGCTTTTATTGCATGAAAATTACATTAATTCCATTAACTTAAAAGGTAAACAGGCTTGCAAGGCTCCTCCTTAAAAAACTTGTCCATGCCATCCATTTCACATCCCACTTGATGCTTGTACAGGTGCTTTTCTATTCATCAGACATGGATACTGAGCACCAGCTATTGAACTGGGCCCATTAAACCGGATATGCATGTTGGGGGATGTATTGCTGGCCCTAATCTACATATACACACATGGACAAAACTGATTTTACTGTTCTGTTGAAGAAAAACCCATAATAGTTGCTGAAGTAACTTGAAACTGAGAAAAGTAATTTTCAAATTAAATTTACTGATTATAAACAAATGAAAATTAGACATTGCTTTTGAATTGTGGCTCAACATAAAAATTAAAAAAACCCAAAACCAAGCAATCCCTCAAACTAGTAAAAATGCCCTTGGCAAGAGTGATGGTACCCTTAATGGCTCGGTTCCACTTGTGTTTTGCAAGGACAAGTGCAATCCGATAAAACATTGGATTGCTTAAACTCTAGTGCAAAAACTATGGGGCAGTGTCCACCTGCGATTGATTTCTCATGCTAAATCGGCATGAGAAAAGAATCGCGGCATGGTGCCATCCATATTATCTAACACTTCAATTTGTCATGAATTTTCCTTTTGCAGCTATAGTTCCAAGAAGCTTGAACTCCTGATTAATAAGTGTAACTGTAGTAACAGAAACAGAAAGCTGTTGTCTTACAGACTTTTGTCTATACATTTCTTATAATCTCCTGAGACAACTCTCCCCTTTGCTTTCTTTGATCTATGTTCATTGTGGTAAATAGATGATACCAAACAGCACAGTGACTACTTTGCACACTTTAAATAGACAGACTAAAGCTGGGGTCACACTAAACGACAGCGACAACGACGTCGCTGTTACGTCACCATTTTCTGTGACGTAGCAGCGACCTTGTAAGTCGCTGTTATGATCGCTGCTTAGCTGTCAAACACAGCAGCCGAAGCAGCGATCATAACGACAGTGCTGCAACATGTGCAGAGAGCAGGGAGCCGTGCACACTGAGCGCTGGCTCCTTGCTCTCCTAGCTACAGTACACATCGGGTTAATTAACCCGATGTGTACTGCAGCTACATGTCACAGTGCAGAGAGCAGGGAGCCGCGCACACTGCTTAGCGCTGGCTCCTTGCTCTCCTAGCTACAGTACATATCGGGTTAATTACACAATGTGTACTGCAGCTACATGTGCACAGAGCAGGAGCCGGCACTGGCAGCGGCGGAGGTTGGTAACTAAGGTAAATATCGGGTAACCACCTTGGTTACCCGATGTTTACCTTGGTTACAGCTTACCGCAGCTGCCAGATGCCGGCTCCTGCTCCATGCTCGCTTCATTTCGTCGCTCTCTCGCTGTCACACACAGCGATCTGTGCGTCACAGCGGGAGAGCGACGACCAAAAAATGAAGCTGGACATTCAGCAACGAGCGGCGACCTCACAGCAGGGGCCAGCTCGTTGCTGGATGTCACACACAGCGACAACGACGGGACGTCGCTGCAACGTCACAGAAAATGGTGACGTAGCAGCGACGTCGTTGTCGCTGTGTGTGACACCACCTTTACTGATTACAAGTTTGTAGACATTGGCGACAATTACACGGCACAACTCCGTTTAACATGCTCCTAAGGACAAACGTTTTGGCCATTTTCAATAGTTTGCTTTTTATTTTTTTGTGGAACCACAAATCAAAAGCAGTGACTGATTTCCATTCATTGACATTTAGTAAATTTAAACTGAAAATTACTGGTGTCAGATTATTTTTTTCTTATGTGTTTCTTATTATAGATCACTTTCTAGCAATTATATTTGGAAGAGAAAAACATGTTAATGAAGACAAACATTTGTAACTGTGGTAAATGTACCCCAGGGGTTATTCACACATTACTCATTGTGTGCTTTTAATGCGGTAGGTGCAGCATAAAGTGTGATCACAGTCTTTGGGGTATTTTAATGTCATTGAGTAGGGAGTACACTAAGAACTCTGCTTCAAGGAAAAATAACTTGGCAAAATTTGAAGAGCACAAAACATTAATTTTAAAGTATGTATGTTCACATTCACAAATCTAGATTTCATAAAACTAAGGATGTTTAGCTGGGTCCTTTTCACTCAGACCACAGCATGGTATGATCTCATAACATTTATGAAGGATGCAAGTCACTTTCCCGGCCTCAGATTCTGACAAATGTCTACAGCAGCCCCTTTTATTGATTTTGCAGCTAATCTAACAAACTATCCAGTATTCTATATGACTGAAAATATATTTCCAAATTGCTAAAGCAATCAATGTAGCTAGCAATGGTCAGAAACTGAAGTCCAAAGTATTTATATATAATAATTGAAAAAAAAAGTAATTATATAAATGTAAGATTATATCACTATATGCTCTCACATGAAACACTCCTCAAGAATCTTCATACAATCAAAATTTTTCTTGCATTTACCAGGAGAAAATGCTCTAATGCGGGCTTTACACGAGATGATATATCGTGCGATATGTCGTCGGGGGTCACGGTTTTCGTGACGCACATCTGGCATAGCGCACGTCGTCGTCTCGTGTGACACCTCCGAGCGACGCAGTATCGCTCACAAATTGTGAGTCGTGTACTCGTCGTTAACTTTCATAATATCGTTTATTTTCATGGGTGCAGGTTGTTCATCGTTTCCGTGGCATTACACGTTGCTCCGTGTGACACCACGGGAACGATGAACACAGCGTACCTGCGTCCCACGGCACCCGCTGGCTTAATGGAAGGAAGGAGGTGGGCGGGATGTTTACATCCCGCTCATCTACGCCCCTCCGCTTCTATTGGCCGGCTGCCGTGTGACGTCGATGTGACGCCGAACGTCCCTCCCAGTTCAGGAAGTGGATGCCCACAGCGAGGTCGTCCGGAAGGTAAATGCATGTGACGGGGGTTAAACGAGTTTGTGCGCCACGGGCAGCGATTTGCCCGTGACGCAAAAACGACGGGGGCGGGTACGATCGCTCGTGCTATCGCACGATAGATCGACTCATGTAAAGCAGGCTTTAGACAAATCTTCTACAGTTCTCCAGTCGCCGTCTTCCTCCGATAATACACATTTGTTTGATGGAATCAGCTTTTACACCATTCCCCTTCCTTTCCAGATTTTTCGGGGAATTCCGAGCAAGCCTTTCATCGTTAAACTTAAAATCCTCTATCCGGACGTCAGTTATGACCTAGACAAAGCCATGGGGTGAAACCATGAGTTGGGCTTTTATAAGGCTATTATTAATGTGTTAAAGAACGTATAGATTTTAATTTTGAGAGTACATTTAATGAATCTTGCTGGAATTCAAATCTTGTAATGGTGTTGCACTACTAATGCATGTAGCTCTTAGAACAACTGAGGTTTACACAAAAATTCCCAGAAAATATTGAAAAACTGGAGTGGTGCAAAAGTGGATTCCATCAAATAAGTGTATAAAACCAGAGAAGGCAGTAACTCATACTGAAAAAGATTTGTAGGCATAATTTTTCCTCCTGCCACCATATTTAAAGGGAACCTGTCACCAGATTTGGGGCCTATAAGTTGTGGCCACCACCAGTGGGCTCTTAAAGCATTCTAACATGTTGTATATAAGAGCCCAGGCCGCTGTGTAGAACGTAAAAAATAACTTTATAATATTCACCTAAACGGTCGCTGGAGTGGAGTTGGGTCATATGGGCATCTCCATTGCCAGCGCCTCCTCTTTAGGCCATTTTTGTCGTCCTTCTTCTGAAGCCGGGGTGCATGACGCGTCCTACATCATCCACACTCGCCGGCATTGAGGTCCTGCGCAGGGCAGATCAAAGTATTGTAGTGCGCCTGCGTGGAACCAGCGAGTGTGTATGACGTAGGACGCATCATGCACACAGGCTACAGAAGGCAGCCGAAGATGGCCGAAAGAGGAGGCACCGCCCATATGACCTAACTCCACCGCAGCGACCGTTTAGGTATTATAAAGTGATTTTTACGTTCTACATAGCAGCCTGGGTTCTTATATACAGCATGTTAAAATGCTGTATATGAGAGCCCACTGGTGGTGGCCGCAGCTTATAGGCCCCGAATCTGCTGACAGTTTCCCTTTAAACCACTGTCAGTCCTTGCAATAGCACTGGTAGCAGTTACTATACCCCATCCATATACTTACCTTGGGTTCAGGTAAATCACTTCTCTTACTTTGCTCTTGTTTGTTTACTCTACTTATCCACTTTGTACCTTACCATTCCAATTTTTTCCTTTCCCCTCCACTTTATATAGATCCTATTGTAAGTGGACCCTTATGTTCATCTTATCACCTCTGATTTTCTCACCCTTTTCCCATATAACATTAACACCTCCTGGGGACATTCACCTAGTTTAGCTAATGCATCTAGGATTTTTTTAGGCTTACATTTTTATATATATTTTCCTATTGATTTGATCTGTGATCCTTGTTTCTACTTTACTCCACTATTATATTGTATGTTATTACCTTGAGCATAATCTATACTGGTCTTCATTTATACCTACTGGCAGACAAGATAATATATATTTTTATCCCTAGATTTACACTACACAGTTATATTTTGCCTTATTACTTTATGTGTATGTTTTGTATGTTATATCCATGTTATATGTTGTACAACACAACCATTATGTTTTCCTGTTCTCATTTTTTTGTAAGCAAGTCTACGATAAAGACCCGGGACAGATCGAAACGTCTTTGTCGCTTTCCTATCCTGACACTTAAAAAAGTTGTATGGCAACAAAGTCCCAATTTTTTTTAAGCTAATCTATGCTGTATTGTCATCTGCGTCGCACTGTACCTGGTCGGCAGCAGGGCGGCAACATGAGGTTGGCTGTGATGCCAGTCACCAAGATCCTGTCCCTATCGACGTGACATCACAGGAAGCAGCAAAATCACGGCAAGAGTGGGCTCAGAGAGGTCATGTGACGAGGGAGAGGGGATGACAAGCAGGGTGGGTAAGTAGTTGGTATCTATCAACCTGCCCCTATGTAGCCCAATGGTATAATAAAGAAGAATAGGCAAAATAAGCCGGATAACCCCTTTAATTTTACGTCACACTCCATGAGTGTTCTTGCATAATAAAAATCTTGCAACATTCACCATTGAATGCGGTGGATTCCTTTTTCCAAGATTTGTAAAAAGCATTTTCTCCAGGTGAGAAAGAAAAATCCTGATTGTTTGACATTGGTTCATGAGACTTTCAAGTGGCAATGTATAACACTGAGCTGCCTTATGTATTTAGAATTAGCATCTGCAGTAACTATGTCAAGCCTGATATACTCTTGTAAAGACCAATGACTATGCATAGAAATGTGGAAACTAACAACATAATACTGCCATAAATCAGTGGAAATATGCAGATTTGTTTTACACTTGCACATTTTCACTGTTTTACTGGTCTCTGAAAACTTAAAAACAGAAAAGTAAATTGTGTGTGGTTAAACAGAAGGGCATGGGCCTTAAATGAAACCAAGAGATTTATTGCCATTCACAGCAGAAACTGGTGGAAATAACATTACAACTCTATGCCTGAAGAGCAGAAATAACTTTTTGTATGTGGTGCAAAAATTGGCAAAGAATAAAAAATATTAAAAAGGAGTGTGACCATTTATAAATATGGGCAAAATTTACCAAGACTGACGTTTGCCATGCCATCTTTAATGGAACCTGTCAGGTGCAATAAGCACCCAGAACCACGAGCAGTTCTGGGTGTATATTGCTAATCCCTGCCTAACCGACCTAGTATACACTAGCATAGGGGACTAGTCCCAAGGGCGTTATATTCCCCGACTAGTCCGTCCTCTTAGCATGTTAGCATGCCCTCAGGGGTGTACCAACATGCTATACAATGCAGCGTTCCCAGCGGTGACAAAAATACCTGTGTCCACTGTCTCTGCCCTTCTGAATGCCGGGCACTTACGGTCATGCGTAGTATGAAACCCGAGTGTACATGTCGCAGCTTCAGATAGGTCTACTACGCATGAACCGAAGTGCCCAGCATTCAGAACAGCGATCACAGGTACGAGCGGCACCACTGGTGATGCTGCATTGAAAAGCATGTTAGTACACCCCTGTGGGCTGCTAACAGGATGGGCTAGTCGGGGGATATAACGCCCTTGGGACTAGTCCTCACGCTCATTAGCATAAGATAAAAGATCTTTAGAAATACTTTTTCTAAAGATCTCTTTAGCTATGCTAGTGTATACAGGGACGGTTAGGCAGAGATTAGCTCGTGGTTCTGGGGGCATATTGGACCTGACAGGTTCCCTTTATACAACAGTACATTGGAGTGAAATACACAACAGTATTGTCAACATTTTAACTAACCTAATTTTCTTGATTAGAATAAAGCATCAGAAACAGGAGAAATGGCAACATTAGTCATACTAAAAACAGGGCAATAATCTTTCACACCTAGTAACAGTCTCTAAGAAACCCAAACAATAAGGAGCGTGCCACCGTATAACAAACATTGGCATGAGTAAAGACAGCATTATTGGATAATTCTGTACCTCACAGTAGCTTAAATCAACAGTAATCCGGGGATTTAAGGGTTTTTCCAGGACCTCAACATTGATGACCTATTCTTAGGATAGGTCACTAATGTCGGATCAGTGAGGACACAAGACCCTGCAACCTGCCGATCATCTGTTCTTGGTGCTGCCACCAGCCGGAACTGCTTAGTTGCGGAGTTGCACAACAGCTCAGACAACGGTATAGTGACCACGGCTGGGTACTGCATATCTGCCCCTATTCGAATCAATGGAGGGCGGTTATGCAGTACCTGGCCATGGTCACTATTTCTTGGAAGGAGCTCTGCTGCTTTGCAACTGAGTAGTTCTGGTGGTGGCACTGGGAAAAGTCTAGGAAAACCCCATTAATAAATACTGTGAAACTTAGGTGTTATTTAACCCTCTACAAGAATAAAAAGATTGCAAAATAAATTAACACATGGTAGAAAAATGCCCCAGAAAAAGCCTCAAAATAATGCAGTAGAGACCAAAATCAATGTCTACATGGCATTTGAACCACCCAGTGTAAAAACATGCACCTTTTCTGCATATCTAGGGACTGAGTTATGTGACTGTTGGTAAAGGCCTTAAAGGGTTATTCCCATCTCCAAGATCCTAGCCCAATATGTAGTAGGTGTAATAATAGTAGCCAATACCTCCAACTAGAAATGTAGTACAGTTCTTCTGATTCACTATGTTACTTACCTCATGTTCAGGGCATTGCAGGGTCTTCGATATCCATGGTTACGACCATGCATATAGTAACAGTTAGATCATTGCTAGTGGTCATAAACATCGATACCCTAAGGTCCTGTAATGCCCTGAACATGAGGTAAGCAACATAGTGAATCAGAAGAACTATACTATTATTTCTAATTGGAGGTATCGGCTATTATTATTACTACTACATATTGGGAGGTTATCTTGGAGATGGGAATAGCCGTTTAAAACAAAGCACTAACATGCTCCCAAAGCACAGACCAATTCTCTAGCGGAAACTTTGTGGACATTTCACAATAAGGCTGAATTCATAAAAATCATATATAAAGCAGTATAGAAGGTGAAAAACAATATTCCATAAAATAGTGTATCCAAAAGTATGACCATACAAACACAAGACAGTAATAGTATGAATGGGTCGGATGTAAGCGTGAAGTAGTAAGGTAATACCAGTTTGACTTATAGAATCTGAGACATTCAGCATGTAGACGCTTACCTTCTTTACCGTGTTCTTTTAAGTCCTTATCTTGCTTTAGCAACCATTTCAGCACAAGGTGACCAGCAGGGTGCTCAGCAATGTGAAGCTTTAAAGAACCACAATGAAAAAGATTACTCTCAAACCCAAGGGGGAACACAGCGTCTACATCAAATGCTACATGCAACCAATCTTTCTTTGATGCACTAACAAATGTCACACAGTAAGGGATTTTATAAGGAGCCTCCAGTGTTGTTTTATACGTACGGCAGTATTTCAATTGATTTGCAATGAACTCCATGGGATAGTTTTAATATGCAGCATATAATAAACACTAAACAAGGATAAACTAAAAGTAGTTTAAAATATTGATTCTAACCTCTCCTTATTGGGGTTGTCAGTTAACTATATTCAATGTATGCGATTTATTATGCCTGACTTTTTTTCCCACTAGATTGTGCAAAATGTTCCTTTTCATCAGGTATCCTTTAAGAAACTGTTTCTTTATCTAGATATTACTGTTCATACAACATTTCTGACCACCATCTCCTAACAGAATGAAGCAAATGTGAAACTGTATAAGCTACGATGACGGCAATATATACATAGCAGATAATGCAGCAGCACATGGTATGTGGCAAGATACATACAAATATCCAATATAGAAACTGGAACCTGCAGTTCTGCCACACAGAATATACTTAGAACATTAAGGTACTCGGTGCAAAAATGTGACAATTTGTGTGCGCCCACCAGCCAAGACGAGACCTAGACATAAAACCCCAACATTTACTTTTTTCATATCAGACTTTATATTATACCAGACTAAAGTCTGCATATTTTAAAGGTCAACTAGAGTCTAGCATTAATTAGAAACCACCTTAAAATGATGGGATGAGAGTAGTGTTGAGCGGACCCGGATCTGCACGGTTCGAGGTTCCGATCAGAGTCCGACCAGTACCCGGGGTGCACGATCCGAATCGGTTCTCTCTCTCTCTCGTCCCGGATCCGACTCCCCATTCATTTACATAGCCGCGGATTTCGGATCGGATCCGGACTTCGGCGGCAAACCGATCCGGATCCGTCGGACCCGGATTATAGCCGATCCGCTCAACTCTAGATGAGAGCTCAGCCACAAGTATACTACCGCACTACTCCCATCAGTTTCAAGAGAACCTGTCAGCACCATTTTGTATGTTAACATAAAGGCATGGCCATAATGGCACTGCTATACTGATTATATAGATACCTTTACTGCTGAAATCCAGATAATGGTTATTTAATCAGCATTTGAAGTTTTGGTGTAACAAGCTTTAGGTACATAGAGGCAAAACTTTTGGTAGACTCTTCTACTCCGGCCCATCTGCCTGCCTCTGGTGTATTTATCTGCCCAGTTTCAAACTCCGCGACGGCGGCACCCTCACTGCCGGCATGGTTTGTAACCTCCTGAAAGTCTTCAATTAAATTGGGCTAGTGGCAGCCCAGGAGCAAATTGACCTCCAGACTGTCTCCAGCAGATGGTGCCTATGACCAACCAAGATCTCAGTTTGCGCATGTGCTGCAACTGGTGTCATTTTATCGAAAAGTTCAATCTTTATAAGTGCCGTCCACATTAAGGAAGACGCCAGTGAAAACTTTGAAGCAGGAGACAGATTCAGACCCCAGTGGCAGGTAGAGGGGTATGGGCAGCAGTTTAAGACCCTACCCAGAATTCCACTGCTATACACCTAAAGCTTATTACACCAAAACATCAAATGCTGATCAAGAATAACCACTATGAGGATTTCTTCAGTAGTGGTATCCAGTTAATCAGTATAACAATGCAAATGTAACCATGCCTTTACATTAAAGGGATTATATAGGCAAGGATGGTTGACCTCGGGGAGATCAACATCCAACACCGCGGAGACACCATCACGTGTTTCTCAATGCAGTGATACTAGAATAAGGCCCCCTGGGAAAATATGCAAAACAAGCTCCGCAGCATTCTTGTTTTGCATATTTTCGCAGGGGCCTTGTTCTAGTGTCACTGCGTTGAGAAACACGTGATGGTGTCTCCGCGGTGTTGGATATCGATCTTCCCGAGGTCAACCATCCTTACCTATTGTATGTAGTCTTCTACTAGGCATTGCTGGAGACTGCCCTTCCCGTGGTTGTTCCTTCCCGGTGAAAGACCTGGCTAGTTTCCTGCCAGCGTTGACAAACATGTGATGGTGTCTCTGCGGCATTCTTGTTTTACTTTAACCCCTTCAGCCCCCGGGCACGTTCCGTTTTTGCGTTTTTGTTTTTTGCTCCCCTTCTTCCGAGAGCCGTAACTTTTTTATTTTTCCGTCAATCTTGCCATATGAGGGCTTGTTTTTTGCGGGACGAGTTGTACTTTTAAATGAAACCATAAGTTTTACCATATAGTGTACTGGAAAACGGCAAAAAATTTCCAAGTGCGGAAAAATTGCAAAAAAAAGTGTGATCGTACAATAGTTTTTGGGATATTTTATTCACTGTGTTCACTATATGGTAAAACTGAGGTATCTATGTGATGCCTCAGGTCAGTGCGAGTTTGTAGACACCAAACATGTATAGGTTTACTTGTATCTAAGGGGTTAAAAAAATCCACAAGCTTGTCCAAAAAGAGTGGCGCACGTTTTGCACCATTTTCCAAAACCCGTAGCGTTCTCATTTTTCGGGATCTGAGGCTCAGTGATGGCTTTTTTTTTTTTTTGCGTCTCGACCTGACGTTTTTAACGGTACCATTTTTGCGCAGATGCTACGTTTTGATCGCCTGCTATTGCATTTTGCGCAAAATTTGCAGCGACGAAAAAACGTAATTTTGGCGTTTGGAATTTTTTTGCCGCTACGCCGTTTACTGATCAGATTCATTGATTTTATATTTTGATCGGGCATTTCTGAACGCGGCAATACCAAATGTGTATTTTTTATTTTTTTAACCCTTTAATTTTCAATGGGGTGAAAGGGGGGGTTGTTTGAACTTTTATGTTTTTTATGTTTTTTTATTTTTTAAAACTTTTTGTTTTACTTTTTTTTTTAATTTTACTAGTCCCCCTAGGGGGCTATAGCGATCAGTAATCCGATCGCTCTGCACTATCTGCAGATCTCAGCTACAGAGCTGAGAACTGCAGATTTGCTGCTTTACTTTCAATGCCGGCTGTATTCCGGCATTGAGAGGAAGTGAGTCATGTTAGCTACAGGCGTCATCATATGACCCTGTGCTACCATGGCAACCACCGAAAGTCACGTGATCATGTCATGTGACTTCCGGTGGGGGCGGGGTAAGTGACTGTCATGGCGGTATATACATATCGCTGCCAGATTTTGGCTGCGAAATGTAAGGGGTTAATGGCCGCGGGTGGAAGAGATCCCACCCGCGGCTAGCAGGCACACATGTCAGCTGTTGATAACAGCTGATATGTGCGCGGATCGCGGCCGCCTGCCGGCGGCAGGGGGTGGGGCTTACCGGCACACGATCCGTGACGTACCCAGTACGTCATGGGTCGTTAAGGGGTTAAAAGGAGTCTGACAGCAGTTTTTTTGCTATGAAGCTGAGAAGTCTGACATGGTCCAATGCTATCACTGCCACCTCACACTCAATGTACAATCCTATAGAGAGCCTAGTGTGGGCAGGACAGCTCCCTGGGCTCAGCTACATTACAAGCGAAAACTTCAGATTGTGTCAGAACGACTGCACTGTTAGATTCAGAATCTCCTTGCCTACATGTTGCTGTCCGATGAGGTAGCAAAAACCTGCTAACAGATTCCTTTTAACATGCAAAATGGTGCTACCTGGTTCTCTTTAACCCCATCACGACTGGCCGATTTTTCGCTTTCAGGTTTTTTTTTCGCCATTCTTCTTCTGTGAGCCGTAACCTTTTTATTTTTCAGTCAATATGGTCACGTGAGGGCTCATTTTTTGCGGAACGAGCTGTACTTGTAAATGAAACCATAACTTTTACCATATAGTGTACTGGAAAACTGTAAAAAAATTCCAAATGCGGAAAAATTGCTGAAAAAATTCGGAGAGCACTATTGTTTATGAGATATTTTATTCGATGTGTTCACTATATGGCAAAATTGATGTGTGGGTGTGATGCCTCAGGTCAGTGCGAGTTCGTAGACACCAAACATGTATAAGTTTACTTTTATATAAGGGGTTAAAAAAAAAAAATCAGAAGTTTGTCCGAAAAAGTGGCGCACATTTACGCCATATTCCGTGACCCGAAGCGTTCTTATTTTTCGGGATCTATAGCTCAGTGACTGCTTATTTTTTGCGTCTCAGGCTGCCGTTTTTAACTGTACCATTGTACCATTTTTGCGCAGATGCTACGCTTTGCACTATGCGCAAAATTTGTGGCGACAAAAAAAAACCAAAATGTAATTTTGGCATTTGGAATTTTTTTTGCCGCTACGCCATTTACCAATCAGATTAATGGATTTTATATTTTGATAGATTGGGTGTTTCTGAACGCGGCGATACCAAATGTGTGTATATTTTTAATTTTTTTAACCCTATAATTTTCAATGGGGCAAAAGGAGGGTGATTTGAACTTTGTTTTTTTTTATTTTACTAGTCCCCCTAGAGGGCTATAGGGATCAACAATCTGATCGCTCTGCCATATCTACTGATCACAGGTACACAGCTGTAAACAGCAGATATGCTAATTTTCTGCCTCACTCAGCTCCAGGCCGAGTGAAACTGAAAGTAATTCATATGAGCTACAGGAGTCATCACATGACCCTGTGCTACCATGTCAACAACCGGAAGTCAAGTGATAATGTTACGTGACTTCCGGTATCGGCTGCTAAGTAAATGTTTACCGCCGATGCTGTTATGACGCTCTCACATATTGACAGCGCCATTTAAGGGGTTAAATGGCACGAGCAGATAACGATTCTGCTCGTGCCTAGCAGGCACATATCTCAGCTGTGAAAATCAGCTGAGATGTGTGCCGATCGCGGCATGCTGCCGGCGGCAGACCGCGGGCAGTAACACTATGACCGCTAGGACGTAATATTACTGTCCGAGGTCGTTAAGGGGTATACCCATCTCCAGGAAACTATCCCAATATGTAGTAGGTGTAATAATAATATTAGCAAATACCTCCATTAGAAATGTAGTATAATTCTTCTGATTCACTATGTCGCTTACCTCATGTTCAGGGTATTGCAGGACCTTAGGTATCCATGGTTATGATCACTAGCAACTAATTATCTGTGCCTATAAGCTTGGTTGTAAGCATGGATACCTAAGGTCCAGCAATGCCCTGAACATGAGCTAAGCGACAAAGTGAATCAGAAGAACTGTACTACATTTCTAATTGCAGGTATTTTCTAATATTATTATTAGAATATATATACCGTATTTTTCGCTTTATAAGACGCACTTTTGTTACTGTGAAAGTAGGGGGTGCGTCTTATCTGAATATACGGGAGGGGGTGTGTGTATATATATTATATATATACATACACAGAGTCCAGTGGAGGTGCGGGCAGCTCTGGAGTGGTGCTGGGGGCTGGTGGGGGCAGGTGAAGCTGCGAGCGGCAGAGTTAGATCTCCTGCTCATATAATATGCACAGCCGCTGTCCATTAGCAGCGTGGTGCTGAAACTGCATCGCGCTGATGGGCTGGGGCAGCGGGGCATATTATATCTGCCTGTGCTTACCTTTGATCGCACATGCACCCCTGTGTTAGATATAGCCCCCATGCTGCTGCCTATAGTAAAATAATAAACTCTTTACTCACCTCCTCCAGCGTGTCTGCCAGGTCTCCCTCCTGCTGCTGTGATGAGGCACGCAGAGATATCTCTCTGCTGTCCTAATCACCTGACCTGCACTAGAACCAGGAAGTAGGAAGTGCAGGAGACAGGAGGAGCTCAACCCCGAGGAGGGAGACACGAGACAGGACAGTGCTGCAGAAGGTAAGGAAAGCGTTTATTTTACTAAAAGCAGCAACATGGGGGCGATATCTAACAGAGGGTGATGTGTGCCAGCCACCGTGGGCCTGTGTGCCAGCCACCGTGGGCCTGTGTGCCAGCCACCGTGGGCCTGTGTGCCAGCCAGAGTGGGCCTGTGTGCCAGCCAGAGTGGGCCTGTGTGCCAGCCAGAGTGGGCCTGTGTGCCAGCCAGAGTGGGCCTGTGTGCCAGCCAGAGTGGGCCTGTGTGCCAGCCAGAGTGGGCCTGTGTGCCAGCCAGAGTGGGCCTGTGTGCCAGCCAGAGTGGGCCGTGTGCCAGCCAGAGTGGGCCTGTGTGCCAGCCAGAGTGGGCCGTGTGCCAGCCAGAGTGGGCCGTGTGCCAGCCATAGAGGATGTGTGCCAGCCATAGGGGAAATGTGGCATCATTGGGGGACGTGTTGAATATAAGGTGGCCATATCCAGATTAAGGGGGCTAATTTTAGGATGAGGGGGCTATGAGGGACATATACCCTATATTTTTTGTTAGACGGACACTGGCATTATAAGACGGACCCCATTTATTAAAAAATTCTCTATTCCCTCACCAAATTTGGGGGTGCATCTTATAATCAGGTGCATCTTCTAAAGCGAAAAATACGGTATGTATATATACTACTACATATTGGGAAAGGATCTTTGAGATGGGAATAACCCTTTAAGTCTGTTATTAATAAATGCTGGATTCTAGCTGCCCTTTAGATTAGAAGCATGTCTGATAGAGAAGGTTAGAATCCCATCAAAGCTAAGTCACCTTGTTGTGGCTGGTGTGCATACACAAATTGTTCATTTTAGAAGCATAGTCTATGTGCCAGAAATGGAGAATACATTTTATATATACCATGTTTGCATAACTGTTGACACACAGTGTGCACGTTTTGGAATGTAGATATTACGGTTATCTATATATATAATTGCCTTATTCTGTCTGTCTGTCTGTCTGTCTGTCATGCTTCAAAATTGTGTCCTTCCGGTGACATTGTGTCCTTACGGTGACACAAAGCTGATTGGCCGCTGGGCTCGCCATGGCCCCGCCCCCCCACACACCGATTGGCCGCTCGATCAGGCTGCGCCCCCACACGGATTGGCCAGCCGCTCGCCCAGGCTCCGCCCCCCCCACAGATTGGCCTCTCGCCCCGGCACCCTGCAGGCATAGGCAACTTGGCCACGCCCCGCCCCGCCCCCCTCACGCAATGGACGTTAGCTCTGCCCCCCCCGCGCATTCCCCGAACTGACACGGCCACGGCTCCCAGGTGAGTACTGTACAACCCCCCCCCCCCAACGGGAGCCCACATCAGCGTACGCCGCCAACCCAGCCGACACTTACCCTCGCATTGCTGGCCTTGCCGCCGTATGCTGGTGTGGGCTCCCGTGCGAGTGGGGGACGTGATGCGCTGGTAACCATCCTAGCATAGTTACCAGCACATCAAGGTCCTGCAGCGCCGGAAGATCCACACGCACACACATAACAGCACACACACATACACATACACACACATCAGATCACACTCACTCTCACAAACACCTCACACACACATCGCATCCACACACTCACAGCATCCGCCGATATCGCTTGCTTCTCGGCCTCGATACTGTGCTGTTGTGACCTTCCAGGACCTGCCGGAGGATCACATGGCCAGAAGCATGTGGTATCTCCGGATGTTGTGAGTATGAGCGCGTATGTGCAATATAGTCAATGTGTGTGTGTGTGAGTGTATGCGATCGGGTGTGTGTCGGTGTGTGTGAGTGTATGCGATCGGATCTGTGAGTGTCGGCAGAGGAGCATGGCATGCTGGAGGAAGCTGGGAGGAGAGAGGCTGATCCTGGGGAAGGCTGGGATGGGGAGGCTGATGCTGGGGACAGAGAGGCTGATGCTGGGGACAGAGAGGCTGATGCTGGGGACAGAGAGGCTGATGCTGGGGACAGAGAGGCTGATGCTGGGGACAGAGAGGCTGATGCTGGTGACAGAGAGGCTGATGCTGGGATGAGAGAGGCTGATACTGGGGAAGGCTGGGATGGAGAGGCTGATGCTGGGGACAGAGAGGCTGATGCTGGGGACAGAGAGGCTGATGCTGGGGACAGAGAGGCTGATGCTGGGGACAGAGAGGCTGATGCTGGGGACAGAGAGGCTGATGCTGGGGACAGAGAGGCTGATGCTGGGGACAGAGAGGCTGATGCTGGGGACAGAGAGGCTGATGCTGGGGACAGAGAGGCTGATGCTGGGGACAGAGAGGCTGATGCTGGGATGAGAGAGGCTGATCCTGGGGAAGGCTGGGATGGAGAGGCTGATGCTGGGGACAGAGAGGCTGATGCTGGGGACAGAGAGGCTGATGCTGGGCACAGAGAGGCTGATGCTGGGGACAGAGAGGCTGATGCTGGGATGAGAGAGGCTGATCCTGGGGAAGGCTGGGATGGAGAGGCTGATGCTGGGGACAGAGAGGCTGATGCTGGGGACAGAGAGGCTGATGCTGGGGACAGAGAGGCTGATGCTGGGGACAGAGAGGCTGATGCTGGGGACAGAGAGGCTGATGCTGGGGACAGAGAGGCTGATGCTGGGGACAGAGAGGCTGATGCTGGGGACAGAGAGGCTGATGCTGGGGACAGAGAGGCTGATGCTGGGGACAGAGAGGCTGATGCTGGGGACAGAGAGGCTGATGCTGGGGACAGAGAGGCTGATGCTGGGGACAGAGAGGCTGATGCTGGGGACAGAGAGGCTGATGCTGGGGACAGAGAGGCTGATGCTGGGGACAGAGAGGCTGATGCTGGGGACAGAGAGGCTGATGCTGGGGACAGAGAGGCTGATGCTGGGGACAGAGAGGCTGATGCTGGGGACAGAGAGGCTGATGCTGGGGACAGAGAGGCTGATGCTGAGGACAGAGAGGCTGATGCTGGGGACAGAGAGGCTGATGCTGGGGACAGAGAGGCTGATGCTGGGGACAGAGAGGCTGATGCTGGGGACAGAGAGGCTGATGCTGGGGACAGAGAGGCTGATGCTGGGGACAGAGAGGCTGATGCTGGGGACAGAGAGGCTGATGCTTGGGACAGAGAGGCTGATGCTGGGGACAGGGAGGCTGATGCTGGGGACAGGGAGGCTGATGCTGCGGGGAGAGAGGCTGATGCTGGGAGGAGAGAGGCTGATGCTGCGGGTAGAGAGGCTGATGCTGGCGCAGCATGGCGGATGGAGCACGTTTGGGAGTGCGCAGCATGGCGGATGGAGCATGTTTGGAAGTGCGCAGCATGGCGGATGGAGCACGTTTGGGAGTGCGCAGCATGGCGGATGGAGCACGTTTGGGAGTGCACAGCATGGCGGATGGAGCACATTTGGGAGTGCGCAGCATGGCGGATGGAGCACGTTTGGGAGTGCGCAGCATGGCGGATGGAGCACGATGGGGGGTGCGCAGCATAGGGGATGGAGCACGTTTGAGTGTGCGCAGCATGGCGGATGGAGCACGTTTGGAAGTGCGCAGCATGGGGGATGCAGCACGATGGGGAGTGCGGAGTATGGCGGATGTAGCACGTTTGGGAGTGCGCAGCATGGCGGATGGACCACGTTTGGGAGTGCGCAGCATGGCGGATGCAGCACGTTTGGGAGTGCGCAGCATGGGAGATGGAGCACGATGGGGGGTGCACAGCATAGGGGATGGAGCACGATGGGGAGTGCGCTGCATGGGGGATGGAGCATGATAGGGAGTGCGGAGTATGGCGGATGGAGCACGTTTGGGAGTGCGCAGCATGGCGGATGGAGCACGTTTGAGAGTGCGCAGTATGGCGGATGGAGCACGTTTGGGAGTGCGCAGCATGGGGGATGGAGCACGATGGGGAGTGCGCTGCATGGCGGATGGAGCACGATGGGGAGTGCGCAGCATGGGGGATGGAGCACGATGGGGAGTGCGCTGCATGGCGGATGGAGCACGATGGGGAGTGCGGAGTATGGCGGATGGAGCACGTTTGGGAGTGCGCAGCATGGCGGATGGAGCACGTTTCGGAGTGCGCAGCATGGCGGATGGAGCACGTTTGGGAGTGCGCAGCATGGCGGATGGAGCACGTTTGGGAGTGCGCAGCATGGCGGATGGAGCACGATGGGGAGTGCGCAGCATGGCGGATGGAGCACGATGGGGAGTGCGCAGCATGGCGGATGGAGCACGATGGGGAGTGCGCTGCATGGCGGATGGAGCACGTTTACGAGTGCGCAGGATGGGAGATGGAGCACGATGGGGGGGTGCGCAGCATAGGGGATGGAGCACGATGGGGAGTGCGCTGCATGGGGGATG